>NC_051187.1:86856415-87160685 GCF_015220075.1 Falco rusticolus | reverse complement strand
GGTTTGCAAGGACAAAATGCCTTTATGTCTCTGAGCTGGTACCTATCCCCTCTTCATATAGGGAGCATGAGGTGAAGTCCTTGCTCACCTGACTATGATTGCTGTGCTTCAGGATTTCTGTAGTTGGGAGCAAGTTATAAAGAGCATCTGCTAGCAGATTGGGTCTGAATCATCATCCCTGTAAGTGTTGAAAAAATTAGTAGCTGTGGTGCTTAGGGACGTGGTTTAGTGGTGAACTTGGCAGTTCTGGGTTAATGGTTGGACTTGAACTTAGAGGTCTTTTCCAACCTAAATGATTTTATGATTTGCTTGGGGTATGACCAAGGTCAGCGGCCATCATATTCACTGTCCTGGGATGGGGATGTACCCCTGGGATTTCGTGGCACAGAAGTGAGGGGTAGTCAAGAGCTGCTGGGACTCAAGTGGAGCTCCTTGGGAGCATGATGGAACCCCTGTGGTGAGGGGTGGCTAGTTGGAGACCTTTCTAACAGTGATCAAAGAGCTGGGGACGAGGTCCAAAGTGACGTGCATGGGGTCACACAGAGTCTGAGCCGCAGAAGCCAGCCCTGAACCCTGATGCCTCCCAGAAGAGGCTGGCATTCAGCACGCATCCTGCTGTCTTCCTTGTTAAGTGATTGCCCTGTTTTAAAAAGCAAAGAGGATTGATTTGCTGAAGTGTCCCTTTGCGTGTACAGCTTTCAGCTTGCAGCTGCTGCTCTAACTGCGATACAGAAATTTCTCTTGAGACAGGAAAGAATGTCAGCTTAGGTTAAAAAAAAAAAGAAAAATTAACAAGAAAACAATCCTGCAAACTTAAGCAAAGAAATTAGCATGATTCTGGAGCTTAGCAACAAGAATCACTCCTGAAACATTTCAGTAATAATTGTTTTAGTCTGGTTTCAAGGAACAAGCTGCATCCTGATGCTGGATTCATGCAATCCTGGGATTAAAGAATGAAACTGGATTTGCAGTATGTCATTTTCATTTCCTTCACATACAAGGGGTGTAAGGTGGGAATTTATGTTCAGATTGGGCTGCGACCCCATCAGCTCTTCCTAGCAAAGCAGGGGGGTGACTAGATCAGCCTTGGGGAGGAAGCCAGAAAGGAAATCTAATTAATGAGGATTTAAAAATGGGAAGTTTCACCTTTTAAAAAATTTCCCTGGTTTTGACATTTGTTCTCTTGCACAGAGCCAAGAAAAGCAATACGTTGAAAAACATTTGGAACCAACAAGAAAAAAATTGTCTCCAAGGTGGTAAGATTTAGGCCAGGCACTGTAAAGGGATGCCAGAAACCCTTTGAGCTACTGTCCAGGCAAAAAAAGAAGCACATAAAGCAAACCTGGGGCTAAGAGCACTGAGAGCTGATACTTCCGTGAGGAACTGGCAGACCCAGAGATGAGTGCCAATGCAAAATGAGAAGACTTGTTTGGATTATTCTCCACTGAAATTCTGTTAAAAACAATTTTCTCATCAATTTTCCTTAGTTCTGAATCACTGTGATTCCCAATGAGATGTAAAAGCTACTTTTGGCCATTTGGGGTCACCGAACATGTAAGATCTGTACAGTTTTAAAGCATTGTAATTTGAAAATGCACACAGCCAATTTTTTTCGCGTTGTAATTTCACTAAAGTGGTCCAATATCAGGAACGACCCACACAGAATAAATATCAAAATGTTTGCAATGCCACACAAGAAACACAGGAAAACCAACCAGGTTTGCAATGCTGCAAGCCCATTTCCACTCGGATAAATCAGAGGATAGAAACCTTTGCTCCTTTGACTTCGCACTTGTTCTTTTCATTAAAATCTCCTTCACAAAAGAGTAGAGGTGCAAAATCCTCTCTCCAAAAAAACTTGTGATTATATTCAATCACAAAATAAATCTACAGCTTTGGGGTCCTCATTCCCACTTCTTTGCACGCTTCCAGCTATACTGATTTTGCTAGTTAAAAAAGAAAGCAATCCCAATCAGCTTGTCCCACCAAAGTACTGTTCTGAAAAATTCATCCTCAGCTCCCTCAGCCCAGAAGCCAATAGACCTGCAAAGATTTTATATTTCAGCTCAACATACCTCCAAAAGAACAAGCAAAGCAGGCAAAGGCTCCTCCAGCTTCTAGTTATAGTTGTGGCTTGGGTCAGAGAGGCAAAAGGAGCCACATGGGACAGCACTAAGCCCCTGCAGATTGGTTTGACTTCCCTTCGGTCCTGGTAACACTGCTGCAGATGGTTGCCTTATCTTTCAGAGATCTACACCCCTGAGAAGGTTGGCTGTTGGATCAGCCACGTCCAGGAGGCTGCAAGATGCAGCAGAGATGTTTATGTTCATGCTAGGCTTTTGTATTTATAGCCCAAAGGGTCACAGGTTCATTTTAGACTGGAAGGGACCTCAGGACTTCTCCTGTCCAACCCCCAGCCCAAAGCAAGGTCAGCTACAAGATCAGATCAGGTTAGCCAGGGCTTTGTCCACTCTGGTCTTGAAAACCCCCAAGGATGGAGACTGTGTTGGCAACTCAGCCCTTTCCAGTCCTGGATTATTTCCTTGCTGCTAGCTTCACATGTATATTGGGTGTGAAGGTGTTATTTCAAGAAATCTGTCCTAGGCAATAGTCAGCTGTTATCTGCCACCTGTGAAAAAATGCAGAAATCCTCAAATGATCAGTCTGGGGCTGTGATTATAGGTCCATAGAATAACATAATGCTACATTTCTGCCCTCATGTGTCTGGCTGTAAAAGTCTGCAGTTACAAAAAAATGCTGGTTTCACCTAAGTCCTCAGGGAAAAAAAAAAAGACCCTAAAGCCTTGGATCACAGGCGTGGAAGAACCATCCTACAGCTTAGCCCATCCTCCTGCTTCTAAGAGCAGCCACAGCAGAAGCAGCAAGAAGAACATGAACAGGAGAACATGCATGGCGCTACCACATAATACTCCCTCAACCCACAGCAACTCATGGCTCCGTGTAATTAATAGACCTCACTGGATTTCCCACCGTGAATTCATCCAGTTGATTTCCCAACGGCTGTAAGTTTTCAGCACACAAAACAGATACTGCAGTGAGGACCACCACCGCTAACGATGTGTGTGAAGGAGCACCTCCTTTCCTTCCTTTTGATCATGCCTTCTGCTGCTTTCCTTTGATGTCCTGACACCCCTGAGCAGGGAGAAGCAGTGCTGTGCTGGCTGGACACCCAAGGCTGGAACCTGGCTCATGCTGTGAATAGTGCTTGGAGGCAGAGAGGTGCTGCTCTGCCCTGCTCCAAAGTAAGTGTGGACACTGGAGGGTGTATCGCTAATGACCTGTCTTGTTGGCCAACTACCAGCTGCGTTCCGCACTCCAGAGCCAGAAGAAAGTATATTAGGGTGCTAGTGAGTCCCTCCAAGGCTGCTATTCTTATAAACTTGAGTATTATCCCAGGGATGAGAGTGAGGGCTTGGATTTACCCATTTGTGCCTCAGCTTCTTCGTTTATAAATTGGGACTAGCATTGTTTCAAAGAAGCCAGGGAACACAGTTTGGCTTCTATAACATCTTCACCTTCCGGGGGTATAACCCATGTGTTCTAGAAATTATCTAACTGGTTGAAACTTACCACCAGGAAAAACATTTCTGCTAGCAAATGAAACACTTCTCCAAGTCCTCTCTAGGTGTAAGGGACATCAGAGCTGTGGTTTAAAGCTCAGAGAGTAAGAAGCTCCTTCTGCCATCTGATGGCGAACGGAGGGAAGGAGTCGCAGCACTACATCTGCTCAGTGCTTAGCCAGGATTACCAAGGACCAGACCTTCCAGACAGGGGATTGCTTTTTGTTCTTCAACTATTGGCAAGGACTGAGAAACATGGGCACAGGGAGAGTTTCGGTTTCAGATGTCCACCCTTAAGCTCCTCCAGTGACACTTGTGGTAGTCATTGGAACAGAAGCCAAACTGAGAGTATGTCATGGGGTGCAAGGTGAAACACTCAGATGAAAAAGATGTGAGGCTGTGTCCGGACATGTGAGAGGGACTCTTTGAAGTTCCTCTACATGCCTGGATGTTTCTCAGGGGTATTCTTTCACTGAGAGGACTATGAGAAGCTACTTGTATTGTAGAAATGTTCCCACCTAACCAGCCCTTAAACTAAAGTGATGCATAGCCAGGGGGAACAGCTAGCATTTCAGGGAAAGGAAGGTTTTGGAACTGACTCAGTAACAGTATTACTGTTGCAACCCACTACTGTAACTTTCCTTCTAGACCTTGGAGACTCTGGTCCTTCCCACAACAACTGCCCCACAACCTGACTGAGCTCATTGTCATTGCTGTGCCAGCCCTGCTCCTCCTCCTGTCCCAAGCATGGAGCTAATGGTGTCTCTCCTCTGTCCTTCATACTCCCTACCTGCACCCAGTCCTTGCAAAAGAAAGTCCCCCCAAGCACAGCGGAGTATGCTTTTCCCTGCGTGCTGTGACCTTGTTTTTTGAAAGTCCAGATTCCTGCAGCCCTGCAAGGTCCCAGGGGACCTGACAAGGCAATGAGGTCTCTGTTGCTGCAGTTAGAGGGTGTCTAGTGACTGTGTAAGCCCCAAGTCTGCAGACTGAAAGGTAAATCATGTCTCATGTCAGTGCTGTTGACCTGATGGAGGTCTAGGAGGGGAACAAACCCCAGCCTGCACCAGAATGGTAGTCTTTCAAACTGATAACAAGGGTTTGATTTTACAGAGGGTGACATTCCTTACATTTTTCCTTATGATTAATGCTTTCCTTCTATGTTCTTGCCACACCACGAACTCCTTGGCTGCACAGTAACCCTTTGTGCACTGCAGGCCATGTCCAGCAAATGGCAATGAGGTCTCAAAGCTAGACCCATCACCGTGACAAGTTGGGAGGACAGGCTGGGCTCCCAGGACCAAGAGTGTGGGTTGTGTTGGCTGGAGTAACAGTTTAAACTCTAGCAAACAAGGTGCTGATGGGATCGGATAAGATCACTCTGACAGTGGAAAGATCCTACAGAGGCTCTTTGCATGAGCATTGTGGCATAAATCATATTCTTGAAATGGCTGAGCTGGCAACAACAATGCATACGAAAGCTTTGGACTTTCTCAGCTGTGGACACAGCTTCTGCAAGGCTGTGTTTGGGAGACAGCCCTTGCAGAAGGAAGCGTTTTCCTGCAGAAGCTGCTGCTGCCCCAGCTGTGGGACTGTGTCTGGGAAAGAGCCCAAGAGCAATCCTAGTCAATGACAGAGAAGAGCTGGACAGAGCCTAGAAAGCCTGGGAGGACAATAAGCATGGGAACAGAGAAAAATAGCCAAGGACCATCCTCCTTTGCAGTCTGCTGTGGGTTGGGTCATGCTGCAGAATGTCTGCACCCATGGAGGCCTTGGGAAGCACACACGACTGCATTATCACTGCTCGACTGCCCAGTGCAAACTCAGGTTGATTTCCAAAGCTGAGTTATGAAGTAGGATAGTATGAAAAGGGCAGCATCCCTTACTCATGCATGAAATATAAGCATGTGGGAAGAACAAGGGAGCTTTTGGCTTCCCAAGGCCTTTTGTAATTCTGAAACAAAAGCAATAAACTTCAAATCAAAATCAGGATGGTGAAAAAATTTTCATGTTTTACCTGCTGATCAGTGAAACAACTGGAGCTGGTATCACTGGAGCAGAGATGTTAGCAAAGTGAGAGCTGGTATGCTTGCTAGTTTTCCTTCTGTATCTTGCTTATGTTCACAGAGTGTGGTGGCAGCAGCAGCATAACTCGTCTGAGACCTGAGTCCTTCATGGACGTCAGACCTTCACAAGTAATGAGGTATGAGCTGCTCTTCCCAGGGGAGGGAACAAATCCTAAGAGTGTATTGACATAGAATTGAAGAGGTACATGAAAGCAATGGACAGTGCTTTCCACCACGGCTCTGGTGCATTTTATTCAGGTCCCTGTGTCCAGATGCAGTGTGAGTAGCTGCATTCAAAAGACTATACTGCTCTTTCAAATCACTTTTGGTCCCCCCTCTCTGGGTGCCTAACAGGATCCTCAGCACTTTCATTGCTTCTCAGCTCAGCTTATTTCTTCTCCTTGCTTTTCCATCATCTTGGGATTAAGGGCACATCCCTTCCTCTACAGTTAGCTTAGAGCAGTGGTTTCAGTGCTGCTGTTCCATGCAAACCTGCATGCAAAGGAAGCCAAGAAACCAATGCTAATTGTAACAGTAATTAAAAGCCAAGTGTGAATACTCAGTCAAGGGTCAGCTTGGGTGAAGTCCCAGGCACAGTAGCAGAATGGCTGTTTCAGGAGAGGGAATGTGCCTCATGCCTGGGCTCTCAGCACTGCAGAGCTAATTGCCTCTGGAGCAGCGCTGAGCTGGGAGGGCTGCCCAGCTTTCAAGACCAGAGCCAGGCTCTTCACCTGGAGCCATGTGGTAGCAACAGCTTGTCCACGTCTTGAACCCAGAGGCTGCATGGCACCATAGCAGGAATTCAAGGATCAGGAGGCAGCCAAAGCTTCCTTCCCGAGATGTTTCTGTCCTTGGGAAGCTGTGCTGGGAACTGTGACAAGAAAGGTGGATGATCCAGGATGAGGTCAGTCTGCAGAGGATGTGCCTTTCTCCTGTTGGGACGTGTATGGTAGGCACAGCTACACAGCACAGCTTTGTAGAACCTGGGTCTGATCCTTCTACTCCAGGATGCAAACTGGGACTAGCTTCACAGATGTCATGGAGGTATCATGTAGGCTTTTTGGAAGCACCCAAGGGGTGAGACTTCCCTGTTTATTTCTATTTTATTCATGTCATTAGCATGTATTTTATCAGGGTTGTCACCTGGAGGCCATTTCCAGGGTCCCAGATATTCTGGAGTTTGGTGCTTGAGGCACCCTGAATACTGGGCTCAGCTCCCCCTTTCTTTCCTTCACCTCCCTTCAGTTTACTGCCAGACCTTTTCAAAATGTCTGAATCCATCCCTGTGAAACTGGTGTGAGATCAGAACATGGTGCAGTGGCATTTAACTGCCTTTTTAGCTATCTTCCATCCTGATGTTACACAGCAGAAGCATCTTCTCTTTGAACCCTTCCAGAGATGCTCTCCCACTGATTTTATCTGGAGCAGTGTTTACTCCACTCTCCCTAAATAGCAGATCCAAGCTGTCCAGTCACCACTTAATCAAATGCCCTTCTGAGTAGCTTGTCTATTTGGCAACAATACTTTTCAAGGGATGTTTTGAAAAATACTGCTGCAGGAAACCTGCCTCTTCTCCACCCCACTGTCATGGCATTGTCCATGTGCCTCTCTAGCTCATTGTATGGCAAGAAAAATGGCTCTCCTCTCTCTTATTTAGATGAACAAGGATTTACCAAAAATGTTCATTTTCTGAGAGGCCACAGGAAAAGTATTTCCATAAGATGGAATGACAATAACTTGGTAAGAAAACTTCACATTGCTCAGGGCTACCGATGAGATCAGTCTCAACTGAAGCAGATGTTCAGAGGAATATTTTCTTCAATTGCCATTACTGGGCCATGGGAAAGAACTGTATTCCTAATTTTTTGAGGTAATTATAGGTCTTGGAGCTCTCTTGGAAGATGTAGAGGGTTTGTCTGCCTTTCTTGGCCAGTTTTGAATGAGGTGATCACATTTTGCTTCCAGAGGAGGACAGCCTGTCCAATAACCTAGGAGCACCTGTCCCAAAGTCAGCATCTGTGCATTTATGTTATGATACGATATAAAAAAATGCACTTTGCGAAGTTTTCATATAGCATCCACAGAAGAGACCAAGATGTAGTTTTTCCCTATTAAAGAGAATGCAAGAGTATGTGGTTTATAATAAAGTCTCCAGGTCCATCTCTGATGGATAGCTACATGGAAACCAGTTGGGAAAGCACCTGCCCAGAAAAACATCCAACGGGTGTCAAAGATTTCAGCATCCTGTAAGGGAAACAAGGTGATTTGATGAACCAAGATGAGATGGATCCAAGTAGAAAAGTCAAAGTTGACACCATTGAGTCAGGATTTCTCTGCATGTAAACAAGTTATTTCCTGACAGTCAAGCGAGAAACAGCAGTTTCTCAGATATCGCCTTAATGGTTAATACAAGTCATTCTGGGTCATCAAAGGCTGGATACAGACAATGCCACAGGCTATTGTAAATCTGCATAATTGGTACTTAACCGGTAATAGTGGAATCAGTTACAGCCATAATTAAGAGTGTGAAATTTCAGTGTTTATTACATCGGTGTAATGAGGACTCATCCTCTCTCAGCTGAAAGTGGAGTAACTGCCATCAGCCACCACCAGAAGGTCTCAAATCTGCAGAAAGTGGCATAGCTTCTTGGATGGTGTTAACAACTCTGCGGTGGTGAGACACCGACTTGCCACCAGCTGAGGATCAGGCCTTCCTCTGTGTGCTTCTGCTCAAGCAGAGCTCAGAAAAGCCATGTAAGAGCCAAGAAAACATCTTTTCTCCTCTTCTCATGCTCCTGAGCCCCTTCCAGGAAAAGGCCAAGCAGTAGATGATAAGAGCTCTTAGAGCTGACTTGGTAAGGGCGGGCCTGTGATTGAGATACAGGTCTCTGGGGACAGCAACAGTTGAAGTCTTTCCAATTAGCACTTTGGATTGGAGTCAAGAGCTGTCAGGGCTTTAATTTAGTAAGCTGTGTCCCTCTCCCTATACATCCATGTGACAGCTCATTCGTTTAGGGTTGATAGAGTGCATAGCTGGCCTCTAACTGTTCTCCCATCCATCTCCCTCCCTAGTTTGCTTCCTCAAGAACATTTTCCAAAGGGGAATTTCCATGGCTTGTGGATGCCTAAGTCAATTTATGCCAAAGAGTTATTCCTGCTGAAAAACAAAACCTCAATGCTCTCTGAGTCCTTTTTATGCCCTGAAGTGGGAACGTTGGTTGGTGTCCATCATCACAGAGAGGAGACAATATTTTTCTGCACTCTGTGTTGAGCAAGCTTTTATTGAGCTTGTTGGATGCCAGCAGAACATAGGAGCTCTGTTGATCATGTTTTTCCAAGGTCAAAATAAGGGTTAACAAAATTGCATCCCAGTCAAAGTGTTCCCTGAGTGGACTTGACACTTTGGCCCAGAGAACATCTTTCTTGGATAACAGCTGTATTGCATGGTCAACATCCATGTGCTTTGTTGAGGCTAGGCTCTTATCTACCTTCTATGAGCCAGCATCGCCCACCAACATCAACACTCCATTACTGTTGGGGTAAACATGGACAACCTTCCTTTTTCTTTTTTTTTTTTTTTTTTTTTTGAGCATGTATTAAAATGCCACCAACTCCTGAGCCTCACACCGGCAGTAAATATGGCCCACAGTTCAAGAATGCATTCGGGTGCGAGTTCTCTCAGTAACTTCCCGAGATCCTTTGGCAACTGGAGGTGAACAGCCCAAACCAACAAACCATTAGCAGGTATGACATAGGAACTGTCCTTCTTGCCCTGACATTTCCTTCCATGTACAATCCACCCTACATCCTCATCAAACATCATTGTTTCCTACCCAGAGCTGTCATTGTGCCTTTTTCTTTGGAATGCAATGAATTCCCAATGACTTTAGGCAAGAGTATAGCTGAAAGTGTCTTATATCACTGCTCTTAAAGCACCCATAATCCAGACCACCAGGTCTTATCTGAGCCTAGGGTCCATCACAGAAAGTCTGGTTCTGCTTGACTCTTCCCTAATACTAAACACCCTCAGCCTACATGCCTACTCTTGAGCCAGTTGCCTACAGTGGGGTACCCCTGGCCAAGTAGACAGGTCTGCAGTGTGGAAGTCTCCACTGGAGCTAGTGCCCTAGGCTCCCTTTGTAGCCAATGGGGCGAAACAGGATACATGCCATCTGGTCTAGTTTAGAAATTTACTCAGGAGGTGATGAGTCATTCCTAGAAGTACCCATTTTTCTCCCTTGATTAGGAATGGAGGGTGGGCAGCTAATTCGGTTGGAGATGCGTATGCTGATTTAAAGTCTCAGAGATTTAAAGTTTAAAGACTTCAGATGATTTGAATCCAAATGACCGTAATTACAGCGTAAATAGGAAGGAAAAACTATCCAGCATCGTTATGATGCTTGTGAAATAAGGAGCAAGAACAAAAATACAAAGCCAAGACCACGTGCTCTGCTATTAAACAGGCATCATAGGTCAGCCTCCCAGCTGGTGGGAACCTGCTACCTCTTATAACTTCCGTACTCCTTGGCCAACAAACCTGAGTATCAAAAAGAAGCTGGGAGGAGGTAGAACAAGAGCAGTGGAGGATTAGTTTGAAGATCAGCGTAAGGTCCCACAGTTTCTCAGTGTTGGTGAGATTTCAAGGGCACAAAGACAGACACCTGTGCTTCAACAGAGACTGATGGGAAGCAAATCCCTCATGGCCCTTTGTGCCTTTGATTCTTTCCTATTCAGCAATATTAAATAAAAACTACTGTAAACTGAGAGCTGGGGAGTGGGGAGCAGGGATCAGAAAACAGTGAGCATGATCAGTCTTGTTAGTTGTTAGACTGACAAGAATAATGGAAAGGAGGAGGAGAGGGCACAAGAGAATGCAAAAGCATTAGGCAGAAATTCTGTGAAGCTTATGCAACCTAAAATAAAATGCGATTTGCACACAGTGCCGTTTAACCTCACGCCCCTGTGACTAATGAATTTTCAATGCTGGGGGATAAAGAAAAAACAAAACACAACAACAACAACAACAAGCTGCAGCAGCCCACAATTAGCTGGCAAGCAGCAAAAGGACGGTGTTTTCCCCAGTCTACTTTGCAAAGCTTTAGCAGCAGTGTATCTTAGGGGGCATCAGTGGGAGACGGACAGGCTCAGTGCAAGACTTTAATTTTCAGGCATTGTCTCACTGATAAAGATTTTAATTGGAGTGTTTATGTTTCCAGTCCTCCAGCAACACAGATCTGCTCTGTTAATGTGTTTTAAAGGACCAGAGGTAACATTTGGAAGATAAATGTGGTGTCAGCTGCCCACTGGGTTACACAGACGTTATGGCCCACTGAGGATTCATTATCCCTTGTATTTTTGAGGGTTTTTAATGAGTTTTCCAGGCACTGACCTCTGGTTTTATGGAACCTTTCCTCTTGCATCTGCTTTTGGACACCAGACTGGTTTATCAACTGATGTAAATCAAGCCACTTCACTTGACTGGCTTAGGTGAGCTATCAGGTAGGGTCCTGGACAGCAAAGTTACGCTGAAGACAGGACACTAGAACTGCTGTTCTTATTACAGACTGAGTCCAGCAGCTTTTATAGGTAGGGATGCCAACAAGGTGAGGGTCTAGGAAGGGAAGCAGCCTTTTGTTCTCAGCTATGGGAGATAGCTCATATCCAAAAAGGGAAAGGAATCACCCTCCACCTGATCTGATAGCCCACCAGTATCTCTGAAAACACAGATCAGAAGAGGGAAGAAATTATGGTTGCAATTCCAACATCCAACTGTGAGGTCAAGTTTTGGTCCCTGGCCAGCCCCGGTTCCTGTTTGAGGATAGGATGGTCTGGGAAGTGACCTGTGGTTGTTTCAAACAGTCCTGGAGCACTCAACTGTGCTAATTTAGGGAAGGCTCCAGGCACCCTACTTACGAATTTGGCCTTAGCAAGGGGCAGGAGTGTCATTCCTGCCCTGATAAGCACAGGCACTGTCCCACACCATTTGTCTTCACTGTCTCCAGTGACTTGATTAGCATGAGGAAGTTGATCCAACATGGATTTATTTATTTTAAATGAATGTGAGACACGTTCCAAAGTGCCACATTGACAGCCTGGGAAAGCATGGTCCTGCATTTACCCTGAAAAGAAGGACAAGAAAGAAAACAGCCTTACAGGCTTGATCTTCTCTGCCCACTGCCTTTATTGAGGAGCTACCAGTTAGGAAGATGCACCTTCAGGTGAAAAAATACTGTTCCCCACCTCTTAAAGACAATTTGCAGCTGCTTCACAGCAGCTTGCTGGGATACCTCCACTCCAGACTTGTAATCTTTCAGATGAGTGAGAAGCTCCTTTGGGTCTTTACAGCTGGATTTCAACAGCAACCTAACAACAAACAGCATCGAAGCCTTCCAGTTTGTCCCCCTGAAAACCTGCATTTGTCTAAAAAAGGAAAAAAATAAAGAGGAATATTTTCCCTTTAGAGGTGATAAGAGGCTTTTTTTTTTTTTTTTTTCTTTTTTTTTTCTGCAAGACTTCTGGACTGTTCTGGTTGTTTCTTTACATCTTACCAGAGCCATCAGACTAATTTGAGTTTGGGAACATGGAGACATGAAATATTTAGAATTGGCACTGGCTTTAGTTTCAGTCTTCCAAAGGGAGTCCAAAAGGCAAAATCAGACTGTGAAGATTTATATGCTCTTTGAATAAGCAGTGAGCAGAGCTTTTAATTGATCACAGTTCATTTAAAGTGAGAGCTGAGCAAAGCTGGGGCTGTTGTGGGGTCAAGATGAACAAAGATACACTTCTACACGCCCTTGGAAATCCCAGTGTTATTAGCAAGATACTCTGCTCCTGCAAAATTCTTCCTCCTAGCAATACACCTCAACCTGAAATCCCTTAGAAAGGGCTGTTCTGGGGCACAGCACACATGTGGGTGCTCTGGGGTAGATGCCATGTGTCACAAACCAACGTCCTCTTGTCTTTGTGGCTGCATCTAATGAACGTGCTGCCCCTTCTCTTTGATGCAATTATAGAGACGTGTGTAAGGAGCAGGGAAACCAGCAGAATAATGTCTGGTTTCCAGCAAGAGGAAGTTTTACTTTAACCGAGGTTATTATCCAATTTAAACTGCACTCTTTGAAAGTGCTGGCTGAACAGTGATGTGAAAAAGGGGATTTTCACAAAGAAACAAAGGGGCTCTCATTTACAACCCACCCCTGAGATAGCCTTTGGGAGAATTCACCCTCCTCTTCTTCCTTATAGTTGGTTTAAGAGCCGGGGTGGCCAGCGGTGGTTTTCCACCTGCATATGGCTGCTGGTCTGCTCCCACACCCAGGCACTGCAGTGTGCCTGATCCTGATGGAGCAAACATACCTCTGATGCTGGGTTGAGCTCTGCAGTCCTTCTGGGGTCACTGCCTGGTCTGTCATTCAGAAAATATTTTATGTCATTTCCCCACTCTTCCCCCCTACTTCTCCACACAGAAAGGGAGTGATCTTGTCTTTCTCATTTTTGGGCTGTAATCACCAAATCATGGGTGTCCTCACCACTGCAGGATGATCGGCAAACTCCAATGGAGAAAAACAGAAATTAAAAGTTATTGACTGGCTTGGACCAAATGTTGCGTAGAGTCCAGTGAGTCATTTTTTCAGAAAACAATTAATTAAATTTAAAGTGGAGGGATGGGAGCAGTGTGTTATTTGTGCATATGGGTTGAATGTAGCTGATGGCTTCAGCTGAAAACATGAGTATGGGAATGATGGAAGGGAAATGTCAAAATGTTTCTTTTCAACCTGTCTTATGTTTCACATCAGAAACACCAGAGCAATTTCAAAGCAAAACCTTTCAGCTTCTATTTGTCATTTCATAGTGGAATTTCTCTCAGAGTGGACCTGTCTATTTTTAATAACTTAGAAACGAAGCAAAAAAATTTAATTAGGTGGTCAAAAGAAATATTTTGGGTTCACCTCACCCCAAATGATAATTTTTCCAGCTTTTTTAAATTTCTCTGAAAATGAGAGGGGAAATAGTTAGGCTTGACTTATATCACTTGTTTTTTATTGATTTTCTAATAAAAGCAGGGACCTGAAAAAGAATGATTCCCAAGCTCTGAACTTTGCTCTGAACCAAGCTGTATCTCTTGATAGCGTGGGTGGAGTACCTTCTCCTGATTATAAATAGTCTGTGCTTATAGACAGTAACTGAAAATATAAAAATTTGAGGGGGGAAAAAGAACAACAAAGAAGAAGAGCTTTCTGAACTTCTTGCTAGCTTCTTGCATGCTGGTAGACCTTGACTCTGCTGGGGTTTTAGCTGGAAGCACATCAGTTCTTAGAAGATGGACAGGGCTGGAGACAGCACTGGGCCAAGGTGCTGGACATGGAAAGGGTAAGGCAAAGAGCAGGGATCCTTGGGTCACTGTAAGGAGCATGACACTGTGCCACTGCCAGCTTGTTCTCTTCCAGCAGCAGAAGAAGCATCAGGGGAGGAAAGAGCTCAGGCTGCATTACCTCCCTGAGGAAAGCATCTCTGTCCATAGCACTTCATCTGATCCCATTCTTCTGTTTTTCTCTCCTGGGAATGGGGCAGCGAGCACAGAAAAGGAACAGAATTGGCTCCCTCAGGGTGTCTTGTGCTAACACAGTGCCTGGTGCCTCCCAGGGCTCTCAGTCTCTATTTAAATAAGCCCACAAGAGCATGCTGATTTGACTATACTTCCTACTGAGACCTGCAAGGTGACCTATCTTAATAGGGTCTGGCCCAGAATCTGGTGGGCAGTCCATATCCCAAAATTGCTCCAAAAAAGCAACCCAAATGCCTGAATTCTGGTCCCATGTCAAATGTGAATGTGAGTCATCTTCCTTGCAGATTTTCTCTGATTTGCAGTGCCTTCATGTTGTTCACCCCAGATTGACACAGCCAGATATACCCACAGTCTTTTTCTTAAAGAAATAGGGTTATTTCTGCTTGTTTCTAGGTTTTCCCTTCCCTCTTCCTCTCAACAGCTCCTGAATCCAGTTGTCATTTTCAACCATCTTCAAAGCAGAGGGAGAATTCTCAGAGCTAACAAAGTCTTGGACAAGCAGCAAGGTTGGGGAGAGAGACCCATAAGCTCAGAAGGGATGGGTGAAACTCAGGCTCCTGTATCAGACACCAGAGAATCCACAGCAGGCAAGAGACCTTAAATATATTCCAAAGGTAGAAAAGAAAAATCAATCAGTCAGCCTTGAGAAAGAGACTTGGCAATGCCCATGGACAAAGATCCTGGTCTTTTTCGCTGTAAACAGAGAGAAAGTGGGGTTTTCTCTCAAACACTGGGATTTATTTGCAGAGGGATGTGTTTGACTGAGGAAAGTGCAAGTTGCTTCTGTACTTTCCTGCTCATACAGTTCAACAGCACAACCCAGCCTAGTTTTCAGGCATCTAGGACATATTCTAGGTCCCTCCCCAAAGGCTGTATTGGCTTTTCTGACCCTGGACTTTGCTTCATCCTTGCTCAGTATATCACAGCACAGGACAGACTCCAATGCTGAGCTCCTGAAGACCTCACTTAGCCTATTGTCAGGACCCAAGGGGCTTGAGGATGTCCAAGATGTCCTGCTGACACCAGATGTGATTTTTTGGTGATAACTTTCTAGATAGTTTTTGCTGCCATTGAGAGATGATGGTACAAACACTTCCCCCATCACATGAATGGGGAGCTGGTGGCTCCCAGCAATGGTAGTGGGAAGGTGGAAGGTGAAGGTTTCTAGGCACCCCAATGCAAATCTCCTCTCTAAATCTCTCCTGAAGACTCAGACATACGTTGGGGCTTTTAGCTTCGAAATTCAAACAATCTGGGATTTCCTTTCCCAGCACATTTGTATTCTCCTGAGAGAGGACTCTGCTGTGTCCTGTCAACTCAGCATTGAATCTATGCTCACCACCTCTTCCTCTCCACATACACTATATATATATATATACACACACACATATATATAAAGACACACACAAAAAAACCCCACCCAGACCGACAACCTAAGAAATACTATTAAGAAAACAGTTGCTCCTGCAGCCCCAGAGGGAAAGCACAACAAAAGAGAATCTTTGGAGGCAAAAGACCAGCTAAACAGGCAGAAATTCTCCACACTGAGGCTGTGAGGTGCAAAGTTTCCCACCCTTGCTCTCAGCCTGATTTCTGGGCATCTGCACCACAAAAAAAAAGCTTGTAAACTAATCAAGCCATAGTTTGTGCTGCTTCTATAGAACACTTCGGGGAAATTGCTCTTTTTTAATGTCTGTCAGGGAAAAAGAAAAGAAAGACATCTTTTTACACGTGCATTTTATTTTACAACATTACAGAGAGGACCAAAATGGACTGAGGGAAGGGGGTTGGTGTTCACCCCGAGTGCATATCTACTCTGGTGGAGCTGGTGGATATACATTCATTTATGCCAGCTGAGAAACAAGGCCTGGGGTTCTCATTATATAAACAACACTGAATCCTGACTTATTGTTCCCCAAGAATCAAAGAAGGGAGATGGAGGGTCAGACCACATAAAATCCAGATAAATAGGATGAGGGAGACATCTGAGGTCAAGTGGTGTTGCTGTTTCAGGGCAAGCAACTTATTTACTGTAACAAATCCTCTTCCTTCAAAATCGTCATGGAGTAGTGATCCTTTTGAGGATCACGGAGCTGTGGTAGGGGTAAGGCCAGGTTTTCAGAGGGGATGGAGACTGCCTCCACCCCATACCCCATGGAACAAGGCAAGGAGATCAGTATGGCTGATGGGACTGTGAGAAGCCCCTCCAAGCTCTGGAAATAGGATGGGGGTGATGGTGGGGAAAAATCACACAAAACCTCACACAGATATGAGTGGCAGATGTATTTGAAAGAGGGCCTGGCTTGGAGATGCTTGGAGATGGGGTTTATGCTCAATGGTCCTATTATTACTGGGACCAGTACTGTTTAATATCTTTATCAATAACATTGCAGGATCAAATGCACCCTCAGCAGATTTACAGATGATGCCAAGCTGAGTGGTGCAGTTGACACACCTGAGGGATGGGATGCCATCCAGAGGGACCTGGACAAGCTGAAGAATTGGGCCTGTGTGAGCCTCATAAGGTTCAGCAAGGTCCTGCCCGTGGCTTGGGGCAACCCCTGGTATCTGTGCAGGCTGGGGATGAAGGGATGGAGCGCAGCCCTACCCAGAAGGACCTGGGGTGCTGTTGGATGAGAAGCTGGGCATGACCCAGCACTGTACGCTCGCAGCCCAGAGAGCCACCCGTGCCCTGGGCTGCATCCCCTGCAGCGTGGCCGGCCAGGCGAGGGAGGCGGCTCTGCCCCTCTGCCCCGCTCTGGTGAGACCCCCCTGCAGCGCTGCCTCCAGCTCGGGGGTCCTCAGCACAGGAGAGACGTGGAGCTGTTGGAGCGGGGCCAGAGGGGACCACAGGGATGGTCAGAGGCTGGAGCAGCTCTGCTGTGGGGACAGGCTGGGAGAGTTGGGGGGTTCAGCCTGGAGAAGAGAAGGACTGGCAAAGTTGTGTGTGCCAATAGTGCTCTGAAAGTTGCAAGCTCTGGCTTCCTAGGAAAATTTAGGTGAGTTTACCATTTTCTAGATAAAACAGAGTACAAGACTAAGAGATATTCCAGTGTTACCCAGTATGGTGAAAAAGGGAAGCAATAAAAATTTTAGTGCAACTGTCTTCTCAGACAGCAACATCAGTTGACCATGAGGCATGACCCAATGGGGAACCAGACACTTCATTCATGGAGTAGAGCCTGGAAAATGCACGTTGGCTCCCAGCTCCAAGCAAGGCCTTTAGGAAATGCTGCCCTGGAACATCTGGGAATCATAAACCACGGCACAGAAGGGAGTCATCCTTACCATTGATAAAGGGATTTCCCATTTCAGAAGGAACAGTAAAGCCTATAGACCACAGCATTTAGTTTGGCCAGGCATTATGGGTTGTATCTGGGAAATGCTGGATTGAACAGCTGGGTTTTATAGGACACTGGCCTAAGTGAACATAGGTGTATCTCTTGGCTTTTCCATCTGAGCATGTGTCTTGACAAGGCTGGAAAATCAGTGGCAGAATTAAGTAGAAGGAAGACCCTTGTCTTGGGAACCAGAGATTTTGAAGAAAACCACAATTCATCCAAAGCATGGTGCCAGAGAACGAGGCTTGGGTAAGTGGTGCCACATGAGGACCAGGGGGAGAACAGAGAGCACTTTCCCTTAGAACTGCAGAAGGATCTTTAGGAATACAAGGGAGGAAAAATAACTCTGCAGATCTCCTGATGACATTCTTCTCTGCTTCTGTTTGGCGTCCTGGAGTAGGTAGGAAATTATCATGGCTGACGAAATTCTGGGGTAGGAAGCCGTGCTTCTGCGTTCCGATCCTCCAGCCCAGGGGGAAAAAGAACTACAAGGGAATATATTATAATTGTGATTGGAAGCAAAGAATATCCTCAGATGCTTCCCTGGAGGAAAGTCATAATAGCATGTAATTTTCAAAGCTGTGAGAGAAGATGTGGGAGAATACAGGTCTTGAAAATAATGCTTTCCCTCACTATTGGAGTGGTTATTGGAAGCACTAGTTGGAGAGCGCAGCATAAGATCTAGGATGTTACGATGCTTTAAAAAAAAACAACCACAAACAAACACAAAAAACTTCCCGATTGATGAAATGGAAGATTTCCTTCTAATGAACTGGAAAACACTCTCTGAAGTGGTAACATGATGAGTCATCTGGCAGGAGGGGTTACACGGCAGAAGGACTTGGCCCAGCAGCCAGATGGGAAGCCAGCAAAGGAACAGTTATCTGGGCATTGGCTTTGTAGAAAGCATGGAGTGCCACAGGGAATGATCACAGTGTGTGATGTTGTGAGCTACCTAGCTGTGAATGGAAGCAGCTATGACATCCATCAATCACTTGATTCAGGATGAAGTCTGGAGAATACAGATTTAAGGAAAGCAGAGTTTGGCAGGATTTCTCCTAGAAGGTGATTCAGTAATTTAAGAAGTGACTTTGCATCCAGGGGGTAGCTGCTAAAATGTTTACAATTACATCATTTTTAAGAGTGATTTGAGGGGGATGAAAGGATTTTATTTTATTTATTTATTGTGTGTGGAAAGTATCTGCTTCTTTTGAAAATGCTTACTTTTCTCATCGAAGACTGAACTCGGGGAAGCTTTCTGCCAAAACCTCACAAAACACTGGGTTCAGTGAAAGGTTGATTTTTTTATCCTTGAAAGAACAAAAGCTTTTCTGTTTTGATTTTATCTCTGTTTTCAGGAAAGAACAAAACATTTGCCAGCGACATTCACCTTAAATGCTGTTAAGGTCAAAATCCTGGAGTATCTTAGAAAACTTGGAAGGGGTCTCAAAAGTTTCAGTTCAAACCCACCTCTGGGCTGTACTTAATAATTTGAGATAATGAACCAATGGATGATACTAACAAGGGCCCGAAGAGCCATGAAAAAAATCTTTGAAATCAGTGCAAATTTCTGGCTCTGAATTCTCCGAATTGTGGAGACAGTTGCCAAAGGTAGATCCAAATTCTGACTAGTCCAAGACAAGATCTGGACATTTTGAAATGTAACTGGATTTGAAGCCTGAATCTGAATTCTGCTGGAAATTCTCCCTCCTATCCAGCAATGCCTTAAAAACCAGAACATGCAACAAAGATGAATCCAACTTGTGCAGTAGAATACTTTTTTTTTAAAAAAAAAAAAACAAAACACACTTACTTTTCGTTGCTGGTTAGCAAAAGGGAGGACAAGAGCATGGCAAGAATAGCATACACAAGAAGGCTGTGTGTTCTGTGATGTTCTTGCTTTGCTTTAGCATCTCCCTGCCACAGCCACTACGATAGCCAGAGTGCAATGACTGAAGGCTGCCTCGAGGTCAGGCAGGCACCCTACCCTAGCAAGCCCTCAGGAGCAGAAGATGATCCCTCCCAAATCCAAGTGAGGATGGAGGTGGGTTCCCTGCTGTTTTGTACTGCCCCAAGACTTTGTCAAAGGGTAGATTAATGTCTCCCAAGCACAGAGCTGAGACGTGGTTGCCAAGCTCCTCACCCTGATGCTGGAGAAATGTGGCCATGGGCAATGGTTGAAACAGGACAACCAAGCTGCAAACCATAGAGCTCTCTGTGACAGATTCACACATCAGTATGAGGTATTTCAGCCCTCACAGGTTACAATTGTCCCTCAAAAAGGACCCATTTGGGGCTGATGTCTGCCAGGGTTTTAGGAAACTTGGGTCCCAGCTTGAGAACCTACTCATCCAGATACCCATCTCAAGGAGTGGAGATGGAAGGATGAATTTGTTCTTGTACAATACATCTAAAGTGATTATTACCAAGGAAAAAACCAAGAGGTCCTTGGGCATGGGCATTAGTGAAGAAACCCAGGAGAAATATTGTATTCTTGGAGTCCCTGGAGGTATTTAAAAGATGTATAGATGTGGCACTTAGGGACATGCTTCAGTGGTGGACTTGACAATGTTAGGTTTATGGTTGAACTCTTAAGGGTCTTTTACAACCTAAACAATTCTATGACTCTTAAGTGAGGACTTTTCTGGTAGACTAGTGACCCTCCAGAAAAGCATATAACCACCTTCTCAGATTTGAATAAGAATACCCAAGGAAATAGTCACCCCAGCCCACATATCCCAGTTCTTTTCTAACCCAAGGATAATGGTCACCTTAGATCCTGTGATGTTTCTCTGTGGTCAGGCACAAGAGATGAAGGATGTCACCAAACAATGGCCAGTGCCTGAGGCAGATAAGCCCAATGGATTGTCCCCTTGCACAAGAAAACTACTTGGCTGGAGGTTTGCTTGCCCAGTGAGGATGCTCCTGAGCACAGGGAAGGGATGGGATCATAACAGGATCTAACTTATACCAGGCTCCAGAACACCTCCAGACACATCCAAATGCAGCACCTTGGCCTCATCCCTATGCAACCCACCTTGCTTTCCAGGAAGCAAATACTCCTCTCCTGTAGCTGTGTGCACCATCAGCCAAGCCTGCTTGTGGATTTATACACAGTGTTTCTGCACAATGTGAACCCAGCTACACTCCCACAAGGCGATCACTGTCTGTGGGGTGAAGTTGGCCGGCTCCTGACGCTTGCACACCACTCCATGCCCAGCTCCTCTGCCAGCAGTATAGGCAGCTCTTTGCTGGCCACTGAGTGCATTTCTAGCAATTGCTTGGCCCCAGGATTAGATGAAAGGAGAGCGGTCATGGGAGAACTCTGGAGATTTGCACTTCCTTTGCCAGCATCCTGAAAGACTGGTGCATTCACAGACACAACACTCCATAATTCATGCCTGAACGACAGAAAATAGGGCACATTATGATATCAAAACCCAGCACCTAAAATCACTCACTTTGTAGTCTGCAATTGAAAGCATATATCTAGCCACATTAAGATGGAGAAGTTTCTTTTCCCAGGGAAATCTCTCCTTCCCCGCTGCCACGTGGGGCACAGCTTTCTAGCTGCGGCTGCTAACTCTGCAGGCAGAACATCTGCCCGTGTGCTCAGGGCAGCAAACTCCATCACAGTCCAAGCCGATCTTGATTTACATTGTGGCAACCGAGACAGCAATTTGGTCTGCTGTTTTTTGGATGGGGGGTGTCTGTATATATGTAAATATGCTGTAAATCAGTACCCAGGGGGCCATGGCTGTGCAAATTCCTGTTCCTGCTGAAGCCACTATTTTTTTCCTAATCCTGCATGGGCAGGTCACACAACAGCCTTGTTCACGTTTGCAGTGATCTGGCGTTTTGAGGCTGCTGAGACCAGAGCAAGCGTCAGACCTCAGGAACAACTTTTGCAGTGGGACTTGGCTGGCAGGACAGGGACAAACAGCCCTAAATATCAAACATACATCCTGCTGCTCTCTTGTCATGTGGACTCACTGTCCTGTAGAAGTGGTGTTCATTCATTACAGAGATTAGCCACCATTACAGACCCAGAGGATGAGGTTCATCATATCAACCTTCAGATGTTTGCAGTGCAGGTTCCTATTCACAGGCATTGCTCTTCAGAGTCAGTGGAGCTAGGAAGACATGGTTCACATGAGCAGATGTAGACATGCAGCTTGGGACAAGAAGGCTTGCACCCTGAAACCACCTGTTTCTCCCCTCTGACTCTAAGGGAAATATCCAGCAATCAGCTTACCATGTATTTCGAGTTACAGCCTTGTCTTCTGTGTTTACCAGGGAAGACACACCACTGGGCATACCCCCGAGACAAGTAAGGGCAAGAGCAAGGTATGTGAAGAAGGAAAAGTCCTGGCAATGAGGCACTTTGCTGCCAGTTGGCTCACCGTCTGCAGAGACTGACAACATCTGCCTCTTGCACAAATATCTTTATGTGCTGACAGCAACGGCATCTGAAAGGAAGATCTTCAAGGAATCCTGGGAAGCAAAAGGGTTCAAAAACAACAGGGCAGTTGTATGGAATATGTATTTGTCTTCCTGCAAAAGCATATTTCATGTAATGGCTTCTTACCCTCAAATAAATCTTAACTCCTTGGCACCTCTCCTAAGCACTACTGTTTTTTTTATAACTGGGGAAACTGAGGCAGGCTGTGGTAGAAGAAGTGACAGTTCCAAGGATGTTAATCACTGGCATGCCGAAGGAAAGAGTACCTGTGTATCTGAATGCTTAGACCAGTGCTTTGAGCATTAGAAATTATATCTTCCTGGATGTCAGGCTGCTCGCCCTCCAGCTTGGGAGGGAGGATATTGGCTGCAGGTGACCTGCCAGCAGCAGTTTTAAGGGGAAAAGCAAAAGGAGGAAGATTAAAGGACAGAACCAAAAGCTGGTCCCTTGTGGCATCTTTTACACAACCATTTCCCTTTACAAGGTCCCAAACATCCATTAAGGAAGCTTTTAGGACCAGCCCTTTTTTGTCTTACAAATGAAACCAGATGCCAAAACCCCAGAAGTGGCGGCAGCAGTAAAACAAACCAAACGAGCAGATTCACCTCCTGAACCTGGCAGCAGCGTGAGACCACCTTAGCAAAGTCATCACAGGACCATCCATCATCTCACAAATTAGACCTGCTGCTCTAGTTAAAGAGACACCATAAAGATTTGGAAATTTTTATGAAATATTGGAAAGCAAAGGCACTCACTGCCAAAGTGATTAAGGTCTTTGTTGCTATTTGTAAGTGGGAGTTTCACTCAATAAGCACCTACGATGGATGATGGAGGGTTGTTTCTGCTCAGGAGCAAAGGGGCCGGATTCTGCATGGACAGGAGCATGGAAGGGGTTTTATTTTGGTAGCCTTTCTTCTAGTTCAACAGTGGCTTATGGGAGGAGATACTCACTTATCTAGCTGTGATGTGAAACAGACCATAAATATGTCCTCTCATGTGAAAGAAAGGGTTTGGGGTATATTTATTTGCTACCTTTTCCTCTGAACATCTCCATCTTCTCAATCCCTGTTCCTTCTGCAGCAGCTCTAGGAATGTGTTTCTCAAAAGCAGAAACATGAATGAGGTCAGGAAATCCATTGCGAATGTCACATGCATCAGGGCTTGGGGTGAGCAGTCATCTCCTACCCAATGCCTCCCCTTTCCTGACAAAGCAGCTGTTTAGGTTCTGGTTTATGGAGGTTTTGGGTCACGGAGGAAATCATGTATTTAGGAATGAGAAATGTGGGTTATTTTTTTCTTTGTACTGAGCAGGTTTTCACCAGGAAAAAATGACTGGGGGAAAAGTGTTCACATTTCATCATCAAAACTGAAAACATCATTCACTCTTCAGTGGCAACCTTTGTTGGCTTTCAATAATTCTTTTGAGGTAGTTTGGTACTTCCAGCAAAGTTAAGAAAAGATAGTCCTTTCCCCTTTTATTCCACCTTCTAATCACATGCTTTCCCCCTTGCCCTGTACCTCCTAGAGCTGTCTGCACCCTGCTGCTTTCTCCATCCCAGCATTCCAGGTCCTGTTTTCCTACCCTGCTGGCATTTTTGGTTTGCTTCCCCCCCTCCATTTTATCTTTTATTTTCTTCTACAGCTTAGGAGTTTCAGTAGCTCCTTTCCAGTGATTTTTTTTGTTTTGGCAAATGGGCAAAGCCAGCTCCTTAGGGAGAAGTCAGTGAAGCATTTCCGCTTCACTGCTAGGGACTAAAAGTTACTGAATGCTGCTGCCCTTGGAGCCGTGTGCCTTCCTCTGGTTTAATGTAAAGCCTTTATATGAAGTTAAGGACAAATACCTTCTCTTACAGAACCACTCCCTGTGACAGCCTCACTAATTAGTTGTTATTAACAGTGATAACGGAGCTTTCAGATTTAATAGGCAGCAGATTATAGCAATTACAGTGAATTCACCGGGTATTGGAAGCTGGAGGTTTGGCTCCTGGGATAAATGGGCAGATTTTGTCAGGCAGCACAGAGCTGCTGCATGGAAGGTGCTCTTAAGGCAAGAAGTCATGGCAAGGAAGATGTACCAGCTAGTGGGGCTGGGGGCAAGAGAGGGTAGGTATCATAAATCTATAGAAAAAAATGGAGAAAGGTAGGTTTGGAAATATCTTTCCTCCTGCGTTTTTGCTCTGTCTCTGACTTTGTCTTTGCTCCACTCCCTACTCCCCTCCCCCAGGAGAGAACAGCAGGGAAAAAGAAAGATGAGAAAATTACAGAAAATGCCAACATGGTGTTGCATCTCACTGTCCCTGGCCGAGTGTCTCTGTGAGCTGGTTTTCTCACTTCCCTGGGTGGCTGTGTCAAGCAAGACCAGCATTTCTGCAGGGTGCCAAGGGTCAGCCTGAGCCCAAATCTTTCTACAGAAAGTAGTGAAAAGGGATCTGAGGTCCAAAGGCTATGTGGCTGGAGAGGTGGTGGTGTGGGAGAAACCTCAAAGGTCCCCACAACTCAGCTCATCAATGATTTTGGCAAGTCCACCTGCCTGGACCCATCCAACTAACCAGAAATGTAGAAACACTTCTGAGGACCACCTTGTCCTCCCTCCCTGCTGTGCTTATAGCCCCTCCAGCAGCAAAGGCATTTCCCTCTGTGTATGAATTTCCCTTTTCCCTGCTGAATTTTTCTTCATTAAATCAGCCTTTGGGAGCAAAACCAAATGCAACATACTGACACGGTAGCCCATCACTCCTCACGAACACGTTTACCAGAGGCATCCCTGGTCACTTTGTTTTCCCCATTATCGCCTAAGCTGATGCAGATCCCTGTCCCTCACTGCTTCCTCTTGCTTCCATCTGCCCTCAAGCAAACAGCTTGGCTGGAAAGAAAAGCCACCACATGGAGACCCTGGAGCCACAGTTGCAGTGATAGCCCCTGAGGGACTACTCCTCTGCTCCTCAAAGCTGGTCCTCCATGCAGCACCCTGGGGAAGGCACCCCACACGAGATGGAGGAAAGGCAAGAGGCTGAGGGGGTGCAGGTGTGAATCACCCCATGCTTCCACTTTGCACTTCCTTTCTTAATCAAATTCCAGGAGTGTCTGGAGACCACCACTGAGATCAAAGTCTTGTTAGGGACATCACTGAAAAAATAGGTAGAGCTACCCCAAAGAACTGCTGAGAGCTGGGAAAAGGATAGGGGAAGTGAGGCTTCAGAAACCAAATTTTCTTGCCCTGGGTTCAAAAGCTGGGGTACAGCCAAGACTACACCTCCCATCCTTTCTTCTGAATCATCTCCTATTGTTTCTTCTGAAGCATGAGTGAATTTTAATGGCAAAAATGGGAGATGACAGAAGGAGCTTTACAAGTTACGGTATGGAGAAACTGTATTCATTGCTTGATATTTGCTGCACACCTCTGATGGGATGTTGCTGGATGGACTGTAGGACTTGGGCTTAAACTGGTTGCTGTGTTGTAACGTGTGGACTGCTGCAGCTGGAGCTGCCAGAGTCGATGTGTCAGTGCTATGAAGAGTGCAGCAGCTGCTAGCACAGCCACCGTGAAGGGTGATGGAGCTGTGCTGAGTAGGTGACCTTCCCAGACCTGAAGCAGGCTGGAAAGCAGGTCTTTCAGAAGCACAGACCTCCCAAAGACTATTTTGTACAGTAGCCTGTGTTTAACAGGATTCTGCTAAGATTTTATGTCTTCCCCATAAATATACAGTTACTTTTCTCCTCCTCTCTCTCACCTGAAAGCTACGTTCTCTGCACAGCCCAGCTGAGACCCCAGAAGGAAACGACTCAACTAACATTTGCCCACTTGCCATGGGTTGGCTAACTCTGAGGGGAAAAAAGCCTTTTGGGTATATCCAGAATGGCCCAGAGCTGATATCTATTAGGGATTTTGGTTCAAAGTGGTTTGAATAGAAGTGGTGTAAACAGTGATAAATGTTCCTCTTCATTTTTTGTTCTCTCTCACAAAGAAGGAAAAAAATGGCACAGCCTCAATTTCTATAATGTTCTGTTTTCATCTGTAAGAAGAAAATTTTCAAGCTTAGGTGCCAAAAGCAGGAAAATTAAATCTCTATTTAGACAGTTAAATAAGAGGCTCAAATTTCAAAGGCACCAGTACCCTGTATTCCTAATTGCTACCAGAAGAGATTAAGACCTTACTTTACTTTTTTAAAAGGGAATTTTCCAACTCCATAACAATTATTTTTTTTAATTTGCAAAGCATTTCCACAGAAAATGTCCATCAGGGAATGAGGGATGGAACTCCACTCAAAAACAACATACATGTTTTTTCCTTTTAGAGTTCAGCTCCTGGCAAGAGGCACTTTAGATGGATTTGATAGCAACAGAGTTACATAACACATGCTCCCATGCTAAGCTCTTCTTCCATTCCTCTGCACTGAAGGCTTGAACCCAAGCTACTGCCAGTGGAAATGAGGAAATTATGGGATCCTCAATGCTGATGTCCTATGACAGGGTGACCCTCTCAGTGGACAGGCAAAGGCTGTGGCCGGTGTCTGCCTGGGCCTTAGTGAAGCCTCTGGCACCGTCTCCCACGGCATCTCCTGGAGACACCGGCTGCCCGCCTCTGGACATGCTCCAGCCCCTCAGTGTTTGGCTGGGGCACCAGCCTGGGGGGGGCTGAGATGGGGGCGCTAGGGGGGTCAGCCTGGAGAGAAGGGGGCTGGGGGGGACCCGGTGGCTCTGCAACGGCCTGGCAGGAGGCTGTAGCCAGGGGGGTCGGTCTCTGCTCCCCAGGAACCAGCGACAGGACGAGAGCAAACGGCCTCACGTTGCGCCAGGGGAGGGTGAGATTGGGTGTGAGGGAACATTCTGCACCGAGAGGGCTGGCAGGCGCTGGCACAGGCTGCCCGGGGACGGGGGAAAGTCACTGTCCCTGGGGGTCGTCAGAAACCATGTAGCTGTGGTGCTTGGGGACATGGTTCAGTGGTGGTCTTGGCAGTGCTGGGTTAATGGTTGGACTGGATGATTAACTTAAAGGTCTTTTCCAACCTGAGCAATCCTATGAGTCTATGTTTGCTCTCAAGCCTGTTTCTCCACTTTGCTTTATGGTATGAGGTCCTGGCTCCAGGCAGTTTAGTCCAAGACCTAACACACCCTCTGACAGTAATTCAACCCTACACATACTGGTCTAACTCGTCTATCATTCCATCCAAAGCAGGAGGCACTGTGTGCAAGACTGGACGCCATGGGGAAATTGCCACGACTACAAGAGGGTAAGCTTATGCTCCACACTGGACCAACCCAAGGTCCCAAGAATATTTCATGGCAGATGCTCCCAAATCCCAGCAAAAGGATAAGAAAATCTTGGTTTAAACTTGATTTCAAATTCTTTCTTCCCCTCATACAATACATGTTCTGCAATATCTGGTCCTCTTTCTGAGCTTAGTACATCCCTACCTGTTTCACATGTTGAAAGTATAAATCCATTATTATATAGTTTTTATTATGATGGTGATCTCTCTAGTCCTCAGCACAGACAGGGAGCTCTCTAAACAGATGTAATGTCACTGGAGTGTGAGCTTCAGGATTTGATCTTGACTGGACCAATTCATGAGAGATGTTGAATTAGGTCTAGTGCTAAGAACTTCCCCTCATTTCTCCCCAAATGCCAAGACCCAAGATTGACACTGATGGATGATCAGATGCTCTTAGATAACTTCATGCGTGATGGAATGGCTATGAGTGTCAGAAAGGAGATGAAAATACAATGCAAAATTCTGAGGGAAAATGGAGATTTGTCATGAACCACTGAAAAACAGCCTGGTGCTGGAATGAAGAATAGCACTGCTTGGAGAAGAGCTGTCATCTAAAGATGGGTGAACTTCGTCCTCTTGTCCTTCTGAGAAAGCTCTCAGACATGCTAGCAAAGCCGTGTGGGAAATGTTTCCAGCTTCAACCCTCTGTGCCAGTGGATAAACAGAGGACTTCTGTGCCCAAGGGCTGCCCATCAGCTTTGAGGCTGTTCCATCAGCCCCATGATTTACTAAAAGAAAAACAAGTTTGGAAAGCAAACACACAGACTTCCCAAGAGGGCCTCCAACCACGGGGAAGATGATCCTTTGCCCCAGGTTATATTTTGCACTGTTTATGCTCATTCCAGCCCTGAGAATATGTCCTCAATGTGTGCGATATTGTGCAAACACTGAACAAGAGAAATTCCTTTCTCAGAAAAGGTAAGCTGCTGGGTCAAGGGCACCAAACCCACTTTGCAGGCTCAATGTTATTTAGGCAGCTGCTGTTTCTGGAAATGCAAGCAAATTGGCTCTGGTACATAGATGTTTTCATTGCATTGTGGTTGTTCTCAAGTATCTGGTACCTCCAGTAGCTTCATGGGATGAACCATGGGTCCTTCAGGGTGTTGAACATTAAAGGGACTAAGACAGCATTCAGGACATCTGAATGAGGTTGTTTGCCTTCAAATATCCTCTTGTATTACACAAGTCAATGATTGTGTAGCTCATTTATAAAACATGGTCACCTTGGTTATACAGCAGGACAGACTACTCTCCTTGTTATTAGGAAAAGTTCAGAAATTAACAGACTAACACCATGTTATTAAGAAAAGGAGGAGGGAAGGAAAGCATTTCAGCAATAAAAATGTCAGTTTCTGGTTTATTTTAAAAATACTAAAACAATGAGCTGAAAACAGGAAATCTAGAAAAATCCTTTGATAAATGTCAGTACTTTTAAATTAGGACAAAGGAATTAGAAAAATGGAGGCTTATGTTTAATTCACTTGAAAGCAAATTAAAGGGTTCGGCTTATGGATGAAAGAGAAAATTAGGTTATTTTTTTCTCTGAGAGTTACCAAGGCTACTGCAGCCCAGAGAAAGCCACAGTTCAGCACACAGCTTGGCAAGCTGCTATTGACAAGACTGTTTGCACATCGTAAGTGGATTTAGGAGAAGTGGCTCCATCTCAGGAGTCAGAAGCTGGACCAGACACTGTGTCACCTCCTGGCAGGGACAGCACTTGGTTGGGTCTCTCTAGCCCAGGGATTTTTCCCAAAACAGTTCTTCCTTCCCCACACTTTGCAAGGGAGGTGATGGGATGATGAGTATGAAGCCTCCAGCAACAGGCTGTTTGATTTTTGAGATGCTTATGGGCTGGTTAAAGTCACCTTCTGCACCTTGGTATGGTACTTCCAGCATTTTCAGGTGGCCTAAGTGCCTGGTTTTAGTCAGGTACCCAGAAATGTTGCCCCTCGATCTAGGTGTGTATGTCCCTTACCAGCTGACATTGCCATGGCTGAAGCTGGGAGTGATTTCCAACAGAGAAATGGCTTATTAAATACCGTGTTTAAGGAAGCCATTACTTTCAGATTCACAGCTGTACGTTTTGTGCTATTTCATCCTGTTTCTGCTCATTCTCGAGGTCTTCTCTGTGATATTCAGCTCTGCCTACATTTCACGGAGGTTTCTTGGCTTTGTTCCATCAACAGACTTCATTAACACCTCATTTCCACCTTGGGGGCCAAAATTGTTATTGCAAACCTTAAACAAATCAATTGCAAGACAGACCCAGGAGAAACTCTGCTAATAGATGGGCTCCCCAGTCCAGAACTGTTCAATATAATTTCCCCGTTAGTCACTTCCTTATTTTGACATGGTTCCCTCATCAAACCCTGTCTTCTCCCACTGGAGTAACAAGGTTACCCCATGGCACTGCATCAATCTTTCATGTAAAATTTAAAGAAAGGAGATCTTTCAGATGCCCTCCTTTTATTCCCCTTACTAAAAAATTTATTTCATCCAAGAAAATACCAGGTTTGCACACTATGATCTATTAGCCACTCCCTGTGTTGTTAGTGCCCCCTTCCCTCGGTACTATTACAAAGCCCAGTGAGCTTTAGAGCAGAGATACGCATCTCTTGGATTACCTCTCTCTTTCAGATGTAAGCCCTGGTTTTGCTAGTCCCCAGTCCGGAGGCTGCACCTTGACTCAGTAGCTTCCTTTCATGTCCCTGCCTCCAGGTCCAAAGTTGTGCATGTTGGTCCTCAGAGATCTGGTGATGGATAGTAGCTGGTCCTTCTGATGTGGTGCCTTTTGGGATAGAGGTTCCCTGTAGTACTCACTTCTCAGGGCATTTTCTTTCTCAGGGCACTTTGCTTTTGCCACTCCCTTCAATAGCTCACCTTAACTGAAAGCAAAGGTAAAATATTTAGTTTTTCCAAAGGATCTTACCTCCATTATAACAAAACATATAACTAAATATCAGCATAATCTCTTCCTTCATTTCACTTTACAATGTTTGCCCACCTTCTGTGTTTTTAATGTATCCCGTGAACAGACATATGAAGAGTACAGGGGGACTGGGGTCATTACATCCCTGAAGTTTCCTTTTCCATTTGTTTATCTCAAAAAAACTGCAGACTGTGGCAGAACAATCCTGCTGTATCCCACCCAAGGGCTGGCTGCACTCCAGCAAAGCGAGGAGTGGGATTTGCTCTGTTTACCGATGGTGTAACACTGCAAGGTAGCATAGTTCCCCAACAGACCTGCTGGGAGCTCCATCCTTCCAGGGTCTCACCAAAGGAGCAGAGTTTGCAAAACATACGAGGGTTCCCAAGGACCTTGCATTTTCCTGGAAAGTCAAACCTGCTTAGCAATGAATGTAAACACCCTACAGGTGCTGAGACACTCTAGAGTCCTTGGAAGAATGAAGATTTTCCTAGAAAAGTTTCACAGCAGCCACAGTTACTGTTTCATCTGAGGTTTATTTTCTCCTAAATGGTAGTAACTCACTCTGCTGCTAGCCCAGTTTAATAGGTCTGTGTGATGTTATCCCAGAAGTTCAGCAGCCAGAGTTCTACAACAACACACCTGCAAGCAATACAGAGGAGCAAGGGGAACCCTTCCTGAACAGACAAAACCCAGACAAATGTCCAATTCACAGCTCTTATGCTCTCACAAACAGCTGATAAGACAGAACCAAAACCCTCTTCCTGCCTTTCCTTCTTAAAACCAGCACCTTATTGAACAGGTGATGCAGATAATGCAAGCTGGTGCCCAAGCACAGCTGATGAGGATGAACATCACAGCAGCTTTTCCATATCAGGGAAAGCTTAATCTGTTTCTGACTATGGTTAGTAATGGATGCCCAAGGAAAAGAATGAGGATAGTAGAGGGCAAAACCTTTTCAAAAAACTCCCCTAACTTCCATTCTTGCAGCTCTGGGAGTTCCTGAGCCACAGGTGAGGTCTCTGTGTTTAACTTACTCTTGCTGAAGGGCTCTTCAGTGAAATTGTCCAGGGTTTATTTTGGGGTTTTTTTTTGAAACCACGTTAGCTTTTAACAGTTACAAAATCCTACATCAAGGCAACAACACACTGATGATCCACTTTTTTCAAATCAGTTTTGGATCTTATTCCTTCTAATTTCGTTTCCTGGCCCTTACTTTGTTACGGGGTGAGGCAGAACACAGGTGATCTCCATTCACTCTGCACAAATAAATAGATATCTGTCCTCTCTGCCTGTATATTCTATCTTCTCCAGGCTGAAGAAACAACGTAGTCAGGTTAAAGTCACCCAATCTACAGAAGCTGATGGACATCTTACATCATATGGTATAGATGAAGCGAGTGAGAACAACCTCTTAGCTGACTTGGCAGGTGGAAATGTTTTTTGAAGGAAGTTGTTGGGAAAAGGTCTAGCAGCATCAAAATCCTAGTGGCAAATATGCTATGGACTTCCATTGAAAGCTGCTACTCCTGCTCTATGTTGTCCCCCTGAAGGGCATCAGATGAGGGTCCTACAAGTGCATGTACATTGGGAGGGGTGTCATCTGAGAACTTATCCAGTAACCCTACTACTACAGAGTATCCTGTGCTGGCTGACTCAGAAACAGTACCCTGGTGCTAGCTATCCCTTGGGCTCTGGGTTTATCCTTCTCACTCCCTGAGCTTTAACACCTCCAGCAAAGCCCTCCTGCCTCTGATCCACCTCCTTTGGCTCACCTCCTCATTTTTCCTCCTACAAAACAAGGTTTGTCTTACCTTTACCTCTCTGATGCCCATCACTCCTTCCTCTGTCCCTAGGGCTGCCCAGCTGGATTTACCTCTGCTACATTTTCTTCCTGGGCTAGACTGCCAAATGTTTCTAATGAAGGAACAACAGTTCATCCTTATTCCTCCTGTTCCTGAGCATCCTGGGTACAGCAGGTAGTGTATTCCTGTTTTGTTCTGCAGGTTGCTTTGGTAAATATTTCTCTTCGTGCACAAACTTTTGCTTAGGGCTTGTGTGTTTTGACCCTGAGGGGCAAAATGGTATCCAATTTGGAAACTCGGATTATTGCTGAAGTGAAGAAGGTTTGGGTTTCTGTGTTTTTACAGTAATTTGGTTTATACATAACTGATGTGAGGCTGGGTGGCTTTCCAGAAGTTTTGAGCAATCCTATCAATCGGCAGCAGCAGGCTTTTTTAAAGCCACATGAAGGAAACTTGCAAAGCTGACCTGAAAGTGTGTTGCCTTCCCCCCTAGCTTAGTCCAGATTTTGAGGTTTTCCAAATGATTCCAAACAGTGAGGTCTGGAAACATTTGGGGTGGGAAGTACTCTGGTCTTTCCCAGTTTTGGAGATCAAAAGAGTCAGTGCATGGGACTTTTTGCCACCTCACACTGCCCGGTGCATCTTTCCATGTCTGCGTGGCTTTCTTCTAAACAGGTTCCACAGATTCTTGCATTTCCCACCCCAGTTTTCTAGACAGCTTCTTGGTCTAAAATCCCCATTTCTCCTGGCCAGCAATGGTTCGTCTTGTCCCCAGTGTGCCATGGGCCAAAAGTCTGCCACTGTTTCCTGGAGAGGCATCTTGAAGCAAGAGATATTTGTACACAGGCACAGTCCTGGGACAGAAGGATGGATATTCTGGAATGGTCCTGGCTGTTTTCCAGCTTTCATGAGTTGTCTGAATCCCTTAATGTCTCAGTTATCATCATCAAAAGAGACAGCTACAATTCTCTTGCCTTGCTTCTATGGCTATTTTTGGATTAAGGGATCATCTATTGTCATGGGAGTGTGCATGGTAGGGTCCTTCAATCTTACTCAAGGAAGTTGGACCAAAGTTGTGTTCCAGTTTCCATTGTAACTGGTTTCACTCTCACAAGTGTGTTTATTTTAATCAGCATATTTTATGTGCCTTCTCTGCCCAGTGATTTCTCCACAGACTTACCCAAACAATCCTTTCTTTCATTGCCTTTGCTAAATCTGTTGTCTAGGGAGCAGCTTTTTGGGATAGGCCTAACATGAGCAACAATGGGATATTTTTCCACCTGACTGATCAATACCTTGATTCATTTGTAAGGAAAGGTAGCAGCTAATTTTTGGAGGGGTATGTGTATGTGCATGGATGGACTGTTTTTTTTCCTTAACTCTATTCAACTCAGCATCCACCCAATGACTAGGAGAAAGCGCAGATCTGGTAAATAAAGCAGGAAGGAACAATGATCCCTCTCTCTCCACAGTATGTGCAGCATGTCTCTTCTTGGTCGCTTTTCCCAGTGCATGGGTCCCCCTCCCCGCATACAAGTAATTACAGAAAAGGCAGGAAATGCCTCCCCATTGGGGTGGGCAGTGGGGGTTGTCTCTGCCTGGACTTTCCCCATCCCCAAAACCCTCTGCTATTCTATTTTTTTTTTTTTTCTTCAGACTTAGGAAGAAATGTTGCTTTCATAGCACTGATTCCTTGACAGCTTCCCCTTGTCTAGAGGGGGAGGTTGTAGCTTGTCCTTCGCCCAAGAGGGGACAGCAAGGCTGCCTTCACATTGCCTCCTCTGGCTTCAGCTATGCAGGCGAAGGAGGTTGATGCAGCACCCCAGATTTGACCAAAAGGAAGGCTTTCCTGAAGCTTAGGCCTCAACAAGGGGAGGAGACACAGTGCCAGGGAAAGCAAGTCCCCATGTCCCTGCTCTCAGCAACCCCGTGTGAGGTAGGACACTGAGCCAAGCCCATCCCTTCCTTAATGCATGGTGTGATGGGGCTCAGATCACCCCCTTTGGTGCAAAGACTTCAGAATATCTCCTTCCTGAGGAGAGGGCAGGCATTTTCCAAGGAAAATATTTCTTTAATTTGTTAAAAAGCCCACAAAAACACACATGTTCCAGTGATATAATTTTTCCTGGGCAAATAGCTACTTCAAAAATAGAATACTAGAAAAGAATCTGAAAAATAATTAAAAATAATAATAAGCAGAAAAATCCAATCATTTGCCCAGTTTCCCAAATAGATGTTTCAATTGCATCTCATTGCAATTTCATTTTGAAATTTCCTTAAACATAATCATACTCTTCTTTAAGAAGTAAAAAAAAATAACCACCCCAAAAAAACCTCCACCACCTCAAGAGGAATGCTTTTTTTACTCAAAATCAGGTTTTATTAACACTTTCTTTTTCCCCACTGAATAGCTCAGCAAATGCTCATTTTGGACGTGAAATACAGTTATTAAAGAGATTCATTTATTTACTTTTTGATTCTGATGGAGGACCAGAAAACTCACTAAGTGAACAGCTGCAGACTGGAACACAGTAGCAACTTTCAAAAGCAGAGGAAGGCCAGGAATCACACTTTCCTCTTGATTTGCCAAGAGGGAAAAAAAAAAAAAGAAAGAAAGAAAAAGAAGTATTTTCTCCACTTCTTTATGCTTTTATACGTAACACTTACAAATGGCTGTATGAATTATTTCCCTTCAGTGTTTTGCTCATGAAAAATAAAAATGTGCAACTCCTCTGTTTTTCTAGGGGAACTTGCTGGAGGATTAATGAGGTGATGCCACAAGGAAATGCAAGTTAAGAACCCTGAACAGCTCCAGCGAAAAAACCTTCCCAGAGTGTTTAAATATCTGTTTAGCTAAAATACCTGACCCAGCAGTCAAGAAAAGCTCTCGCTGCAAATGTTCAAAAGCACTACCTGAGCTTTCAGTGGGGGAAGAAGTGCCCCAGTGCCTCTTTGAATCATCAGAGGGGTCCCTGTGTTAAGGAGAGAGTCAGAAAAGGAGGGAAGGGAGGACAAAGAAAGGAGAGGAGAGAGGGAAAATGGAGGAAAAGGAGAAGAAAAAGAAGGGATAGAAATGGAAAAGAAGGGAAAAGTAGGGAAGGGAAGGAAAAGAAAGGAGAAAGAAGGGAAAGGAAGGGGAGGAAATGAAAGGAAGAAGGAAAGGGAATAAAGGAAAAAAACCCAAACACCCGAACAGGAAAAGAGACCTTGAAAAGGGCAAGCCTGCATTAGGAGGAGGAAGAGGGTGGCCACATTTACAGGATACTGACCTGGGAACAAGGCTTCTTACTCTGTCGGTCAGTTAATTACTGGGTGAACCTGAAGACATCACTTCACATTTTGTGTCTCAGCTACTCCATGCATGAAATGGAGGTGGCGGAAAACGATGCTCACTCATCATCATAAAGATTATGGAGCAAGGCTTTGCTGCTTGGCTTCCTAAAAGAGGGTCACCTGCCTGGGACATGTGGATTAAAGGCAGGGGGTGCTGAGGGGTGGGAGAAGCACCAGGGGTTTGGTGGTAAGGGACCTTTTGCAGGGTCTGGATGTGCTCACGGGGAAGGAGGTGTGGGGACCAGGGCGGAGGGTTATGGAAGCACATATCCTGAATTTACAGAGGTGTTTTCTGGAGGAAATTTGGAAGTTGATCATGTTGCAAGGGATTAATGGAGGGTATCATGGCTGGGAGGGATGGTGGGATGTGGCCCAAGGTTTGAGGGCTGTGTCTCTGCTAGCAAACAGTCAAGACCAGGACACAAGTTCCAAGGGGATGGGACTGTCATCCTGAACGAGCGCCTTGTCTGAGGCTGCAAAGGGATGGGGGTCTGGGGGTGGAGGGAATGCGGGGACCCTCCAGGAGGGCAGAAGGCATGCTGGGGGCTGGAGAGGGTGAAAGGCAATATGTCCCGGCGTGCTTGGGGCTTGCCCAAGGCACAGGACCACCAGCTGCTCTGGGCTGGGGGCCAGCCCGGCCCCCCCTCCCCCCCGGCCTGGGGAAGGGGATGGGGAGGCGGGGAGGAGCGGGGCCGGCCCGCCAAGCCCCTCCCCACGGGGCCGCGGCCGCGGAGAGGCGGGGGCGGCTGCGGGGGCGGCTGCGGAGGCAGCGCGGGGAAGGCAGCGAGGGCTGCCCCGCAGCTCGGGCACGGCGGAGCCCGCACCCCGCGGACAGAAGTTGACTGCTGAAAAAGGAGCAATAAAGAAAGAAGGCAAAAAATAATTAAGGCAAATCAAATAATAAATCATAATTAAAAAAAAAATAAAGCCAGGAAGCGCTCAACCCCTCCGCGGCTGCCCCGGAGGGATGAGGCGGAGCGCGGCCGGCGGCTGCGGGCATGACCCGGGGCCGGAGCGGGGCTGAGCGGCGGCGGTGTGAGCGTTGGCCCCGGAGGGCCGGGCCGGGGCGGCGGGGACGCCTCCCGCCCTGCCCAGCCGCCGCGCATCCTCCGGCACCGCCTGCGCGGGCCGTGCCGAGCCGTGCCCAGCCGTGCCGGGCCGCTCGGTCCGAGCCGTGCCGAGTCGGGGTGATCCGAGCTGCGCCGAGCGGTAGGATGAGGGGCGTCCTCTACTTCTGCACGCTGATCCTCCTGGGTGAGTAGCGCGTAGGAAGCGGGGGGACAACTTTCTGCCGGGGTTTGCTTGCCTGGGGGCATTTCGGCCACCCCCCCATCCCCAAGGAGCGCTGGCGAGCATCCCCCAGCTTCCCGCTGCCTCCTTTGCTCTGGGATCTTTCCGACTGTCTGAATAGTCCTGTTCGCCGCGAAAATGGCTAAATTGCCCGGGAAAAGGAGCTCGGAGGGATTGTGTTGTTGAGGGGTGTGTGCTTAGGGGAAAAAGGCAGATTTAGCACAGCACCGGGAAGCCCTAGGGTGATGGGGAAGCTGGAAAATGGGGGTTCGGGGGCGGTGGGAGCGGGCGGGCAAGCCCCAGCCCCGCCGCTGAGCTGTGCAGCACCGTGCGCCGTGTCCTGAGCGTCGACCTGACCCCGGCGTGGGTGCCTGTGTGTGCTCAGGGCTGCCCACCGCAGATTTCCTCGCTTTCCCCTAAAACTGGGCTGTCCTCAGTTGTTTGGGTTTTGGTTTTTTTTTTTCTTTCTTTTTTATTTTATTGACTTGCACCGGGAGCTAAGGACCCCAGATGTCTCTTCATCCCTATAGAAGCTCCCGTCCGCTGTCACGGTTGGGAGCTGCTGTCCCCCGTGGGATGCCGCCCGTATCGGCGGGGATGTGGGTTGTAGCACCCGTGCTTTGAGCATCCCGCTGGCATCCTGCTTCTCCCCAGCTGGGAGCAGACGGTTCTCCTGCGTGCAGTTCCCGGGGCTCCCCGCGTCCCTGGGAAGAGCCGTGCGTGAAGGGGCTGCAGCTCGGGGGCTGGAGCAGCGGCAGCGGGCAGCCGCGGCTGGGAGCTGCCTTGCTGCCTGGTTTTGCCTGCCTGCAACCCCGACAGCTCCCCTTTGGATATTTTAATTTAATGTCCCCCACTCCACCCTCTGTGCTTCTTTGAGATATCAAACCCAAGAATGAGTCTGTGCTTAAATACACCTGGAAAGACTGGGAGTTGGGGGGGGAAGGCGGCAGGAGGTAGGATGCGCCGGTCCTCTTCGGGTGGTCACCGGGGAAGGAGAAGGTCTTGGGATGTTATAGAAGTGGCTGGGACATCCCAGCCGGCCCGGCATTGCCTCCTCCGCATCCCGACCATTCCTGCCGAGAGCCCACCTCCTTGGGAAGACCACGAGTAGGTTTTTTCCCTCTGTGGGGAAGGCTTTGTCAGAGCTCCAGGTAACTCCTTTTGCCAGCTTTCCCTGTCACTAGATGTCAGCAGCAGCAACTCTTGCGAGTCCCAAAGTCGGGGGAGGTGGTGGTGGTGGTGGTGGCGGTCCGACCCCCCAAGGGGGGGCATCTCCAGCCAGGGAGTGCTTTGCTCCAGGGCTTTGGAGCTCAAGGAGACCTGAACATGCCCCAGGTTGGGATGGCTGCTGCCTCGCAGGGGCTGGAGCTGTGCTCTGGGGTAGGGAAGGTCTCAGCCTCCCTCAGAGCTGGGGATTTTTCCTGCAAGGCTCACGGGGCCTCTGGGTGGGAGTCCCGGTCTCTGCAGGATCCATTTTCCAAGTGGTTCAGATTGACTGACTCACTGATTGACTGCCTGATTGACTGGTGGGATGATTGATTTTCTCTAGAGAAATTGGACTTAAAGAAAAGAGCAAATGGCCAGCTCTCCATTGTCAGCAGTGCATTTGGGAATAGTGGGCAGATGTTAAGGATTCACTCATTGCCTCCGGTCCAAGCCAGAGCAAAGTCATCAGCTAGTATTCACCTTTTGGCCTTCTGGTCTAGGGGTCTCCAGAAGGACTGAATCTCAGCTGCAGGCTCAGCACCATCCCAGCAGATGCCATTCAGTGCCCTCACCCTGCTCTCTAGGTATTTTCTAGATGTTTGTGTTACAGACGGACGAAGGCTGCTTGTTGATATGTGCCTGGGGAGATCCCCCTCAGGGATCAGGGGTGCTGGGCTGTAGGTGGCAGCTGCCACGACTGCAGGCATGGCAATTCCCAGCTTCATCCACGCCGGCTGCACACCATGTGGACTGCAGTGTGAGAGGCTTGCTTTTTGTGTGTCCACCCCCTGCCATTTTTCGGGATGATCCCAGGTGGACAAGGCAGCTTGGAGAAATTAGGGTTCTCCGAGGTGGGACTAGGGAGCATCAGCATCATCCAGCCTGGACGGAGAGCTCCCGCGGCTACTCCATACCCAGCTCTCTGGTGGCACAGGCATGCAGAGTGACCCTTCAACTTATACAGTTGAACAGTTTTAATTCTCCTCAACCACTTTTCAGCCAGATCAGCTCCCTGACCTGTCTCACCAGCAGCAGCGGCAGGGACAGAACAGGGCAGCACACAGCTGGGGACAGGGATGTGGCTTTGGTGAAGTTCATTGCTGCTGTAGTGTCCCCTGATATTTCCTTGCATGTGTGTTACTGGCTAGGAATCCCATCCACAGGACAGTGGTGGGGCATTCAGGAAGACTTTATTTAAAATCAGTGCTCTAGAAAGCAATGATATAATGAAATATAAAGAATATAACTGATTTTACAAGGACACCGGGTTACACCTGTAACTAGCCCCCAAAGCATTGCCCATCCCTTTTGCAGCTTTCAGAGGACACAGCAGTCCCCCCACTAACATAGTAAGAATTGAAGGATGAGAATGAAAATCTGGGCTAGAGTTGAAAGCAGTAGTTTGCTGTCACGTCCCCATGGGACCAAGAGCCATTTCTGGACCACTTAGATGGTCCAGGATCCTGAAATGGCATCTGGGCTGTCTTTTGCCGACAACTGCTGCGTTTACCTGGCAAGTTTTACTGCACTTGGTCGTTAGCATAATTTCTGGCATATGTTTCCCACAGGCTCTTCACAGATGCAATCAAACACAAGAGATTGTCTGGCGGATTTTCACCTGGTTTGGGAACTCAGATCCCAGGGGGAGAGCAAAAATCTCTTGAAAAATGCGTCTGTGCATGTTGAGAGAGGGAAATGCTCCTTACATTAGTGCCTTTGTCAGTTCTGACAGGAGCAATCCGTTATTTGCATCAATAAGAATGTGATATTTATGTCTCTCTGTATTGGTGCAGAGGAGAAATAAAACTTCTCCCTCAACAGGCTGTCCTCAAACACCATGCAAATTCCTCTGCAAGGAGCTTGCCACACCCATAAAGTATTTTTTCCAGAGCTCTGGAGCCTTAAATAATAATTACTGCTAGATAAAAATTAGTACTAGTTAAGTCTAATAATTAGTATGAATTACTGTGATAGTGTTTTATTTTGCTTTTGGAGACAGAAATACCATCTCTGCCTTCCTGGCAATTTCCACAGATGACTTCTATTGTGGCTGAAATTCCCTTCGTCATTTTCACACAAGACTTGCTCATTTTTATAACTTTCCACTTGGTCATTTTTAAACATGACTTATAATGTCACTAAACTTTGCCACCTTTTGATAAAAATACTTTGCTACCAAAATATCCATGATCTTTTTTTCCCTCCACTGGATTTTCTATTCCTTTTGCTTCCTTAAAAAAACCAAAGTGACCTCTTCCTTCTCAACCCAAAAGTGGGAGAGGAGAAATTCAAAGGTAGTTCTCCTGCTAAAACAATATTTTTAGAAGGACGCTTTTCACTGAAAAAATCAAAAGGAACAAAACTATGAAAAGCTTGTTCATGTCAATCTTCAGTTCAGTACAGCTCCCTTGTTTCAAATGCATCTGTCAAAATCCCCCCTGGTAACACCTCCTGGCAGTGAACTTCAAGCCTGGATGGGCTGATGGTGGGAGCTGTGATAGTGGGTGAGGGAAGAGGGTTGGGAAGGCATTTCCACCACCTAGTTGAGGACCGCCTTCATCCCTTTTGACTATCACAGCTTTAAAGGTTCAAATATGGGTGTGCTGGGTCTGGAGTCCTGGTGAAAGCAGGGTGGAAAATCATGGTTGAGCTGAAGAATTTGAGAGGTGGATGGGAAGTGGAGCCATGGATGAGCATTAGGTCTTGGAGGTGGAAAAGAAGGAAAACCAAGTTTGGTGTGACTGGGCGGGAGAGTGTGTCCAGGAGGCGGTTGTGGTGGTCAAGGTGATGGAGGGCAAGGACCGAGGACTATTTTATGGAGAGCAGGAAGGGTTTACAGAATGTGAAGCCACCATTTGTCCTGGGTAAGAACCTAGGATTGCCACGAAGAACAAAAAATGAGCATGCAGGAAGGATAGGTATCTTCTAAGGTGACATTATGTGTAAATCACCTGTGGCTCCTCCAGGATTTGCATCTAATAACAAATGATGCCACAGCTGGCTGTTGCTGAGCTGTAGTGAGCTTGCTAGGTATTAAAAAAAGTTATCTTCATGAATATTTTCACACATCTCCCTGCATCTTACTGGAGCTGAGCTGGTAAGAAGTCCTACTCCAGCTGCAGACCTGCCTTGGAGGTCCTGCAGTCCCTCAGCAGTGACACATCTTTCCCTGGTGCTGGGAATGGCATCCATGCAAGGTGCAGGTCATGGGCAGACCTCTGGTGTGTCCTCAGAGCCTGATCATCTCCTGTGCTCTCTGGTTCACCTGACTGGAGCTGTTGGGGGGACTGGGATTTAGCTGCCTGCAGGAGGTAGCTTGAAGGAATGAATGACCCCCAGAAATAGAGACTGAATAAATACCTTTGGGCCCCTTATCTGCTGCTTAACTGTCCTCATGGGGGAAAAAGTGTTTCCCTGTGTCCTCTTGGATTAGATATGTATTCCCCAGCTCAAAACTCCCGTGGCAATATCCTGTCACTCCTGAGTCTCACCCCTTTTCACCTGCCTTCGTGCGAATCCCTCTTTTTCCTCCACAGGTAGCTCCTCAGTGCGCATATTCCTCTTTCTGTCCAAAGCCATCTGGAAAGCAGTTTGCATGAAAGATGCAGTGAAAATAGTTGTGCTGTGGTTTTGATTTATCGAATCCAACTGGAAAATCCTGTCTGCAATACCTGCCCTCACTGAGAGCTTTGACAGAGTTATTAGCAGCTCTCCCCATGTGACTGCTGACATATGGGCTGGGGGGTCGGTTTGAGACACAAGTGCAGGCAGCTGGTTTCAAGATGATGGGTCCAGTTTACTGAGGAGAAAGGAATGGGGCAGGTTTTCTGGTGCTTCTTCCAAAAGCAGGATCAAATTGCTCATCTTGCATACATCGCCAGGCTAAGCCATCTATTCTTTGCCCCCACGGGGATGGAAGTCCACTTTGGGATGGGATTTTAAACAGGTCCAGATGCTAAAGGGCTGTGAGTTAAGACCTTGAGAAACTGGTGGGTTTTGCTTTCCTCCTCTCTTCCCATGACTTGTACAATGAAGAAAAAGGCCGAGTGCAAAATTCGAGTCAAGATTCAAGTTTAATGTTTCTGTCCAAGCCACAGGTCTTTAACGGTAAGCGGCCCACGCTGCAGCCCGCCTTGCAGGAAGCATTGCACACACGTTTCAGATCTCTTCTGCCTCAAGGGAATTTAGCTGCTAATGGCTGCAAAACCCAGAAAGGGTGGAGGTGCCTGTCGGAAGTGCTCAACTCTTCAGACAGGCAGCAATGGGAGCATTTTTGCAAGTCCCTGTCTGCGTGATCTGAGGTCTCCAGAGGCTCAGAGCTGAACTGGACCCAGAAAATGCTCGGGACAGGTCTTGGGAGAGCTCCAGGGTGCCTTCAGAGATGGCAAACTGCACACAAACTCTGCAAAGTAATCAGGCTTTGCTTCAGGCTTTGCATCAAATGAGGCTGGCTGATGCCTCTGCAGCAGCCACCTGGGAAATCCCATCATCCTTGATTAATCAGAGCAAAAGAAACACAGGGCAGCTACAGCCTCATGGGAAGGGAGCCTTTACTTGGATGATGGCTGTGAATTTTTTGGAGCAAACCTGGTGTCTAGGCCACCACTCGTACAGAGTTCATGTGGTCCCATTCGTGAGAATTTTACATAAAGAGTCAAATCAATCATAAAGGGGTTTGAATTTTTCAATTCATCTTCTTTTACCTTGGCAGACTTTATTGAATGTTTTGCTATATTTTTTTTCCCCCTCCTGCTACCCATACTGGAGGCTCCATAAATATCAGCTCCACCATGTTTATAACTATAATTTTTATCCATTGCTCATCTGCATCACCCTTAACTGGTGCCCAAGACCTGCAGATTGGTTCCTGACGTGTTGGCTGTAGATGCAACAATTTGCCTTGCAGCCAACCTGCCCCCTTCTTCAGACTTGCCCCAGAGAAAAAAGCCAGGAGGAAACTCGTGGCTTCTCAGAGCTACCTGTCTCTGTGACTTTGGATAAACAAGTCTTAATAACAGGCTAGCTATTTCTTCCGAGATTTTAACTTCCATGCATGTGAAGAAAAATGTGCCTCCCCCTGACAGCCTTCACAGCAATATCTCTCAGATATTATACAGCTGAGTCGGTTACCTGCAATCTGGAAATAGGTAGCAGATGTCTCCTGTAGCACCACACATTTTTTCCTCTGTTGCTGTCTGTGTTTTCCTTTAATGTTCAGTATGTACAGCAGAAGGCACCTTAAAAAGGTGTCACAAGGCATGAGGTGACATAAATCCATGCACACGGAGTCTTCTGTAATAAAGGCTGCAGGTTAGGAAGATGTGTTTGCCATCTACTAATGGAGAGGAGAGCAAACCAGCATGTTGAATTATTAGACAGGGCTTGGAATGAATCAAAGCCATTTGACCTGTTTGTGTAAAGCTCCAGACAAGGCTGAGTTTGCCTAAGTGTTTCCTCTGCACGGTGAGGAATTACACTCCTGCTTGCAAGGGTTAGTTGATTTGACACATGAGTTATAGCAATTTCATGGTAGTGTTTTTTTTTTTTTTTCCCTTCCTCTTCCAATCCATTTCTTTTGTTTCTTCCTCTGGGTACGAGAACATAACCAGCCAGGCTGCTTGAGAGACAAACTGCACACCTTGGTGTGCCTGTCACAGCCACATCATCTTTCAGAGACAGGACACAGGTAGAGCCATCTCAGCTGAACTTTCCTTTGTGTGGGAAAAAGTGCTCAGGGTGTCACGGTGCTCACAGCCTATAAATACCTTCGAGGGAGTGGAAAGGCATTGTTCTCCACCTTGCCGTGAGCTGGAATAAGGGGGAACTTGAGCTGTGTGTTAGGAAGAAAAGGTTTTATTTCAACCAGGACATCAGGTTACTGAAAGGAAGGGAGAAGAGCAGATTTCTTTTGGGAAGGTGAGGGGATGACTCGGGAGCTAGCAGACTTTAGCAGACCTTAAAGCCACAAGCTGTGCTGCCCCAAGAAACTCCTGAAAGGTGGTTGGGTGCTCCATTCCCAGAGGATTTCTTGGTTTTCCCTATTAAATTAGAAAGCTCGTCTCCTTTTTCTGATGATTTAGGATGTTAATTTCAGAGAAAAGCTGATGGAAATCTCCTGAGACCCAGATGAGGAACTCCTCTAGGATCCGGCCTTAGGGAGTCTGCTGCTGTTTTGGGAAAACAATTGGGAATTGCATTAAACTGGCAACATGAGACTTCTCCATCAGGGCCAGAAGGTGTATGAAGGGAACAGCGGGGAATGTCCTGAGCTGATTCTGATCTGAAGGTGGGAAGTGGAGAAGAGAGGTTGGACAGAAGATGCAGGTGAAGCTTAATAGGCAATCCAGAAGCTGGGAGAAGGAAAGTGTAGGACTGTAAAGGTCTGAGGGCTACTCTGGAGCTGGGGAAGCCCTAAGGGTTGGATTCCCCCATCTGCAAAAGGTGATGTGAGTCTCCACAGGCGAAGTGCATGTGAAGTGACAACTCGGGGACCAATCCATCAGCGTGGAGTGTGGAGGCATACGCACTGGGTAAAGCAGCTTCAGAGTTACCACCCTCCTGGGACTAATGCAAGGAAATTTATCTTCCTCTCCTGATATAGCTTCATTCTTTCTCCCTACAGACCCAGCCAGGCCAATGCTTAATGTGTGCTGGAAAGCCTGTTAGTAATTAAGTACCTGACTCGAGGGGGTCCGGAGCTCTAGTTGAGTTTGTTATATGCTATCACATTACCAATAAATTTTCATTATAGTCAGATAGGGCTAGAACAAAAAAGCAAACAAACAAATGAACAAAACCCCCTCCCAAATAACAAAAAGAAATCTGGTGAACTCCCCCAAAAGTGCCTAATCTGCAGGTTGAATGCTGTGCCACTGGGTGAGGGATTACAGCATCTGTTTCTGGGTGTCTCTCAGGTTTTGGAAAATGATGTAAACTCACTGCCTCACAGTGTAAAATAAGGATATTCTTAAGGTAGGGAAATTATTATGAGGCAGAGACAGTGCTGCATTTGACCTGGGATATTTGTGCTTGTGTGAAGCTGGGACCAAAATTTCTCATCAGCGTATCAGGAACAATGTGACATTTAGCAGCACCTGCTGTGCACACATCTACTGAGCTCTTATTTTGGTACTTGGGCAGGAACAGAATTCAAGTGCAGTAACTGACTAATCTGCTCTGAAAATCTTCCCATATCCCTTACACAGGGATCAGTGATCCTGCTTTGTGCTGGGATTAGAGATGTGCACTGCTAAAAGAGAAGGGGCTGAATTCAGCGATGTGCCACCAAGGCTGAAGCAGCCGTGGGGAGCAAAAAAAGCTACCCTCCGATACAAGAGCAGGCTGGAAAACAGAAAGTCATTCCCCCAGAAAAATACTGGGCTTTTGATACAGTTTGGCTTCCAAACAACAGTGACAAATCAGGAATTTTAAAAATTGCAATAAAATATAGCAAGTGGAAAATAAAATGCTTATTAAGGATAATTCCAGGGGAAGTAAAATGAGGACTAAAATAAAGCCCCAGGTGCTTCTGTTCCATTTTACCTGCTTTTATTAAGAAAACAGAAAAGGGTCTTCCCAGAGCGACTCTGGACAGGAAGAGAAACAGACTGTTTCTCACTTGTTCCCTGCCCATGCACCAGAAAGGGATGGTCCCGCAGGCTGCAGGAGATGGGTTTCGGTTCACCTGGTTTTCACCTGGGCTTCTGAAATTTGCCTTTAAATCAGTGGAGACAGGTTTACAGGTCCAAAGGGACATTCACCCTCTCTACAGATCAATGTTATCTCTAAGGACTATGAAACAAATCCAGGGGACAGTTTTAAACCTGCTTTGGCTTAGCTTCAAGTTCAATAAGAAGAACCCCACCTAAGCCACCAAGGTTTCTTGTCCTCCCAGAGAGCAGCTGGTGATGGAGGGAGCAGTCAAGGAGCCATCATTTCAATGCACCCAGCTAAAACAAAAAACCACAAAGAAAGTAATATTAAAATGCTATTTAGCACTTTATTTTTCTGCCTGCAGACCTCAGATTTTCCTAGGGAACACATTTTCCCATGGTTAAAAGAAAGAAAGAAATCCAACAGGAAATTTCCAACCTTTCACAGACCTGATGGCTCCAGGTACAGTGATAATGGGAAGTCCCTGGTGTTGGTGACTCTGCTGGGGTCATGGAGGCCACTCATAAATCACGCAGAGCTCAGGAGCCTTTGGAGCCATGGGAATCTGATTGTCACACCAGTTGAAATCCCTGAGGTTGTTCTGGCCATGGCCAACCAGCCATCTCCTGGGCACTGGTCAGGAGCTAGCACAAGCCAAGGACTATTCCCAATCAGTTTGCAAACGGTTGCTCTGTTTTGAAGGGGAAAAGAGTTTAACAGCATGAATGCAGCAGTTCTGGGTCATTTGGACCAGCACCTTGAGTTTCCTTAATTAAGTAACTTAGGCACAGCATGAGAGACCACCCTTTCCCTTCCAGCCACTGTCCATTTCTCAGACAGCCTGCGGATGTTGCTGGACAAATAAGTTTCAGCTTATACTCTTTCATTCCCCTGTATTCACTTTCCTTTCTGCTGCTTCCAGCTCAGAAGGCAGAACACTAACACTGACATGAGATAATATAAAATAAATTGTAGTCCTGGCTAATTTGTTCAGAAACAAATAAATCCCCATTTCTCATGCACGCAGGTACATGCAAACCTGCGTGCATGCAGACCTGGCAAGAGGCTGGGGATGTGCATAGACAGAGTGAGTCCATCAGAAGTTTCTTGCAGAGGTTGTGCAGTGGCTGTATCAGCTCTGAAATGTCCTCTCCAACAGGCAAAGCCTTTCTTGGCTTGCCATTGCAGTTAGCATGACCTCGTGAAAGATAAGACACATGAGAGAAGTCTGAGAAAGCTTGATTTATCCAGAGTTGAAAAGGGAAGAAAGACACAGAAGAGAACATGATCACACTCTATAAATACCTTCAAGGTAACCATGCAAGGAAAGGAAGAGGATTAGTCACACTTCTGTAAGACAGGGAGGGGAAGAGAGGGAGCAACAGCATGAAGCAGAGAAAGAAAAAGTTTTAAGTGTGTGGAGCAAAACATTTAAGCTATTTTTCTTTCTCATTTTTGCTGGAAAAAGAAATTGCAGGGCCTTAGTTTGGGCTAGGCTTGAGGTCTGATGTAATTTTTTTTCAGGAGAATTGTGGGTCATGGACATGAGGATTAAATGGTGCATCGTTGTGTAAGATCTACGGGTCCTAGGTGCATCCGTGAGCTAAACAAGGGGCCTGTGTAGCCTCCAAGACAGCAACAGCGTCACTCGGTGCGTGGTCACCCTGCTGCCTGGTACGCTTGGAATTGGGGGTTGGCCAAAGTTCTCTCACCTCCCCCTGCCCCCTCTTCCCTGCAGCCCATATATCCCCCACCCATGTTGAAGGTACCATGGAAAGTTGGTGCTGATCAACCCATAGTCTTAATGGTCATTTGATGGTAGAGCTGGGAGGTGGCTCAGTGATGAATGATGAGTCTGGGTCAGCCAAGAGGCTTGGCTAGCCCTGGGCTTTGCCTGTTGTTCATAAGTGGTGAGGTGGCTCCTTCCCTCCAATAAAACAGCCTTGCTTTTGCTGTCTTAGACCTGTTGTCACCCTCTCCACCTCCTAGACCCTCCCTGCTCCCAGGACAGAAAGCTTCCTGACCTCACACCTGGCCCCATCCTCCCTGGAAATGGAGGTGAGGAAAGCAGGAGCATTCATGCAAACTTCCTGAGGGACTGGCTCCAAGTCAGGCTTGGACAATCACTCTTATTGTCACCTTCCATTACGCTGAGACTCAAAAGTAAATGTTCTCCAAAAATTGTGGGTAGCTGCTGCCAAGATCTTTCCCTGTCTCCTCAGGCAAGTGCCAAGAACTCTTTCTTCTCATAACAAATCAACCAGCCAAATATAGGTGTCCCTGGAGAAAACCCTTCAGGCTAGTAAGAATTAACGAGTTGATTCAACTAAAGGTAAACAAGATAATTATGCTGTTCTTTAGCCTGTGGTTTCCTGAGAAAATGAATCTTGTATATGTGTGTCAGTCTGCCCACTCCAAATAATTTTTGTCCCCCCTGGCCAGGTTAGGTAGGTTTGATAGTCTCAAAAGATAGTCAGAACCCACAGACTGATGTGAAATCGGCTGTGGGAAAGGGAATGAGCTCCTAATGTTGCCCACTGGAGGAAAAGTTAGTGACCTTCAGAGCAGAAAAGGTGCATGTGAAAGCAGATGTAGAAATCCAGGCTCCTTTCATAGTGCTGCTTACTTTTTCCCAGCTAGGCAGTGAAGTGTCCCATGCAGATCTGTGTAGAGCCAAAGAATCGGCTTCCTGGGACCCTGAAGGCATGCAGCCTGCAAGTCCAGGCAGAAAAGGCAAAGTGAGAACTCTACATGGGTTCAGGACTGCTCCCTGGAGGTAAAAGCAGCTGAGCAATGTCAAAGGGGAAACATGATCCTGTGGGCATTAACTATAGCAAAGAGGCCTGGCCATGGATGGCCATGTGATGTGCTGCCTCTCAGGTGATGCCCAGGACCTTGGTCCTGTGCCATCTGCACTTTCTGAGGAGGGCTACATTTTCCACAGTGATGGATATTAGCATGGAAATTTGCAGGAACTCCCCCAGATTCTGTTTGCTTGCTGTGGTTCACCTTGAACATGCCAAGGATTCAGAAAAATTGCTCAGGGGGAGCAGGTAACTGTTGGTGATGATGGGAATTGGGGAAAGTGCAGGCTGCTCTTCAGAGGGTCCATGGGGCCGGGTTAGATGAAGTCCACCTGGTTGGACAAGGCATGGACAACAGGGAACACCTGGTTGTGGTAAGACTTTCCGTCAGCTTCAGGATGTGCTGCAGCTCTGCTTGCACCTCCCACGTGCCGCTCTGGTCAGACGTGGCACGCAGCTTTTTTGATCTCCGTCATCTGATGTGTTGGGTGGCAAAGGTTAATGGCATGGCATGCAATGGTCGATAGCTGTCGACTGCAATAGATATTGTGACAGCTGGCAGCAAGGAAGGGACAGGCATTAAGTAAATTGGCTGGTGCTTTCTCCACTTCTGCACATATTATTTGTGTGCACCTGTCTGAACCTCACTGCTTGTTCCCCTTGTCCCATGTCCTGCTGCCCCACAAATTCAGGGGCTGGTCCAGAGGCGCAGAGCTTTGGATCTTCCCTGTAGTATTCTATATAGAAATCACAAGGTAAAAGATCAGAAGGAAAAAAAAAAAAAAGTAATAAAACAGAGGGAGGGAAAAAAATGTTCCTGCATGGTGTTTTTGTTTTCTAACAATGTTGACATTATGTGGAGTAACCGAGTATAAAATCTGCCTATCGTTTGGGAGCTGGTGTGCAGAAAAGATGCTGTTATCTGAGCCTTTTATGCCTCTTTACCCTGTCTGGATCAGAGGAGATAAATGTGTAGATAGGAGCTGAGGCTCCTATCTTTATTTAAGCTGTCAAGTAATGCTACATTATTTTATGCTGATTGTTATAGAAAGCCTCCACAAAGAGATATATGTTTCTATATTCCCCCATGTTTTCTATTTTAATCTATAATTTAATAATAAAAGAGATGTATTTCTCCGTATTATTTTTATTTGTAATGTTAGTGCTTCTCTTTCACTCTTTTTTTTCAAATAAACATTCACAGACACAAAGCACTTAAAATATGCACATAATCAATCTTCTCTGTTCTCTTTTGGTCTCCCTTTTGACTATTATTGCAGTCATACTTAAATTTACGCATTAATGCAAAAAACATTTTTAGTATAAAACAGATTCCCCGTGGGGACGGCAGACTCATGGTGAGCACATACGCATGAATGCATGGCCATCGTTATATTCAGGCACATTCCCACACCGCTCCCACACCCGCGTGGCTCACATGGCTAACGTTAAGCACACATGAAATGAGGCAAAAGCCACATCTGTTGATATGACATAGTCAATAGAGACAGGAACAGGTCAGAACAGGTTGCCCAGAGAGGTGGGAGATGCCCCATCCCTGGAAACATTCAAGGCCAGGCTGGGCTTTGAGCAACCTGATCTGGTTGCAGGTGTCCCTGCCCGTGGCAGGGGGTTGGACTAGATGGCCTTTAAAGGTGCCTTCCAACCTAAACCATTCTCTGATCTTATTCTAAGCATCCTTAAACCCTGTCCTACTGCCTGATCTGGTTTATCTATCAGCTCACTGACATAGCTTTGGCTCCTCCTGTCCAGTGTCTTGACACACTTAGGAGGTATGGTAGAGCCAAGACACATGGGTAAAGGTGCCTGTGCTTTGACACCAGTGCCGAAGATTTTGTCCAGGCTTGTTTTATGCAGTAGCACAGATAAAACCCAAGATGCTGTCAGAAGCACAGAGCTGACCTTGGTTTCCAAAGAAATGCTTTCCACTGGGAGTTAGCCATTTCGCAGCCATTCCTCAATGCAATGTGGATGCTCTAAGGCCAAGTTACACCTGGGGCAGCAGCCAACAAATGTGAACAGGAGATACACAGGGCACAGAGCTTTGCTTGGGTAAGTCCATGTTTGACCTCCTGCTTCTTCACAAGCACGGACAAGGACAGGGACTTCCTCTTCCTTTCTTCCGGCTGAACTCCTCTTGGTTTGTCCTGTATGTACCCCTGTGTGGCCAACTATCCAGTAAACCCAATGCTTTGAAAGGGATTGTTGGAAAAAACAAGTGGTTGACATATTGAAGGATAGGGAGAGCATTGGAGCCCAAGACTGAATTTTGGGGGCCAGGAGGGACAACAGAGATGCCATTCTGGGTAACTAACCAAATTTGTAATCACAGAGCTTTCAGAGGTAAACTAATCACTTTGATATTACATGACATTATTAACATGCTGGGGTTGACTTACACATCAGGGCCTGGACAGTATCTTCCAAAATATTGAGATGTCTTCATCATATTAGGGCACTGAGCTTCCCATAGGTTTCTATGACAGTTAGGTACCTTAGAAGGAAGTAGGTCATGAATACCTATGGGTCTGGAGCCAGCTATCCAGTGTATGTCTAGGTCTTGGGTGAGTTTGCTTGAGTTGAGACCATAACCATGATTTCTCTGCAGTTTGGTCTCTCTAAGGTTTGTGACCGTACCTGCTTGAGACATTGGTGTAGGCAGCAGTCAAATGGCTCCAGACCGCATCATAGGAACTGCTGATGGTTGGAGCAAGCAAAGGGCTTGTGAGCTGTCTTCCTCTTGAGTTTAACAAAGGTCCTTGAAAATGTTGCATCTCGCTTCTTCCTCTGCAAAAATATGTCTCAATCATCTTAAGTCACTTAGAATCATTTGTCTTTTGGGGGAAAGTATTTGCCTTCTGCTTTGTTTTTATTTTGAAGTTAAAAAAAATGTAACAGCCCTTACTGACCTCCAAATATTTAAAGGGCAGATAGCACAGCAACACTCGGGAACATCAGTTTGATTGACCTGAGGCTGTAGCTGGGCTGGGCTGTGTGACCAGACCATATCTCCTGAGGTGCAAGATGACCACCTGATGTGCAAATGTCCTGCTGGGGAGCCTGGCCTTCAGGAGAGAAGGGTAACTAAAGCTGTTTGAACAACTCCCAAGCAGCAACTTGGCAGCATTTCAGATTTAAAATAGTGAGACAATTAGTGGAAGTAGTTTCAGTCTCGATTATTTCCCTCTTATGGCAGAAAAAGGATCTCTGGAAAACTGGGACAGTTTCTTTCCAAGTGCATTGAAATCGTATTCAAAGGGAAAATGAGGGAATCACAACATTGGCCCAACACTTTCCACTCCTGCATATCTGAACCCCGTGCCACTCAGCACCCACCTCTGTCCACGTTCTTCTCAAGTCCTGGCTATAGAAACCATAGTAGGAGTTAGAAGGGTTGTCAGCAGCATTTTACAACCCAGACCCTAATATCCAAGCCATAGGAGTTGTATTATTTAGAAAAAAAAAAAAAAAAAAAGGAAAAGTGGACAGCTATATAAGGGATTCCATCTGCTCCCATGCAAAGACTCCCGAGAGAAAAAATTCCATGAAAAGCAACCAGGAGTCACCGAGTCTAATGCAGACAGGTCTCCAGCCTAGTGATTTTTATTTTTTTTTCATTTGTGTCAATATTACCGTGTTTAAACCTCAGATCATTCTACTGCTGTCAGGTCAACGGAGCTGCAGGGTGTTTCTCGACCTTCCTCACTTTTCATGGTGGCAGTGGGAGGGTTGTTCTTGGAGACGTACAGGAGTCCAGATTCATGGAGGGACTGAGGGCACAAAGACTACCTGCTGGTTCCTCCACACTGTGTTCAAAGCAAGGAGCAAAGTTTCTCTGCATTGCAAGAATGCAAAGTTGGAAAGGACCGTTTTGTCCTCTCCCTGCCAGTTTATAACTGGCATTTAGATTGGAAAGGTGCACAGACCATCTTTTCCCTCACATTTTCCCAAACCTAGGAAAACTCTGCAGTGCGAACTATGAACACATGCTCTCTGCACCCCCTGAGACATGGTGACTATTCCTGTCCACGCTGCGTGTGCCCTGGGATATGAGCTCAGCCACACACCCAGCCATGCACACCGATGCTCTGTGTCCTTCAAGGACACTGCCACACTGCAAAGTGCAGGACAAGCTCAAGAATTCACCAAAGCATTTTCTTCCCTAGGGACCTAGCATCCACGCTGCCCACATTGCTGCCCATCACCCAGCTGCAGCATAGGAGCACATTATCTACATGATGTTTTGGAAGAGCTTATTTCAGACTGGGAGGTCACCTTTTGTGGCCCTGGTCCATCCAGTCCGCCAATGTCTCTGCCTCCCAGAGAGCTCCATGACGGAGTTGTTACTGGGGCATGGCTCTGTAAGGATGTAAGAGTAGTCTTAGTCCTACCAAGGACCTGAACCTCTGCTGAATGACACATATCCTTATTTATGTTTTTCTTCCTACACAAAGAGGGAAAATACATACATTTTTGGCTTTATGAAGGAAATTAACTAAAAGTGTACGCAAAGAAATGACCCATTTGGTGCCACTGCAAAGCTTTTTCCTCCTCCACCCCTGGCCACCTCCCTTGGCAGTTCATGGCAACCAATCTCTACCTGTGGCTATGTCACAGGCCCTGAAAGGCTGTCTGTCTCCCCAAAGCCTGCTACAGGGAACCTCAGAGATCTGGTCTAATCAGCAGGTTTGCAGAGAAAATGAGATTTTTTTTCTTCCTGGCTGACTTCCAGCAGCAGCAGCTCCAGCTCTCCAAGGCACATCTCAATTAATTAATACAGTCAAACCTTATTAGAGACAATCGTTGGCCAGAAATTACCAAGTCCTGAGTTCTCTTTGCTTTTCTCCTTGTTGTTTCTCACTTTTGCTTCCCTCCCCACTGCCTTTCTCCCCAGTGAAACATGTCCTGCCAAAGCCTGATGTAGAGTGGGAGCATCCTCAGTGTGCCATGGATGTTCAGCCCTTCTCCTAGCTCAAAGCCCTGCTGCCACTGAGGTTCCTGAGCAGATCTTGGCACAGCCTGGCCAGAAACTGTGTGGTCAGCTGGGGCTGGGCCGTAGCAGGTTACAGAAGTTGGGGTCCCAGGGGCGTTTCTGTCACCTCAAACTTAATGTTGGTGGAATAGCAGTGAGGCGTTTCTGTCAGGCAAGTGAGAAAGTGACCCAGAAAGTCTCTGTGATGGGGACCACTGGATCCTGCAAGAGCTGAAAGCCCTCCAGGGAGACTGAGATTTGTCCTGAGAGCCTCTGAGGCTCCTAAACAAGGGAGGAGAGAAGGGAGGAGAGAAGAAAGGAAGGAAGGGAGGAAGGAAAGAAGGGAGGATGGAGGGAGGGAGGGAAGGAAGGAAGGAGGGAGGGAGGGAAGGAAGGATAGACAAAACCCAAACCCAGCACACTCAAAACCAAAGCACACATCAGCAAATAGAAATGGTGTTTGGTTTTGTATCACTAGCAACAACTATGGCAGAATTCCTCACCTGATTGTTCCGACACTTTGGAAAATACTCAGACGCAGGCAGGACAGGGTATAGTCCTCAGGTGCCGTATGGGATGCTGACAGAGGAAGGGCTGGGGCAATGCTGTGAAGATGGAGGCAGCAAGGTTCCCTGCCTGCCCTGCCTGTCGCATGCTGATTTATTGAGAGCATGTGCTGGGACTGGGGTTTTCTCCCTGGCTTAGCAGGAAGGGCCTGGGATACCCCAAGACCAGGAAGGTTCCCTTGCCTCATCTCCCACCCTAGAGCTGCCCCATGCATGAGTCATAACCATGAGTTGGTGGTGGAGCAACGTCTGGGCATGCAGCTTGCAAGAGCTCTGTCTGCCTCTGAGGCTGGGAAATGAGGCTGCAGGTGGCAGAGACATGGGTTGGAGGGTGGTCTGGGGTTCATACTCAGCAGGGAGCAACCATGTCCAAAACCAGGCTGATGTCTCTCAAAACATGCTGGCACAGCAGGAGCAGAGGTGCTTTGTGAATGTGGGTGAATGGGAGGCATTATCCAGGGCTGTCAGAGCAGCACCTTTCAACAGCCTCAAGTTATTATTATTATTTTCTTTTAACATGAATGCAAGCACATCAGCCTTTCTAGGTGGCTTCATTAGCTACCCAGCACATCACCCAGAGCCTCACAGTTCTTGTCAAGTACTGACATCCCTGTCCCATGCTCATTGTGGAGTCTGAATTCCTCTAACTTCATCTCATGATGGAAAACAGGTTCAGGGTAGGATTAAAAAAAAATATCCAAAAGATAACAGCATTTGTTTTTCCTTACAGTCTCTAAATAACAGGGCAGATACCTGCCAGATTCACTGCCGCTTACACCCAGAGTAACTCAGTGCTATATCATGGTGATACAGGCAGAAACTGAGTCCCACCCTGGGTTTTATTGAGCGAAGTGAGGCACGCCTTATCCCCTCTGTGTGTGGGAGGAGGGAATCCCTATCTTCCCCATTTTGCTTCTTCTAGACCGAACAGCAGAGAAACAAGAAAAGTGCTGCAGGGTCATTATTAAAGTTGATCAAACTTAAAACAAAATAAATTGACTAACAGCAGAAAAATACTTCTATTAAATAAAGGTCTTGATTTCCTGTTTTCATAAATGCATCAGGCTGTTTCTTTGAGCCTCAGTACATGCCATTACATTTCCCAGGAAAATGGGAAAAACCTTTCTCCCCAAAATATTGTCAAACAGGGGATGTGCATGGCTCTGCTGTGCACCTCACGGTTGGAGACCGCCACAAGCTGCTCCCATGCCTGCTGTACCATTCATTGGGCTGCCCCAGTGGCTCGCTGCTTTCCCCCTTCTCAAACCTGGCCTTGACACTCAACATTTCTCCTTGAAAGCTTCAACTCCTAGAACAAGTTTTTTATAGGAGAATTAAATTTCTTTTCCCTGAGCAGCCATCTGTCATGCACGGGGAGAGATGTTAAAAAGCAAACTGCAGAAGACTGTGTCCTCCCATTCCTTTTGGGATGTAAACAGCCCTTCCCTTGTGCTGATCCCTTTCAAGGTACGTCCAGGCTGACTTTGCTTCTCCCACTGTATCTTCACTGTCCTGTGAGAAGGTTCTTTCCCTCTCAGCTGCATGCCATTGAGAAGACATCCTTCAAAACTCTGAAAACATGGGACAATGCAATGTATTTCCTAAATAAGTAAAGCATGGAGAGGTGGTTTCCACACCTTCTTGGAGACTGGGGAGCTCAGTTGAGAGATTTTTCAATATGCTGTAAGAAAACACAGTTGGAGAGGCAATTTTGAGGAAGGGAAAGTTGTCACCAGCCACCCCTGGTTCTGCTGCATTTCAAGACCAGTCAGAATATGGGCTAAGGATTCGAGCAGAAGGCAAAGCACATGGACTGGCTCAAATATGTTGATAGAGGATCAAAACCATTCAGATGAGGACGGAGAAGACCATGCCATGTGATGTACAGAGAGAGGCAATTTTAAGTGAGTTTTAGCAGCAGCATGTCTAAATTGCCTGAGCCTTGATCTTCAGCTATACAAAAAATGGAGTTGCAGACTCCCAGCTTTTTGAGATTTTTTTATTTTAATGAAGAATAGGTACTTCAAAAATTACAGGCTGAACTGGCAAAAGAAATGAAGGAAGTATGAGGCTCTAATTAAAACACCACAGTCCCTGTTTTGTTACTCATACAGCCATGAAAGCCGTAGAAAACTCAAATCAAGCTTTACATTTGATGATGCAGTGATTTTTTATAGCTGAAGTAACTTTGGCTGCAGTGGCTTATTATCAGCCTTCACAGAACCATAGCTGCCTTCTGGAGGCTGTGAACCCTCCTGGTCCCTGGAGGGACAGAGGGCTATTTCTGGTGACCCTTTTCAAATCAAAGATGCTGTCGCACAGAGGAGGTACCAGGGTGCCTGAAAGCAAAGGCATCTTTGGAGAGGTTCAGAGCACATGTTTAGAGATGAAATTTTCTTAGTGCGCTGTCTGGGAGCAGAGAAATGTGAATGGGATAACAGATTGCAGCCTTTTAAAAGCAAGGCTGGGAGCTGTAAAACTGGCTGTGTATGGAAAAGCAAGCAGAAGTCATGGAGGAAGAAAGAGCAGAAAGAGCAGTCTCCTGAGGTTAAACTCTTTCAACTTGAACCATTGAAACATTCAATACTTACAACTTCCAATACTTAAAGGGGGTTTATAAGAAAGATGGGGACAGTAGGGCCTGTAGCAATAGGACAAGGGGGAATGGTTTAAAACTAAAGGAGGGGAGACTCAGACTAGTAATAAGGAAGAAATGTTTTACAATGAGGGTGGCGAGGTGCTGGCACAGGCTGCCCAGAGCAGCTGTAGATGCCCCATCCCTGGCAGTGTCCCAGGCCAGGCTGGACGGGGCTTGGAGCAACCTGGGCTGGTGGGAGGTGTCCCTGCTCATGGCAGGGGGTTTGAACTAGATCTTTAAGGTCCCTTCCAACCCAAAGCATTCTATAATTCTGTAACATCCATTTTGTTGCTCCGGGCTCTGAGGAAAGCAACCCCCTGCCAACCCCCCCAGCAAGGGGGGGGACCTGTGACCAGTTCCTGATGGATGCCATGAGGCTTACAAAGGATGAAGATGGCAAAGTGCAGGTTCCGCTCACTAATCACCAGGAGTTTACCCGGGGATAGGTGCTGTTCGCTTGTCTCTCAAGCCCTGCTTTTGGATTTGAACTGTAGGAGAAATGGGCATTGGAAGGGCCTGACCAAACTGTTGTTGATGTTTCTGGGTGTGGAGGTGTTGACAATGCTGTGGGGAGAATCAGGGGAGGATTTTACTGCTCCCCTCCAGTGCTGTTGTGGTTGGTTGGCAATTTTTCAGACCCTCACCCCAGCCTGAGCTCTTTAGTCACTATCTTTAGTTTTTCTCAACAAAACTTTTTTTCTTTTTTCCAGAAGTAGCCAGCCATACACCTCTTATCACCCCCAAGATGATATGCTTCGTGCCCCCATTTCCTGCCTCATGCTGCTCCCCAGTACCAACCTCGACTCCCACCCAGGACCACCGGCACCTGTGCCTCCCCATACCCCCCCAAACCAGCAGCTCCCTCTGAACCACCACAAACCATTGCCTCCCTCACATGGGGGTAAGAGCTCAGCCAGAGCATTTGCAGAAGCATTCAGAAAAGGCAATATCAAGGTGGGAGGAGAGGAAAAACACAGCTAGGCACAAATCAGGGATGTTACAGAAAGCTTTTCATTTTCCCCAACCTACTTGCTACTAAACCCATGTCTTGCTTGGAGAGAACCCACAAAACCTACTGTGGAACACTGGTGCTCACACTGTTTGTGTAAGACCCCTCCTTTTCATCAATCTGAAAGAAAACAAAGAACTTTTCCTTTATAAGCACTTTTAAGTTTGTTAATACTTGGGAGTGCTTCTGGTGTCGGTATCACAATAAAGACAAATTATTACAAATCAATTAAACTGACTGTGTAAATTATCAGCATACAACTTGACAAAGTCATAAGTTTTCCTTTAAGATATGCAGCTCCTACCTACCAAAGCCCCAAATAGCAGAGGAAACCTTGCACACTCCTGACTCACCTGACAAACATCCATGCGTGTTTGTAGGAACTGTATCTCTTCATGCATGATGTGAGGCAGGTGGCCTCTGGCTTTGTGGGTTTTCTTTGCTTGTATTTAGCCCTTAATGTGCAAATATATTATTCTTTGGGTTTGGAATAGTTTGCAATATTCTTCATATGACCCCAAAATACTTTGTTTGTATTTGAGAAATGCTGCCGTGCACAATCCCTTGCAAGCTACTGCTAAAGGAGGTTTTTATCTGCTCTGTAAGCAGATAAGAACTTTGGTTAGCAGAGGCAATCCATGCAAAAAACAAATGCTGTGTGTGCAAAATGACTTATAATAATGGTTATAGCTATTCACTCCGGGAGGTTCGGGTTGGGCAGAGGAGCAAATTAATTGAAAGCAGGGATTTTAAATTCAACTAAACTACACTGAAAACCCAAGTCAAGTTAGTACACAGGAGCTGATGGGCAAAAATGGGCACAGGCTCTGCAGACACCTGTGGTTCTTGGGGGACATTTCAGAGACCTCTCATCTTCCACCCATTTCTTAGAACCTGCAAAAGCATCACACCTTGGGTTGAAAAAATGAGCTCTTCACACTCCTTTAATAGCAAGTAAATGCTGGGGAGAACCACTGTTTTCAAGGTTATACCCAGGGGGCCTGTCAGAGTGTATTTAATGCAGATTTTCTCAGCCAACCTGAGACCAGAAACTTAATGATATTTGAAAGGAGAAGGAACATCCCTACGCTCCAGTAAAAGGGAAATCCTTTTAAATACTGCTAGTCCCTCTGTATGGGGGACCAGGGTGGTGGCAGCCAGCAGTCAGCGGGATTTCCAGCCTTGGTGAAGGCAGTGATGAGGGGGTGGGATGGACGAAGGACTCCCACAGTTCCCCATTTAAGCATCTGGGTCTGATGTCTCTTGTGCCAGTGCACAAATGTGACTGCTGGCATTTTTACGTTTTGCATACTTGCAATGTATTCCCTCATATTTGCACTCTCATTTTCACTTTTTCCACTCAAAAGGTCTGATCTGAGGGCAGAGAGAGTGATACTGAAAATTTTACTCATGGTTGCAGTTGTCCTGTTGGCCACTGCTGTTGTTGTATACCCATTCCAAATATCTCTTGAATTTCCCCCTCTAAGTTCATTTTTTCCAAATTTTGCCAACAAGATCCACTAATCAAAGCCAAGTAGTTAAATCATCCAACTCCACCCCCCCACCCCACCCCCCTCCTCTTGTTTGCACAGGACACGTCTGTTGGCATCCATATTTCTTTTTTCTTTATTTAAAATCTTTTAAGGAGGGCTTTACACTCTTCCTTACACAGCATTTTCTTTGCACATTGTATCAAACACCTATCATATCGTATTTGTTATAAAAATTTTGTATTTTATAAAAATTCAGGGGAACTTTAATCCTCCTAAACAACCTTTTAATAGGGACTGCCCTGGCATCAGATGATTTTGAGCTTAATATGAACAGTGTGTTGCGGATCTGAAAGGTGCAGCGGTGCTGATGAGGATGAGAACACTTTCTGGTCATAGTCCTGGTTTATACTTGTGTTTTTCCGTGTCATGCAATGGTATTTGTCCCGTCTGGAGACATTTCTCCCACAATCTTCATTGTCTTCTGAAGACCTTGGTTTTAGGTAGAGATGAAGCATACTACCAGAAGATACCTCAGGTTGTAGATACCTCTGCAACACCTATGGAGAGAGGGGCAGAGGCTCTTGCAATATTCCTTTTCCAAGGGTGACCTTGTACCTGAATAAACCCTCTTTCTTTAACCTCTTCCCAGGGAGAAGGTGTGCAGGCTCATAATCCATCCCTTTAAGTGCTGGGTGACATAGGACAGAGGAGGGACATGGTAGCTGAAACCCTGCTGCAGTAACATGACCCCCATGGACTCAAGGTGGAAGCTCCCTGGTGTGGATTTCAGTATAAAACAACTGTCAAAAGTAAAGCTGTAGGGATGAGACCCTGCTCCTGTGTCTCTAATTGACACTTATCCTCCTTGTTACTCCATGGAGAATGGCTTTCTAAATTTTTTAAGGCCCGCTGGGTCTTCTGGAGTGGTGCAAGATGGCATCATGCAGCTATCAGGTAGACAACCTGTGGAAATCCTCATGGCAGGACATTGTGGATGTTTACGTGGGTCTGTGGCAAAAGTGGGCAGGTTTCCCAAAGAGAAATCTGCCAAGAGTCACTGCCTAGTGCAGAAACCACTTCTTGCTCAGGAGATACACAGGGTGAAAGTAGCTGAAGGCTGGAAAGGTGTCAGAGGGTAGTATCATGCATTGGTCCCATTTTCATAGCCTTCTCCAGGCACCTGCTGCTGCACACAGGCTGCTGGTTGAGATGCACGTTTGGATGGCTGTTGCTATGTAAATCTGGGTCAGAGGAGGTTAGATACCACTTTGTGGGGTCAGTGGGTGATTTAAGGACTACAGAGCAAAGGTCCATCCAGCACAATCCTTACCTGTGCTCCCAGCTTAACATTATCAGCAGCTTAAAAACTTCCTTACTCAGAGTTTGTATCCAATCCCTCCCATTTAATCGTCCCAGTGGATGCTGCAGCTTCATCCCACCGGGATGGGCATCTGCTCCAGGACTCCTGCTTTGCTCTTCTCTTTCTGTGTGCATCCCAGCCGAAGCTCCAGGGACAGACAGAATTAAGGCTGTCATTTAGGGGTGCTGGAACAGCAAACCCTAAAACACGAACAGAAAAAAACATCAGCCTCCTCAGACTCCTACTTCCTCTGTGGCCACCACCCTGACTTTGTAAGAAATTAAACGTGAGCAGCAATGCACCTACGCTCCCCTGAGCAGATGCTGCGGGAAGAGGGGCTGGGTGATGCTGGTAGGATAGGCTTGGTTTGAGCACAAGCCCGGTCTCATGCCGCAACCCTGCAACGTCTTCCCAGCCTGGCAGGGAGGGAAAACGGACAGACAACAGATGGACAGATGAATGCAGCAGCAGGAGAAAATGTTTTGAAAAGAGGAGGAAGGGAGAGGAGAAATGCAAACAAGGTGGAGGAGGGGGGATGTGTGCCAGTATGTTAGAAGAAGACATTGTTTGCCGGGATTTGTCCTTGAGGGTGTTCATGCCCAGGGTGCTTTCTGATGCTAATCAGGCAGGTGAGGGAAGAAGGAAGATATAAGCCTCTCTCCCAGGGTAAGAAGGGATTTGATAATTTAGCTAACTGGGAAGGGAGAGAAAGCACTGCTACCTGAAGTCCAAGGCAGCCCTTAGCAGCACGGAGGAGCCCTGAGTCAGTAACTCAGGCAGGAGGGATGGAGGGGTGGAGGGGCAGGCTTTAAAGAGCTCGTTTATAAGCCTGGAGTAAAAATGCTACTTACTCACTCTGACCAAAGGTAAGCGTGAGTTTTTCATCCGTCCCTCTGGGGCCAGGCTAATGACTTGTCTCTGAATCCATCAGCCCCATGCTGTGCCCCTCTCACCCCAGCCCAGCTGCTCCCCCCTGCCCCAACGTGGACAGACTTGGTCCTTGCTGGGCTTTCTTAGGATGGAAGTGAAATGATGAAGGATTCTGGCTCTGCAGACGTGCTCAGGGTGAAGAGATGCCCCAGGACTCCATGGCAGCACTGGGAAGGATTTTTCCCAGCATGTGTGTGCAGGGGTAGATGCAATGGTACTTGAATGGTTGAGGATAAGGTGGATATAAGGGGGCTCTTATTAACTTATGTAGGATTACTTGGTTAGGACTGGTTTAATTTTGGTCCCAGAGGGAGCAAGTTTACTATTTTGTTCCCCCAAAACCTTTGTCAACCAGCCTTTGAAATCCAACAGGGAGCAAGTGCAACACAAGTAGTTACTCCTGGTTTCTCCTACAGTGTTCAAAATTATTCTAGGTCTTGTAAGAGATCAAAAGCACCAGCTCCTACCCTCAAATAACTGATTTTCTTGGGATCCAAGCATCATCCATGTTTGCTGACTCCAACAGGGGAAATCATAGCCACTTCTCAAGACCCTAGCTTTGCAAAGCTGCCTCATGTGGTGGTTTGACAAGTTTTCCTTTAATGGCTGAATGTGCAGGGAAGCAACCCATGTCAGGATGAAACCATGGACCTCAAACAGGTCCCAAGGCTGAGACCCAGCTGTGAGATAACAGAATAAGGAGTCTTGAGAGGGAAAGCAGGAAAAGGAGGTGGTCTGGAAAGTCTAGCTGAACACAAACAGGATAAATAAAGCTTAGCTTTGTGAGCCTGGAGTTTCTGCTTGCACAAAGAGCAGCAGTGCAGGACCTATGCACACTTGGCCAGGGTGGAAAGGAGGCGTGCTTGCTGTCCTGGGATTAATTTAACTCATAGAGATGTGATTACAAGCAAACTGGTTGATTTCCAATGTCTAGGAGAAAAGAAAGAAAAAAAAAGCAAACAAGTACAAGCCCCAAATACACCCACTAAAGAGAATTGCAATGATATGTAAACAAACATAGGCATATCCACACCCAAACCCCCAGATTCCCAGCTTAATTCTTAGCTCTTCATCCCCATATTTGTGAAGGTTCTCTGCTGATTCACATCCACCAAAGTTCTGGCTCAACAATTTTAAATGGCCAGCATTCCTTGGAAAGATAATCAGACCTCCAAAGGCTTTTCTTCCTCCTATCCACCTTCCCACCAGGAGAAAAGATTCCCCCGCATAATAATTGGCCAAAATGGAAATCGCACACATTTTTCCCTAAGGTACGCACAGCTGAGCATCTGCGGTCTCAGCTGGGAAGTTCGATTTTATTCAGTCATTCAGTACGGGTGCTCAATAAAAAATGCAAGAGCGACAACAACAAAAAAATCAAAAATCAAAGGGCAAAGGAAGGTAATATTGCTGCCAGCTAAACCGCTTCTTTTAACCTGGCCTCCGCCCCCCTCCTTCTGAGGAGGAATGATGTTGTTATTGAAGTCAGATGAGAGGGGAAGATGGGATCCTAGGTGTGCAGAGCTGGAGTGGTTTCAGGAGATAAGATTTAATTTTCAGAGGCAGAAGCTGGAGCTTTGTTGTTGCAGAAGGGTGTGTGCATGTGTCCGGGGGAGGCTACAGCAAGTGAGAGAGGCGTTTAGACTTTGCTCAGTATCAGCGTGGGGTGGTACAGGGCTGGATCTGTGTGGTCGGACAGAGGTAGACCCAATCAGAAAAAAAGAGAACTACTTCTGTAGTTTTTTGGATGGTGATTTGTTTTGAAAGCTTCTTTTCCTTATCGGGAAGAGATGAGAGCTCCTAATGATATAGCCACTGCACCCTTTATAGCATCCCAAGGCATTCAAAGGGCATAAGGCACCTCTGTATGAGCATGTGGATCTTGCTCACTCCATTCACTGGCTACAATGGGAGCTGAGACAGCTGCCAGCGACATGTTATTGCCCTGCAGATCCACTCTGTGACATGAGTTTCATGCTTCAACCCCAAACTAGTCGAAGTCCCTTCTGGTTTGTGACACTGGGATTTCCCTCTCCTGATCCCTATGGCCAATGGTGGCTGGAAGGACCTTCTGCCACTGACGAAATGCTCAAGGATGTTTGGCTGGTTAGCCATTTTTGGAGGAGGGTTGGAGACACACAGTGCAATGCAAACCCACCTTTTCTAGATGTAGCAGCCTAGACTGAATCCCTGGACACCAAATAAACAGCCTGATTTGGAGAGGTGCCAGCTTCATCCCTTCAGTGCTTTAATTTTGGAGGAAGCCCATGGCATGGGGATTGGAACTAGAAGATCTTTAAGGTCCCTTCCAACCCAACCATGTTATGATTCTATTTTTCTATGGACACAGACAATGTTTGGCACCTCTGACAGGCAGACAACTGTTAGCCGGGAGTAGTTGCAGGCAGCCACTTTCAGGATGGCAAATATCCTGGAGCTACAAAAGAACCTGTGTAGCTCCTTTGCCACCTCTCTGCTTTCCATCTCTACTCAGAGCCTGCATTTTCCAGCCTGTTCTGGGAAATTCTCCATTACCATTACAGATAATATTATGGCATTGCATAGAATCATTGAGGTTGGAAAGGACTTCTGGAGATCATCTAGTCCAACCCCCATTCTCAAGCAGGGTCACCTAGACCCACTTGCCCAGGGCCGTGTCCAGTTGGGGTTTGAGTATCTACAAGGATGGAGAGACTCCACAACCTCATGGGCAACCCATGCCAGTCTTACGTCACTGCCACAGTAAAAAATGTTTTTCCACTGCTTAGTGGCAATTCCTGTGTTTCAGTTTCTGCCCATTACCTCCAGTCCTGTCACTGGGAGGCACTGGCAACAGCCTGTCTCTGTCTCCCTTACTCCTCCCCACAGGTATTTAGCTGAAGGCAGAGCAGCAGCCACAAGGCAGAGGCAGACTGGATCCAAGCCCAGGGCTCAGCTGAATTACTCAGGTCAGGAGTGTATGAAAACTTGAAACTCCAGGACTGGTCTGTGTCTCAGAGGAGCTTGAGCTGTCCCTTCTCTGCTACTGACTTTTTTTGTTCCCTGGGAAAGCCACCTCACCCTGTCAAGTCTGTGCCTGCCTGGTCTCTTTGCATTAAAACCCCACAGTGACAGATGAATGGCTCCTGCTTTTTGTTATTTTGAAAAAGGCTTTAGAATAAAATAACTGCCCTCGATGCAAGGAATTCCACTTTTCAGCACTGAAATTTCAGCAATAGCTTCAGCTTGGTGAGAACTAGGTATTTTCCTGTTGTTCCAAAATGCTTGTTTTTTGTCCCGAGGCACTCATGTGGTGCTCAGAAAAGAAGGGAGAGAAAAAGGGAGGATTTTCTTGTTATAGGAAATTGCAAGAGTCTGTGCATCGTGAGCGCTAAGGAAGAAAGGGGAAAAACATCAGCTGGACATGTTTTTTGCAAATTCCAGCTGGATTTGCCACTGAACCTGTTCTTGCAGTTGCTGCTTAGAGACCCAGCAGGGGTAAGTTCAGGCCCTCCTTTTGTAACTCATCCCAGATCCAGCCTCTGGGATACTCCCATGTAGCCCAACCTAGAACCTCTTCAAAGAGCTACTCCAGGTGCCTGTTGGTGGTCAGAGAGAAGAAACCAAGTGTTGGTCAGAGCGGTGGGGATGGAAGACTTGTTTGCTGGCACTCAGCAGTCTGTTGGTACAGTAGCTCACTGTTGCTTCCCCTTCCCCAGCTTTGTTCTGGTTGGTATGGCTCTGGGATGGCATGATGGGTACCAGAAAAGCTGCATGATCACCTCCTGTTGACTGAGATCCATTTAATGAGTGGCTAGAAAAGTGACAGTAGAGCCAGCCAAATCTCTGGGGAAAGAATTAGGTGTGAGTGGTTTGCAGCTGTGAACTGTGGCTCAGAACAGCCATGTCCTACCAGCTTTCAAATTACCCTCTTTGTTAGGATCAGGGTGTTCTGCCTTGGTCTTGAAGACCTTCATGGCAGGGACCATCTCTCTCTGTGCTTTAGAGAGAGATGGTGACATGGAGGGGGACTTCACGGCCTCTTGTACAACAAAAATCACCATGCCACCACTGTCAGACCCAGACCAAAATAAAAGAGAAGTAACTTGCCCAGGACTGCCACCAGTCTGTTTCAGAAGTGAGAGCAACCCTGAAGATTCCCCGTTGTGTCTGATGCTTATCAACATGCCAGCAGGCTTTTCAATGAGCAACTCAAACTTAATCCTGACTGTCTTGATCAGGGGTCCTCAAACTTTTTAAACAGGGGGCCGGCGCGTGGATGACGTGGCAGGCAGTCATCTGCGGCTGCTTGGTTTCCCTCCCAACCCCCGGCAGCAGGGGGGGGGGGGGGGGGGGGGGGCGGGGGGGGTGTGTAAATACCGGGGGCCGGATTGACCCTGGGGGGCCGTATCTGGCCCGCGGGCTGTAGTTTGAGGACCTCTGGTCTTGATGGTTGGGGTTTTTTGGTGTGTTAGCTAGTTGCCAAACACTTGATCAGAAAAGTGTCTCTGAGCTTTAGAGGGATGAGGAAAAAAAACCCCACACTTTCACGGAAAAGTCGGGATGTGAGGTCCAAGAGCAGACAGACATTAGTGTCAGACACTGAGAACCCTCTGGACACCCGAGTGTGCAGCATTTAGACATCCTTCTGCATTCGCAAAATTGGGGTCAATAACACCATTACCGATGCTAACTATGGCAGCCCCATTTCCCGGAGTGTCAGCTGTAATGAAACAGCTCCCCAAATGTCAGGCTGAGCATAAAGGATATTAGGAGCCTAATGGAGCACACTCATACTCCTAATTGTGAGTAAAATATCAGCAAATGACTGAATACTTCGACAGGTTTGTTTAATAATTAGGCCAGGGTGCAAGAGAGAGGATTCAAGCTTGCTGCTGAAAATGAGGCAGGGCTTATGATGAAGGAGAATAAAGAGAGCCTTTTGCAGAGGCAATTTGAGATGAAATATTGCTGCAAAAGTGCTATAAAAAATGTCATGGATATGGTCTCAGCATGCATAGTCAACAGGAGGGCGAGCTCGCTGCACTGATTGCCCAGGGAGGAGACTGCTGGAACTAGATGTTGGTGAATAAGCTAAGTAGAAAGAGCAACTTTGTCGTGTTTGCTTTTGTTTGAGTTTTTACATCAAAGACCTCGTTTATCTTCTCCTTCAAGCAAAAGGCTACAAGAGGCAGAGCCATCCTGCTACCTGAGCAGTAAGGAAAACCTAGAGGCTTCGAGCTAGAAACATGAAAGACCATTTTTGTGACCCTGCTTTGACTTTGGCAGTCCCTAGAGATCCTCCCTGTCCCTTGATTACTGTGCTTCTCTGAGTGATTCCAACCCTTTGTGTAACTGCACTAAACTAGCTGGGAGATGTTGGGCATTGCAGAGATATGGGAAGTTTTCCCTGTCCCACATGGGGACATGGCACTTGGACAGCCTCCTCTCACCACTGTGCAGGAGAGACCGCTACCTTCAGTGACTCCAGCCCAGACAATGTCCATCAATGCCACTGTGATGGGAAGAGTGTGGGCAGAAATGGCACAGAGGGTGTGCACAGGGCAAAGAGGGTGTTGTGAAGATAGATAAGGGGATGCAGCAAGGTAATCAGGTGCTGCTGTGGTAGAGGATGATGAATGCCTCTGATGGACAGACAGGAGATGTTTGAGAAGATCCCAGCAGATTTTAGGGTACAAGTTTCCCATCAGTGTGGTGCTGGCTGGATTTTGGGACAGGAGAACAGGTGAAATTATCTCCTCTTACCTCCATTGGTTGTGCTTACAACTCCCATGGCACTTTCGGCAAGATCACCAGAGTCTGATTGCTGGCATCCTGGCCCCATTCCAGCAGTAATAATTATATACTGCCTTCCCAAATTCCTCCTGTACTCTCAATTAGAAACAATTTTCTTCTTCACTTCATGACCTAAACTATTGCCTTGATTAGTTGTGCAACGTTGATTAAACAAGCCAACTCCTATAGATGGCTAGAAAGGAGTCTGTGGGGATTCCAGTACTAATGGAATGTACAATATTAATAGAAATCAATAGAATTAATGGGTTAATTCTGTGCCAATACATAGTGCTGGAGGAGAAGTTAGGCTAATGAAAATGCATGTATTCCCTAAACTATTCCATTTGCATCAGATGATTCATCTACCACTGCTTCTTTCAAACAACGTTAATGAGATTAAAAGCACATTTACTAAGTGTACATGACCAAGGGGGGAAGGGAGAATAAAGTTGCTTTCAGCAAGCTCTGCCTTACCAAATTCTCTGAGTAAGGTGCTCTCGCTGTGCCTGGTGACTTGCAGGTCAACTGGGGAGCAAAGGAGAATCGGGGATCTGTTGTGAAAAGGATTTTCCTTTGAAGGCAAGCAACTCTTTGCTAGTGTTTGCAGAATTATTTGTCTAGGTATGGACCCTTCCCTAGAACTGCCCTGGGCTAGCTAAAATGATGTTGAAAAGTGAGAAGCTGTAGGTATTCTGATGCCATGCTAAACCTTGCTTTGCATTGATTTTGGTTTTCTTGTACTGGATAGACCCACCAAAACCCAAAGTTACAGCTCCTGTGTTTTCCTACTTCTGATTTGTGATTGGAAATGGGTCTCAGTGGCACTGGTAAAATGGGATAATAACTGCTAATATTGAGATGCAAGAAGAAATGCACATTTTCAATATGCTCGGACATCTCTGGGTATCACAGGGCCCTGGCCCTTGTCAAAGGCTAAGAGGAAATATTGGTGAAGTGGGGTTCATTTAGCCTGGAGAAGAGGTGCAGGGGGATACAGCCTGGAGCAGCCGAGGAGATAAGCCATCCCTTGCATCTTTTTATAAAGGGCAAGAAGTCATAGGCTTAATGTGAGGCAAGATCAGGAGTTAGGAAACACTTCCTGAGCATTGGGAAAGAGAAACACTGGAGCCGTAGACATCATGGAGGTGTGTAAAGTACAAATTAGATGCACATCTGTCAGGGAGGAGCGCGACTGTAAGTCAAAACCTTTGGGTTTGACTCAGGTCTCGGAGAAGCCCAGGTACAAGTTTTCACAACTTCCCAAACTCCAGTAGGTTTTTCAGCCTTCTCTTGTCCTTGCAAAACCAGAAGGTCCTCTCACGTCGATCTCAGTGATGATAAAACCAGGTTTGCCAACATAAGGAAAGATTGAAGGAATATCCCTCCAACATACCAGGGGTTCGATAAACAGATGGCATCTGGGAAGAGCCTGTGACTAGCCACTGCAGCAACTGCAGCCACTGCATACACCTGTATTGCATATGCCGTATTGCATATACTGTATTGCATGCATTGTATTGCATATGGGTCTTGCATACATTGCATTGCATATAATTTTTAATGCATTTTTATTATTGCATAAGCACAACCAAAAAACATTTCCAAAGAGCATTTCGGCTGTGGCCCTGTGTGGTCAGTCTGATAAAAGAACCCTTTGTAGGCTGCATCCAAAAGCCACACAGGCAGCTTATGACTCACTTCAAAAATGAGGCTAGAGTTTGCTGCGGGGCAGCCCAAGCACTGGCCACAGGGCAGCCTCAGCTGTAAAACAAACCCCACCCAGCAGGCGGTCATCCCAACCGAGCAGCGCAGGTTGCAAAACCTTTGGAGTTTTGTTTCCCCTCTGTGGGAAATATTGACAAAACCAGAAGCAAGCAAGGCAGTCCCAGCAGCCTACTGAATTTTTAGCAAAAGAGAAAACGGTTTTGGCTGAAAAGAAGGTGATTTGGAGCCTGAGCTGCATCTGTAGTGCATGCTGGGAGGTGAACTCCAGCTGCAAAACTCAGGGCAGAACTGAGCCAGATTGCAGGACTCACCATGGTCACAATTCAGAGGCCACATTTGTCTTTGGGGACATTCAGGTTTTTGATTTAGAAGCAAAAATATCTATTGTCTTCTCTTTATCTGTGCATCTCCAGTTGTTCCCTGCAAGGCCAGAGCTTTGGATGGGTGAAAAGAAATGCTTGATCCCACAGCAATTTGGGAGACCGTGCTTGGAGAGATTATTTTTTGGGGCATCTCCCCAAAACTGGAAAAGGAACCAGTTTAAATCACCTGGACAAAAAGCTTTGTTGCAAAGCAGCAGCAACAGCTGCTGAGTTTCCCATGTGTTATAGCAAGGCTGATGTGGAGACTGAGTGTCATACATGTCCCACTGCCACTTCTGTACCCCCTGAGCTCAGGGACTCCCTCTGCCAGAATCCCTGTGCTGCCCTTGGGTTTGAGTTTGTGCAATGATGTTGGGCTGGTGGAAGGGGACACCTTTTAAGTGACGGGCAGCCCTTGCTCCCCAGGAATGCTACAGCTGGGTCCCTCTCTTTGTATCCCACTATCGTGAGTTTTCCTTAAATCACCAGCTGAATGAGTCCTGTTATCTCCAGGCTACCTCCACTTTCTGTTAAAACCTGGTGCTTTTTTTTGATTCTATTCTATTCCAATCCGTGCTTAGGAATGAATTCAGTGGTCAGATCTCTGTCCATATGTGGATTAGTTTGTTATTAATGATAACAGTTTATCCTTAAAAAATAGCCATCTGGGACAACTTTTTCCCTTTAAAATAGGCCTTGCCCAAAGTAAAATGTAGGGAAGAGGTTTTTTCACTTGAGGGAGTGGAGGGTTGGTTAGATAATTTGAGGAAAACGCTTCCTTTTTCGTTTAAATGAGGTTTCTAGCCAGTTCTGATTTGTGGAGCGACTCCGCAGCTAAACTTGGGACTAATCTCCCAAATTCATGGCTCAATCTATGGCACATGCAACAAGCTTTCTCCTGCTAACAGGGGGTCTCTTATCCTCTCCATGGGTAACCACAAGTCAGTGCCATTACCCAGTGATGTACGTACAATGTCAATACAGTATTTTCCTTAATTTACTAAAAGTGACTTTGATTTCCCGCTTGATCTATCATTCTTGTGGACCTGAGCACCACTGTGCTTTTCACATAATGAGGTCCGTATTCAAGCTTTTATGTGTTGTGGGAACCTCATTTCCAGAAATGTTTTACAATTTCAGGAGTGTGTCTCCCAGACTACAAGATCAGGAGAAATCTCTCATTCCAGCACCCTTTGGTATGTCTTGGCCCTGGCCCAACACTGCCTCAAGGGTTCAGCACACATCAAGCTTGACTTTGACTTACGCTTTGGTCTCCATTGGAAAGAAACCTGGATGCACAGCCTAGAAGGACCCAGAGAGCATGCAGGACAGGACTGCTCATTTCTGTGACTTTTCCTCTCCACTTTTGATGAAGTATGAGCGAGTTAGCAGTGTAGAGGTGTATGACTCTGTCTTCACTGGCGTTACCTTGAGTGGTGGCTGCTGGGAGTAGTCATAGGGGTGAGCAACCATGGTAAAAAGCCACTTCTGGTGTGTGTGCACATCTGTGTATTGTTCGGACTCCAGCAAGAGGGAATACGGACATGAGATGTCCCTACGTCATCACCCAGAGAGGAGCGGGGCAGATCAATCCCAAGCTGCTGCTTCCTCCACTCCGAAGCCAAAACGCATGACCTCACATGCAACCTGGTGGCCTTATGGTGACACCATGGAAGAGTCTGGCCTGCAGCATGCAAGTCCCATGTAACTGGCATGCGCGCTGGTTCTGGAAATCATGCCACAAGGCAAGGGATGTGACAGACACATTCATCACATGATTTTCTGCTGCTGAATGTGGCTTGGAGGGCTTCACTTTGCTCTTACAGCAGTCAAATACCTCCAGTGCTCAGGAGGTCACTTCGTGGTGCTCCATTTGAACCAGTCCTTCATAAGCAAGTGGCAAATGAAAACCAAGTGTCCTGATTTTCATTTTCATACCATTCACTCCTGATTTGCACCACACAGGGGACATCACTGAATATTGGGAGCAGAGACTCATCAGCAACCTTGCTGACCACCAGCAGGGCCAGAGCCTGCCCAGTATAGATGTTTGTGTGTCCAGAAGAGGAGCAGAGATGACCAGTCATACCAGCAAATCATCCAGCTTATGAAATTTACCTTTAATCTCATACTTTTATACATCACTGACTTCACTGCAGAATTGACGTCACCAGAAATAAGACCAAGGTCTGTTCCTTGTGCACTAGAGGCACCTGTGATATTAGCAAAAACCCAGAGCCACCAGACTGAGCTCCATGGAATTACTGTGGCTTTAAAGTTGTGTAACTGTGATTAAAACCTTGTCCTTACATTAATTCATATTTCACAGGCCTTTTTTTGGATGTTTCACATTGTGAGTCTGCTGGGGAAATCCCAGCTGCATGTTCTAGATTCATGATCTGTTTTATTTTGTCATCTATTCAGTCTCTTGTCACTGTGGCTACTCAGTCAAAGGAGAAGAAAATTGTGGTTTTCCCCCAGGCTGGTGTAAATTAGCATAGCTTCAGTATAGCCATCTGAGTCAGCCGTGTCTTCACTCAGTTGTGCCAGCTTCTAATTTCATGAAATTGGGGATTACTCTGTAGAGAATGGCATTGCAAGGAGCTGGAAATACACAGCACAAGGGTAGGACAAAATTCCCTCCTCACGAAAGCAACATGAAGAGGAACTGTCTGAAGCAGGGGTGGATGGAGAGGAGTGGTCTCAGGTTGATGACTTAGAGCCAGTAGACAACTAAATTTGCAACCAGCATCACTAGCAAGAGGATCACCTAGTTCAATACCTGTCCCCCAACCATCAGCCTAGACTTGTAGGAGATACAAGAGTCTGGAGGGCACAAGGCTTAGCTGAACTCAGGTGAGCTTCACAGGCCAGAGACAAGTTCAACCCACCTCAAATCTGTTCCCATTAAGTCTGTTCCTGAAAACTGCCCCACAAAAGCTGCAAGCAAACTGGAGTTGGGTGAAGTATGAAATGAGCACTTTAGAGGGGATGGTTGTGGTCACTAGTGACAGAGAGACACCTTGAAAGAAAGTGGATCCAGCTTCAGAAAACAGTCAAAGCCAGGCTGAAATGATCAAAACTCTCTCAAAAGCTTAGAAGCTTCGTCCTTATTTAATCAAACAGTTCTAAATTGACTCCTTCAACATGGAGGCCCTCTGTGCACCAGTGAGCACTGAGTGCCATCAGTGGTTCTGCACTTTGGGATCTGCTCCTGGGTACAGTCAGGCCCTATGAGCAAATCACCTTGGCCAGGGAAACCAGCCATGCATAGAAACCTTTGTACTGTGCCTGGACCAAGCTCTGGAGTGCTCCAGGTCCTCTCCAAAACCACTAGAAATAAACATCCTATGTCTGTCACTTACCTGGCAGTAAACCTGGGGTCTCAAAGCTCCATGCACAGAAGCCAACATTTCCAAATCCCCATCTCTCATCTGGGGAAACCAAGGCATGGAAAGGATAAGGGACTTCCAGTGTCATTGCTAGGAACTAGACCAGGATCCTGCTTCTGGGCTCATGTGTTGCATCCATACCACAAGGCATACATTCCACCTCTCCAAAACAGGCTACATGTCCTCTCATGAGACATAAAGCATACACCGTGGTGTTCACCACGGGCCCCTCCTTAGATATAGAGGATTTGGTGAGGGGGGAGGTTCAGCGATGCCTGAAGATGAGATGCCTGTAACCATCTCTAAGATAATTTGCAGCACTATGAAGTGTTTATTTTGGAGCTACTGAGGACAGTGGGAGGTCAGCATAGGTACATTACATCTGCTAATATCTTGGGGAGGAGGAGACGAAGAATGGTCTGATCTTACTAGAGAAGGTTAGGGTAGAAAAACCAAGCAGTCAAAAGACAGGCGATGACAGATCCAAGGCTGCCTGTGCAATTTAATTCCTCTCCCCTGGTGCATATCTATCCTGATAGGGTCTTTAATTGCATGATTAAAATTATTGATACTGTTCTTGGACAAGATAACAGTCTGTAGTGTGCAGGTATTGAGTAACTGACGACAAAAAATCCTCATCATTGGTACATAAGTGAGACAGATGCAATGAGCTTTTTCTTTATCTGAATGCAGGGTCCAGGTTTCCAGGATGGGAGGAAAAACACAATCCCTTGACAAAGAATGATGATATTTTGGCAGAGAGAGGAGTTAGGGGCCATGGCGGACAGGCAGTTCTGATGATTTACTGAGAAGATGTATGCAGGACTCAAGCCCTTCATGGACACAGAAATGAAAACTTCTCACTGGAGAAGACCAGCACAGCTGGGGTGGATGCAAAAAATTGGGGACGGGCCCCCTCCCCATGCCTGGGAGGGAAGATTTTGAACCATTGGCTTAGCGGATTAAACAACTGCAAAAATAATTTGTAAATTTGCAAAGACCTTCCAGGAATGGAGATTTTAAGGAATGAAGTTGTTGCAGAAGGGAGATGAGTGCTGCAGTGATTCTGCTATCTGAAAAAAAGGGGAAAATAGTTTAAACCTCACAGTGAGAGCAGTAACAAGAGGTGATGAAAGAAGTTGGGCCAGATACAACCCAAGGAGCCAAAAGAAACACATCTCACAAGAAGGGTGATTAACCATTGGAACAAACTACTCAGGATGATAACAGATTTCTTTCTCTCTTGAGGTCTTCTAATCAATGGGGACTCTTCTCTGGAAACTACACTTGAGCCAAAGACAAATTATAGGGGCCATAACCAGTGTAAGTGGATGCAATCCTTTGGCCTGTGTAAGGGAGGAGGTCAGCTCTGACCTCCTGGCCTCTGAACTTATGAATCATACAGTCCTTTTGCTTTCTGAAAGGCCCCTGCTTCGCTCACATAGGCAGCACTGAGTGATTTAATCAAGTACTTGCTGACCACAGCAGAATGGTGATGCTCGTGCGTCCTGGCTGTAACGCAGGTCCTGATAGGAGAGCAGCCAAGTGCTTCAGACCTTTCCCCTCTTCTACCCACGGGTGTTTTTTTCTCTGAATAACCTCACACTGACCCACTTATAGACTATGCATATGAGCACTGTTCTGATCAGCAACCACATCCAGCCTCTGTTCACCTAACACGGACCTTTCATTCCTACAATCCCAATGCCTACTCTAATTTGCTGCCTCCCCTTGACTCGTTTACTCCATAACAGCTGCTATCAACTCAATATGAGACCACACAAGCAAGGGAGCTTGCACTCACACTGATGTCCTAAAAGTGCCCATCTTCTGCATTTCCAGCAGGATTCTCCTTTGAAGTTGTAGCTTTTCACAGGTGGGTCTGGTCTGGAGCAAGGCTTATGTCCGTTCCCTCCTAGCTTTCATCTCTCACTCATGGTTTCTGTGGTTCTAAACGGGTGTAGCAATCTTTTGTTTCCGAAGGGCACTGCAGTCGCTACCTTGTTTGGTGGTTCCTGACCTCCTTCTTGCATCAGGACCTTTCTGCTGTTGAGCAAGGTGCCATGGGGAAATACTGTAAGATCTGAATACTTCCCTAGGCACTGGGATTCTTGAGTTCATCCACAGCTGAAAAAACACTTTGAAGATGAAAAGCAGCCACTGCAGCCTGTTGCCTTATTGTTTATCCCCGCATGCAGCCAGGAATGCTGGCTCCTGGCTGCAAGAGCACTTGCGAACAGAAGTATGACTCTATAAGGTGAAAAGCAGCAGAGGAACTGGACTTGACTGGTAGTATTGTCCCTGGCCAGGTTCCAGACAACTCTGAATTGCTTTTCATCATGTGGTGGAGGAAGGGGTTCCTCACAGCCAGTTGCTGTCACAATTTCAAGTAGTCTTCCACAGGGCAGCACAAGGCTGAGAGCAGTCTCAGTGTGCCATGTGGGAGAAAAAAAGTTATTGAAATAACAAATGCCATTCAAGGAGAGCTATGATTAGCTGGGCTTTATACAGTCAGTTAGGAAAAAAGCTGAACTTTATTGCTTCTGGCTTTTTCAGCTGCCTGTGGTCTATTAAAACTTCATGACACAATATCCGATTAAACATTAAACTTCTCTAAACTGGGGAACTGAAGTCAACAGAGACCAGGGAAGAAGACCAACCACACTGTTACCTGCGTTGATTATATGACAGAAAATGTGATTTTGCTTTAAAGGTCCTGTCAATTTAAGTGTCTGAAATTCACTGATGTGCAATAGAGTTTTTAATAGTCCACATGCTACTGGTAAACCTTTATAATCAATTTCCCTTATGCACTTCTCTTGTATTATCCATCATAATCAACTTCCCCTGGCTCTCCTCAGCAAGCAATTCTGAATTTCAGGCTTGTTTGCAACCTAGTGACCTTCCCGTGCCTCGTCCCCAATATGAAACCTATGAATAATCATTGAAAGTGTGCTAAAAACAATTGCATGTGTACTGCAGCCAGTAATTACATTTTTGGATTCTGCTCCTGTTCCTGGGTGAACCCTTACTTTAGAAGGGTAAGAGAAGCTTTTGAGCAAGTTACTAGAAATTTGTATGGATCAAGTTGTCTTGGATTACAAGATCATTTCTTACAGCAAAATTCTTATTTGGTTATTTGAGCTGAGACTGAAAACAGATTTCCAGGACAGGAATAGGGAGGGCATAAGGAGAAAGTTCAGCACAAAGGTTCAAACCTCGCTTAATAACTTATTATTATTTAATTTCCTTCCATCCCCTGGGATCTGTAGGATGGAAGGAACATGTAATTGCCACAAATGCAGGTCTAACTCAGGTGAAGACATTGTGACTTCAGGATGCTCTTTCCTTTCTTGGTGTTTCAGGAGTGTTGCTTTCCAGGGCATCCAGTGTTTATAGCAGATGACACTGTGGGCACTTTGCTGCTGTGTTGCACTCTGAAAGCCCATCCCACCTTAAGCAAGCTCTGACTCTAGCTGGCTGGCTCCAGATGCTTTATTTAATCGCTGACACAAGCCAGAGGTCTTCTCTTTAATCAGCTTGCTACTTCCCCTGACAATGAAGTTAATGATCCCTGCTGTGGCCGCATTTGACACCTGCAATGTACATTTTCACTATCATCTCTCTCTGTTTCTGTGCACCTTCAGCAAACATCTTGTTCCTATGTGACCAGGATTAAGCTCCAAGGGTTGTATCCCTCTAATGTCATGTAAGTGTCTACCAACAGCTGAGTTGGTTGCCCTGCCTAGTGCTCGGCTTACTTGCTCCAGAACTGTGCAGACGTCCCATGGGACTGTGACACATCTGCAGTCCTGCTCACGTCTTGGATACACTAGAGCATCTCAAATAGCACTAAGTACCCACAGGTAGGCAATGGTCTCCTCTTGTGATATAGAAACGTAGGTACCTAGCTCAGATGGGATCAACTAAATGAATGCAGGACAATTCCCATCTTTCTTCCACTGTACAGCCCTTCTATGACAAATAATTCAATATTTGCTTTTTATTCTGTATTTTCTGTTTTATTTTTTTAACACACTGCCCTCGTTCATTATCTGCCCATTTCTGCCTACCTCCTGCCCAGTCTTTCTAGGGGAAACCAAACTGTCATCTTGGTTTTGGAACAACCTCAAGACATGGTTAGTTTTTCTTCTCTCTTTCTCTCTCTCTCTCTCTCTCTCTCTCATAGTTTTTCCACTGTGTTTCCCTGTTCTGTGGCCTCCACATTGGTTTTATGCTTTTTATTACTAACAGTTTGCTGGATGAAGTATCTCTTTCACTCTCCCTTTAATGAGATGTATTTGAAAAGACTTGCCAAAGCTGCTTAGATCTTGTGATGCTGCTTCCTTACCGCTCTGTGCAGCACTCTAAATATTACATGAGGTACAAATATGAGGCTTGCATTGCTTCCAAAGGTAGATTTTTAACCTGAGTTTGATGATTAAAATAGCACCTCTGGGTCTAACTTGCAGTCAGCTCGTGATGTTCTGGGCAATGTAGACATACATAATAAGAAACACTCCTGTGTGTAAAGTTGTATTAATGCACAGTCTGGAGTTATTACGTGACTGTATTGATATAGACTATGCCATCTTGCTGGTTTGGGATGAGAAGGGTGGATTTCAGCTGCTTCTGGATTACCCATGGCATGTCCCAACTTGTGAATCCTTGCATTTACAACCTCAACGTCCTTTTATCGGGGAGTTTTGATTATTTCAGTAAATGTTGTCATGTTTTTGTCCTTTTGCTCTTCCAACTCAGCCTGCCTTTTCCTTTCTGTGTCGTCCCACCCCGTGTTTGTTGTCTGTTCCCCCCATCAGCCTCATTGGCTATGGGGATGACCACAGCTCAGTGAGGCTCCCTGGTCTCTCCTGTGGTTGCTGAAGGCATGGAAGTGTTTCCAGAGTGTAACTGCAAGCACTTAATTTAGGTTCCTCTTGCATTGCCTAACTCTTAATCAGCTCTATGTTGATCAACTCTCTGCAATAATGCTACAATATATATTACCTACCTATATATATCCTTACATTTAAATACATACTTTTCTATATATGTAAACAAATATATATATATAGCTGCATACTTAAATTCCAGCTGTCCTGCATCCGTGCTCATTTCTCACTGCCTTTTCTCTTCCCCTATTCTTCAGCTGGAAGCTTCTTCAGTTTTTCCAACTTGGCTTCCTCCTGTAATCTCAGTTTCTGCTTTAGTTGTCCTCACTTATGCTTTGGACTTGCAACTCCAGCCTTCATATTTACTATTGAGTGTCAGAAGCAAAAAAAAGTTGTCATGACAAGAAGGGATGATAGATAGATGCAATGACCTGGGCTGGTACAGACATGTTACACAATTTTGTCTTTGAACCCAAGGTTGCCTGGAAAAGTGTCACTGGAGAACATATATTGGAACCCTGTGGCTTTGTAAAGTCACGAGAAGGATCTTTGTTCTTTGATTTTAATCATCATTCATCTTCATAAAACTTCAGGGGGGTTTAGCTTTTGTTTGAATTAATTTTGTGACTTCCAGAGAAAACAGAGGCGGGGGAGTATAATTGAGAGCTTGTTTAGTGCCAAATTCATCTTAAAACGGGGAATGCAAATCGCATAGCAAATGTTGAATTATATATGATTAAAACTGCTTCAGCCTTTGCAAAGAAAAATAAAAAGGAACCTTTTTATACACTAGTTAATCATATACCAAAAAAAAAAAAAAAAAAAAAGTGATGGAACAAAAATGAACTTAATCACAGAAAAAGGGGTCACAGTTCTTGCTTGACATATGGCTGGGTTCTCTATCATAACAGTGCTGTGCAAAATTCACTGTCATTTAAGTGTTTCAAAGAGGTACATTAAGTAGAGGGTTCATTGATAAATGACCTTTTAAAAATGGGTGAGATTCTTTTCTTACCAATAAAGGCTGAATGTTTGCACAGTTGTCTTGGCCCATCTTGGATGCTCTTGCGTTTTGCAAGCAGAACTGGAAGGTTGTATAGGATAGATAAGAGTGTGTTGAAACTGCTGAAGACATGATCAAAATACTGTCCTGTTTTGCTAACAATTTTTAGTCTGGCAGTAGTTCAAACTCAAGACCCGTGGACTTTCCTGATCCAGAAAGTGCAAGAGATCAAACAAAGAAAATGTTATTTTCTACTTGCAAGAATGATAACCTGAAAATGAATACTGTGCCCTGCTGAACCAAGATGTTGCCATGCTGTTAGGACTTCTTGATGCAGTGGGCATCACAGCTCCCTCAGAGAGCTTGCTGAACTTCATGTCCTGAGCCCACTGTCTCTGAAGGCATTGTGCTCATTTTGCTCTTGGCTGGAGTGGACAAGGAGATGCTACGTGCTCTGCCTTAAGATCAAGCCTGAAGAGGTGGTGTTGGGGCAAAGGAGGGTGCAGAGTGAACAGCTTGCCCTTGAACAGCAGTTCCCTCAGCTCTCTGCCATGCGTGGCAGAGGAGGACACAGACCTCCAGTGGGTGCTGAAATGTGCTTTAAAAAACCCAGCTACCTTTCTGCTGCTTTGGTGGCAGGGTGTCAGTATTTGGTGGTAGCTAATGGATCGCTGCGGAGCTTCAGTAGCTGTGTTAGCCTCATGAAGTGGGGGAGAGCTGCTTAGGGATGGCTGGCCAGATCTATTTGCTAAACAAGGCAGAGACACTCCTGGAACGTTAAATACAAATGGAAGAATGTCTCTCCTGGGTTCTGGATGTTCTCTTCTCTAGGGCTTAGTCAGCCTGCCCAACATTGGGCTCTCCACCACCCCCAGCAGAGCCCTGTGCTGAGCCAGTAGGCACCTACTTTCTCTATATTTCCAGGATAACCCAAAGTGCTAAATTTCCCTATTGCTGTGCTCAGCACATGCTCAACCCTGCGTTCAGTTCCAACAGCTTGTCTTTCATGGTTTTGTGTGGTGGTTGCAGCTCTTCCCTGATGGGATGGCTTCCAAATGCATCTCCTTTGCTTCCCAAGAGAATCCTTAACCACCAGCCTGCATAATCATCCTCAGGGGAGGAAATATTGCTACTTTTTGTTCACAATGCTCTTACCAAGCTTCTGTCTTCCCAGCTTTGCCTTTAAACACCTACGTGTTGAATACTTCACTGAAGTCACTGCTGATTAACACCAGCTTAACTGCGAGAAAAGGGAGATGTCTTGTTCTGGGGAAGCCAGACTTCACATGGACTTTATTCACCTTTCATTTGTGTCTGTCGCCCAGTGTGATTCCTTTGATTTTGAGGTGGTTGTTCTCGCTTTACATGTCCACACCAGCCACAAAGTCTTCAATGGACAGTGTCGCAAGAACAGAGAATGGAAAGGGAAATGTTCAGAGCCTGCTGCTCCGGCAGAGAAGGGAGGATGCAAGAGCCATTTCTGACAGATGCTTCTGTAAATGATTCCACCGCTGGGGATTAAACAGGCCCTCCATAATCTGTTCCACTTTTTAACTTCCCATATAACATTTTTCTTAATATCTAACTAAATCTCCCTTGCTGCACATTTACTCAAAATTACTTCTCATCTTACATCCCAGGACAGTGGAGGGCTATCTATCACTGTCCGCTTCTGAACCACCTTGTTTACATATCTGAGTGCTCTTATTGTGTTTCTTCACAGTCTTCATCCTAAACTGAACAAACCCTGTTCTTTCAGCCTTTCCTCCACCTGCAAAATCACTTACAACTTGAATAAAATTCCTCTGGGATCTTGTCATGTTCCTTAGCACAAGTTGTCCTGTCAAAAAGGTGGACCCAAACTCCAGCTAAAGCCTCGCAGGATGATTGTGATAAATATGTACCACTTGTGTCCCAGACCTCGTGTTTCCTGCTTTGCATCCTGTTGCTTTTTCTTGTTCAGCCTGTGACCACCTCTCACCCCATGGTCATGTCTCCCATACTGCTGGCAAGCCACCCATATCCTAGGTTTGCTTTTCCCTCCTGTCCTTCTGCACTCACATCGCCCAGTGCCACTTTTGCTTCTGGTCAGTGTCATTCTCCTAATTTCAGACACTACCTTTAACAGATAAGATAATTCTGAATTCCTGTACATTGCTTGTGACCCCCTCCTCATCTTCTGTCAGCCACAATTTACATAAATCTATTCTCTATTCCATCATCTGAGTCATTATGAGAATATTGAACAGTATCAGACTCAGGATGGACTCTCAAAGACCTTCTTAGCCTGAAAATGTGCCTTTGCTACTCTTTGAAGCACAGTATTCACGAGCATCTGCTTTACCATGATTGCTCAGAGGCCATTCTTATGGGCACATTGTATGGACCTGTGCCAAATAGCTTGCAAAAGTAAAATCGTATCATGTCACCCTTTATTTTCCTGGTCAGTCTTATCTACATGACTAGTCTATAATTCACCTGGTTCCTTCTTCTTCTTCTTCTTCTTTAAAAAGCGCATTTCTTTGTCTTTGTCCACCCCTTTGGGATCTCATTCTTGATGAGGATTGGGAAAATTAAGATGTTACTTTCCTACCATTTCTTGCAGCTGATATACACAGACTCTCTGACAAGTACCAGCAGCCTCTGGGAGAACACATTTCTGTATAAGCAGTTGTGTGGCATGGAGGGGGAGGATTTTAAAACAGTACTTGAAAGGAAAATCTCTTCTTCTATGGAGAGTGTGGTAGGACATGAGAGGAAGCAGCCTGGTTGTCATTCTGAAGGTCTTGCCCAAAAGGGTCCTCAAAATGTTTTATCTCCTTGGAACTGCTGCCCATCTTGTCAACCACCACATGTCCTGGCTTGGGCAACAGCAGAAGTTCAGGGTCTTGCACTTTATTGTCTCAGAGGAGAAGCCCATGACATGTGTGCCAGCTACATTTCTGTTCCTGATTTATATGTATGTACCTGTCCATCAACAGATCACCAGCACAAACACCCCTCTCTGCACCCCAGCCTCGCTCCATCAACTGATTCTTAGCTAACAGCTCCTCCATAGGAACTGACTGCAATCAGAGACCAAGACAGATGGAATTTTTTTTTACTGTTTTCATTTTTCCCACTGTGTAAATCCTTTTTCAGGTTTACATCTTTAAAGAATCTGAAACACTGAATAGCATCAGGAGCAGGAAAGTGATACACTGCAAAGAAGTGTACACCAGGGAAGTGTAGTGCTGGGATTGAGGCAGGTTAAGTTAAGCTAAAACTTTAATAAACCAAAAAATAAAATTTGTCAGCAGTGCGGGTGGATCACAGTCAAGAGACAGGTGAGATTCTGACTTATAAGCAAGGCCGTTAGAAGAAGGAATCTGGTTTTGAAAAAAAAAGAAAAAAAGGAAAAATAAAACTGTATTAAAATGTCTTTAATGGCATTGGTGAACAAGGCAGAGAAATCCATACTGTCAGATCCTAAGCGTTCAGTGCTTCAGCCTCCAGAAATGCTCCTCTGTTCAGGAGACAGAAATGAAGGGAAGAGTTTGGACTATCTACTAACACTGAAAAAAAATCTTTAAAAATAGAAGTCACTGCAGTGTGCCTGCCCCCAGGAACAGCAGGAAAGAAGAACAAGTCCCTCGGACTGAGATTAGATCCCAAAGAACTCAATAGGAATATTCAGAGAAAATATTTTCCTTTGCCTGCCAAGGGAGATGTTTTCAAGACAATGGCTGGAGACGTGTTTTCTTTTATGCTGTTGACTGCCCCTCTTGGGCCCTTGCAAATTGCCCTGACTGAGGAAACTTTGGAAGTCTGCATTTTCAATGCCCTTGATGGGAGACGTTACTTGTACAAATTTCCCTCTGGGTTTAAACTTGCTCCTAAGACACTTGACAGGAAAGTGCAAAAATTATTTGAAGGAAATGAGGGCATTGCAACAGACATAGATGAGATCTTGAAAGACTGGGGGGGGACGGAGCGGGGGGACATGGACACAGAACAGGACACAAAAAGGGAAGACAACAAAAGGCTGCAGAAATGGGTCAGGAAATGGGGCAGGGTAAAAGGAATCTAATTTAAGATCAGAAATGTGAGATATCTGGGAGAAAGTACAAGTGAATTGACATACACACAGACTCTGGCCAAAACCAGATGATTACAGAAATGCGGCTTTGACAGATAAGAAGGATTTTCAGAATCTGGTTCCTGGAATAAAATGAGATGACAATTCATCTTTCTGGGATGTTATGCAGAAGGTCTCAAAAAGAAACAGGTCTGACAAGTTGGACAGGGAGTTTTGAAAGCCAAAGATAGAAGAAAGCAAGCACATGAGTTTTGGCAACCTGTGTCATAGAACCATAGAAACACGGAATCATTTAGGTTGGAAAAGACCTTTCAGATCATTGAGTCCAACCATTAACCCAGCACTGCCAAGGCCACCACTGAACCATGTCCCCAGGCACCACAGCCACATGGTTTTTGAACACCTCCAGGGATGATGACACCCCCGTCCCCGGGCAGCCTGTGCCAGCGCCTGCCAGCCCTCTCGGTGCAGAATGTTCCCTCACACCCAATCTCACCCTCCCCTGGCACAACGTGAGGCCGTTTGCTCTCGTCCTGTCGCTGGTTCCTGGGGAGCAGAGACCGACCCCCCTGGCTACAGCCTCCTGCCAGGCCGTTGCAGAGCCACCGGGTCCCCCCCAGCCCCCTTCTCTCCAGGCTGACCCCCCCGCCCCCCCAGGCTGGTGCCCCAGCCCCTGCCCCAGCCCCTGCCCGGCTCTGGACACGCTCCAGCCCCTCAGTGTCTGTCTGGCCGTGAGGGGCCCAACGCTGAGCCCAGGCCCCGCGGGGCGGCCCCACCAGTGCCCAGGGCAGGGGGACGGGCGCTGCCCCGGCCCTGCCGGCCACACCGTTTCGGACACCGGCCGGGACGCTGCTGGCCTCCTGGGCCACCTGGGCACACTGGGGGCTCATGCCCAGCCGCTGCCGCCCAGCCCCCCCGGGCCCTGTCCCGCCGGGCAGTTCCCAGCCCCCTGCCCCCAGCCCGCAGCTGCCGGGGGCTGGTGTGACCCAAGATGAACCACCCACCAGGATGACCCACAATGGGTTGTGTCACCCCAAGATGAACCACCTGGCCAGTAAATCCCTCTGTAAATCCCTCAGGACAGTGTAACAAAACTCTTGTGCACTTTTCAGACTGGTGGCACTGGTTTTCAGAAATAATCAGGAAACAGCATTTTAATGTATTAATGGGGATGTCTTTGCTGCAGAAGACATTAAAGAAAAGTATCAGGTAGGGAAAATAGAACTCAACAAAAAATGGACCCCACATTCATTGTTTCCAAAGCAAAACTTCATTCACCTGCCAGACAGCAGGTGAGTGTTTATTTTCCAGCTGTATCCATGGAGTCTGAGTAAGTCTGCAAGCTAGGAAAACTAGAGCTGAGAGCAGGCAGAGTCCTGAGAGTCCTTGAAGAGGCTGTTCTTGAAGTCTTTGTGGAGAATAGCACAACGCATGCAAATCTGTCGGAAGAGCTTTCTCTCATCTCTGATGCAGTAGGGAATAAACTTCTGGAGGCCATGGCAAAAAAGAAGACATTGCAGAAAGCTATTAACAGTGTCACTGAAAGAAGGCTTGGGAATAACGTATCAATTCAGATCAGAGATTTTTGTAATTGGTAGTATAGCGTACAGATGCAGAAATTAGTAGTGCCAAAAATACTACAGCCCTGAGATATTCTATGGAATTGGTGAGATCTTGAAAAATGTATTGCAGTGGTCAAAGATCAAGAAAATAGATAAATGGCTATGCATGAAATGTGTCAATAGTTACTACTTTAGAGAAGAAAAAGGATGACGATGGGTCAGATGTGGTGGATCTGCTTGATTTTTCAGTGTACTCCGAGACAGCATCATTAGAGACCCTTCTACTAAGGTATCTTGTAGGAAACAGTAAACCTTAATTTGGCAGATATGGGCTTCCAGAAATAACCATGTTTTACATCAGTTCATATTTAATTGACAGGACTTTGCAAGATTATGAAGAGTTGGTGAATGCTGTAATTCTTCAGTCAAATGATTTGAAGCAAAGTGGAGTTAAAGTATTTTAAAACTTACATATATATATTTATATGTGTGTATAAAACCATTACAGGCTCTGAAAAAGATCTGTATCTCACTCTGCTGGACTTTAGAAGACTGCCTTTAAGGCACTGATAGTTGCTAGCTGAAATTCTGCTCAGAAAGCTGAGAATTAGACTGCCTTGTTTATTCAGATCTGGACTGGGAAGCTGATCTGATCTTGAGGCACAGATAGATGGATAGATAGATAAAAATACATGTACAAATTCGAATGATAGCTGAGGAGCTTAGTAACTACTGGCTCTGTGGCTGATGACCCCTGAATGCTATTTCGGTGGCAGCTGAGTGTAAGCTGCAATGAGCGAAGAATTTCTGTTTGCAAAAGGGGAGATGTTAAGGGTTTACACTGGGGTTAATCTAAGAAACAGAGACCAAGAGAACATGTTAACAGCATATTCTCCCATCTCTAATCTCAATATAGGCCTGTGAAACATTTCTTTTAGATATAAATCTTGCTACAGGTGTGCACTGTTGAGGAACCCAAACACCACAGCACTAAGCTCTTTGGGACTCATTGTGACTGTAGTTAAGGATCATTCATGTATCGCTGCTCTGCCTTGAGAAGAGTAAAGATAGCCATTAGAAGCACCAGAGAAATGCCTGTGCTAACAGTTGGAGCACGTAGCACTTTCTTTCTTTTAAAGACTGGAAAATCTGCCCTATGGCAATTACTGATAATGAACTTGAGCATGTAATCCAAGAAGGGGAGACTGTTGTAAATGTCTAGCATGTTGCTGATGTCATGAATACTGCTTTGATTAAATTAGTTCTCCCTATTCCTCCATATATAGACCTCCATTTGTCTTTGTGTGTCCCTGCATAGGATTGTGCCACCCTTGCCCCACAGTTCCTGCATCTGCTTGCAGAATGCTGCGCTTGTTCCTTACCTTAGATGTATCTGGGACAGGGATTTTAATTTCCTTTCTGTGAGTTAAACCCAGCTGACGACCAAAGTCATCAGCTTCTTGATGGTGGCACAAAGCAAGTCATCAACATTGCAATTGTAACTGGTTTCCCAGAGAGGTGGGAGATGCCCCATCCCTGGAAACATTCAAGGCCAAGCCGGATGGGGCTCTGAGAAACCTGATCTAGTTGAGATGTCCCTGCCCATGGCAGGGGTATTGAACTAGATGGCCTTTGGAGGTCCTTTCCAACCCAAACCATTCTTTGACTCTATGATTTTTTTGAACTCTCCAGTTTCCCATCTAAAATTGCCCCTCTTTGCCACATATCAGGGTGGCAAAATGCTTAGAAACATCCTTCCCCCTCCAGTGGGGGATGGACTTCTATCTTTGGGGCTGCTATAGACAGATCTTGCTTAGAAAAAGACCTCATCAGGACTGTTGTTTTCACCGTTGCAGTGGAGAACTCCGATGTGTTGCACACTCTTCTCAAGGACATCAAAGAGGAAGAGAAAATGTCACAGCACTGGACAGGGCAGATGGAAGTCACCCGTCTGTGGAGCATTACCAGCAATTGCTATGCTTTTTAGATTGCTCTCAGTTCATCCGAATGCAGCACCAATTGAAGTGGTAATGACTCCTCTTTCAATGGCAGCTTTCATTCGAAGTATTTTGATATGCCAGTAAGAGTTGCTTTAGAATGCCAGCAATAAATACACATTGAAAGCAATACACTTAGTGCCTTGGCTGTAAAGTCCATATATGTTCCCATCAGCTTTATTTTTGACTGAATAAATGCTAGGCATGAACAATACTCACTGCATTTTCCGCACCCCTCCCTCCACACACATACGCACACACTTGTACATGGACATGCGCGCGCACACACACACACACATATTCTCTTACCTGCTTTCTGGAGAGATGAGCCTGAGATTTTCCAAGGGATGCAGGCAAGCTCTATGCTTCCCACCTTGCAGCCATGGCCAGTTACACTGCCTCACTGTGCCATTTCAGTCCAAGAAGATGCATAATCGATTCCTCTCTTAGGGACAGACAGTGTCTTCTTGGGATCAGCCTAACAGGAAGAGTAAAGACCAATCTGAATATCGAGTGTCCTTGATATTCTTCCTGAGTTACCTTCCTTGGGATGTGCTTTCCACAGCATGCAAAGGTCAAATACCAGACTTGAAGCCACAGAAAGTGAGGCAATCCAAGTTCTTGTTCACCGTCATCTTTTGGGTGGATAGGGGTATGCCTGAGCCCTGTACAGCACAGGAGATCTCTGGACAAGGAAGATGAGAGGTCAGAAAGGGGGAAGATGACAAGGTGATATGATTGAACAGATCCAGCCAGACTTAGACCTAAAAAGGAGCTGTCCTGGGACTAAATTTGCTTCATTGTGCCTCAGCAGAGAATTTTTATGTCTCTACAATGTCACCAGGACAATTTAAAGTCAAACTTAGGTGGAGCTTGTGTTCTTATATGTGTCTGCTTTAAGTACTTAGAGCTCTTCTCTAGCCCTTGAAAGCTCACCGTCTTTAATACAGCTGTCCTTACAGCTCTCTGTTAGATGTGCTCTTACCTTCACAGACAAGGAGCTGATATCCAGAGACCCTCAGTTATCCCACAGGATGGGATGCTTATTTTTAGGCACCCATGTTAAGATCTTAGTGATCACAGGTCCCACTAACCACCATTGGTGGTATAACTGGTTAGCTTCAGGATGGGGGAAGCACTTCTGATACACCAGAAATCAGGGACTGAAGCCTCCCAGTATATCAGAATCATGGTGTCCCCAAATTCTGGCAAGCAATGAATGTGACATGGATCATGTTCACTGCCAAAATGTGTATCTCGTACAATACGGGTTTCAGAGCACACATTACAGAATAGCATGTACCCAGTTTGAGGTTTGAGGGGTGCTCAAAAGTTTTAAGCTTTCTTTCTGGTCAGATGAATTAATCTTATTTGGAGTAGGTACACAACTATTTGCAACCAGGTCATGCACTGATTATGATGGTCTGATATGCATCTTCCTTTCATAAGAATATCGTTTATAGCTGATTTGGTGGTTATTCTGACTAAGTGAGTCCAGCAGGACGGGGCATTCCAGAAGCATCTTTAGAAAACAAAGGCTGAAACCTTGTCAAAAAGGATGTGTTAGTGTAGGAGAGTAATGATATCAAGGGAGACTTCACCCCAATTTATCATGAGAGTTTTCATGAAGGCTTTTCTCCTTAAGGGTAATAGAGGCATGATGTAACTTCACGAGATGACAAACACCCACAGGGCTCTCGATTTTCTTCCAACTTGAAAGTCTGCAGACACAATCCAATAACTAATGCTCCAGCCCATTTTTTGGGGTTTTGTGTTTTGGTTTGTTGTTTTTTTCTCTAGCCAGGTTCTAGTCATTGATTTGGTGGGGGACAAATAAATTGCTTCATCTTTTCAGCCTTCATCAAAGTCACACTGACACTTGCCTCCTTGGCAAATGGTTAAGAGAGCTGCAGATGAGAAGGGCTGTCAAAGGCAAACTGGGGATTATTGAGTTCACCTCAGCAGATGTCTAAAACCCAGCTCACTAAGATCTCTTTGGTTTTCATTTAATACTTGTGGCCATCACATTTCACTCTCACTTTACATGGTAAGTTCTCACAGGACAGAAAATAGCCCTAGAAAAACCTTAATGTGTCATCTGACTTGGGCAGCTCCATCATGCCAAAGGACAAGTGGAATGGCTTGCTTAATAAAATTCCTGTCACAGAAAGAGTCTTAACCTACAGGACATCTCAAGTTTTCAGGCTTCTTTGAAGGTACATAGGTGTCATATATTAGTGTATGATAAGCAGGAAGACGGATCAGAGGAATACGGTTTATTCTGGGTTTGACTCTGTACGACAAGTAAATTATCTTCTACGTAGATCAGCTGTTAGAGAAGAAGGAAACACTTAGTGAATGTTACTGTATTTGTTTGTATTTCCTCAGTGCCTGTAAAGTCTTGCTTGAAGACACCAAGCAAATATAGACAAAAGATTGCTTATAATCTGAAAGTAAGAGGAAGAATGCCAGAGCTGTAGGAACAAAGAGTCAGGAAGCATATTTTTAATGCCTGCTCGAGACAGGCAGCATATTGTTGGCCTTAACTCCCCAGTATTGATTTGACACCCTCAGACATTACATACCATGCTCTCAGCAGCTTCTACCACCCCAGTGATGACTGGGAGGAATCACTAGCAAAAGAAGACCAGTTTGCACTGTGGGATTTCATGATGTGTGTGTTATGTTTGTAAAACCATCTAAGCCCACAGAGGGGTGACAGCAATAAATGGTGTAATTCTCCTTGCATGAGCTGCTCTGATCTAATCCAGCAAAACAGCGAGCCAGCCCTCAGAGTGATCGTGGTGTTGGAACACTGAGCGTGCGCTAAGCTCAGGGCAAGACAGATGGAAGGGAAGGAAACTTTCCCTTGCTTAGAGAAGAGCATCCTGAAGGGGATTTGTGGGCACTACGAAATCCAGATGGCACCTATAAGTTCTGGACAAGGTGTGTGGGATCTCCTGGGAGGGCTGTTCTCAAGCAGGTTTGGTTGAATGCCCATTGGTATGGCAAGAGGTATTTACTGGGGCAGCTCTGCACACTCTGTAGCTATTTCAACAGTAAATGGGAAATGAGGTTTGAGCTGTGTACAAGGGCTTGTTCCTTAGGTGACCCTGAGCACTTGGCTGTAAAATCACAATGTGAAAACATAGTCTAGAAAAGGTTTAGCAGTGACCACCTGCGTTAGCCACCTGGCCCCATTCATGCATCACTACTGGTTTGTGAATATGTGGGAAATACTAGGAATATTTCTTACAGAGTCCCTTTCCCGTCATTTTTCACTCCAGGACAACTATGTGTAACAGACAGCTCTGGGTAAGTTGAAAGTTCCTGATATCAGACAGCTGCCTATTAGCAAGAACCAACATCTCTCTTGAAGGTTTAATTTCACACAGCCTATTAGGATTGCCCAATGATGGCCATTTCTCCCAGCTGAATACTGAAGGATGGTCTGGTGCCCATCTCAGGTTTAGACCCTGGTTCTGTGGGTGTCTGTCACCTTAACACAGGATGCAAGGACACCTTGCAAACTCCTCTCCAGGCATTTACATGGCCAGTGTGCTGGCTGGATGACTGACTCTGCCATGAAGAGAACCATCCACCCACTTTTGCAGGCAAAACAAGGCTTGTAGAGGGACAGCCTCTCACACACCATGACATGTTGCACAGGATATGTCTGGTCAGCAGAAGACCTCTGAAGTGCAGCAGGAACACGAGGTGGCAGAGCAGAAGGGATCCCATGGCATGGAGGGTGTATGAGCACAGGAGATCCAGTCTGAGCACAAGGGGAGTGAGAGGCAGGAGCCCTCTGCATCCTACTTGAGCTCACTGTGCAAGATTTGGCAGGCTTGATTTAGGAAGAATTATGTAAAAGATGTCCAACTAACCTAAACGGGTAACAATCCACTCCTGTTGCTTTGTTGGAGATTTTGAGTGGTTATTCTCTTAGCAACAAATACTGTTAAAACAAACACCAAACATTCTGGAGTCAACAGCTTGTCATGGAAATAATAACAGCGTTCCTCACCCCCTAGGACTGTGTGTGAATCAGGGGTGTAAAAGGATGCACACCTAATACATACAAAAATTGGAGGGGACGAGGATGTGTCCCAAAGGCCCAGCCTGAACAGCACCATGAGGAATAGTGTGGTTCCTCCTAAGACACCTGAAGCCCAAGTGTTGGTTGGATCAGAAAGGCAGAGAGGCAAGGCCCCATGCTGGTGCCCTCCAGGTATGTTGTTCACTGTTTCCAGACCACATGGGATCACCTTCACACTCCTCTCCCCCAGGCACAGCTGCATTTCCTTCATGAAGGAAATGGTCTCCTTGGAGGAGAGTCAGACCTCCTCAAATGTGCTTTGAGATGCCTGTGTATGAAGAATGGAGGGTCTGTTAAGGCAATGGGAAGAGTCAGATTTTTCTCTTATTCCTGCACATTAGGAGTAACTTTATGTAAGTGTCACTGAGGTAAGCAAGAGCAGAAACAGATGTGGAGCATAGCTACAAACAGGATGTGCAAATAAACTCATTACTCCATCTGCCCACTGTAAACAGCGTGAAATTAGCAGCAAGCGAGGAATAAAAATCCAGACAAATGGCCTTTTAAAGAGAGCAGAGGGAGCTGGAAGGTCTGCTATTAGAACAGCAGAGGCATGGAAAGCCCAAGCCATGCACAGCCCGGTGCACACCCCAGGTCCCCTGGCCAGTGAGGGACAGAGGTGGAGGAAATTCCTGGGGTGGTGAGCCTGCAAGGTGCTATTTTTGCAGGCAAACCAGAAAGGTCACTCCATCTTTGGGAGAGAAGACCTGATTTTCCTTTTGTCCCTGCCTGTTAGGAAGCACCATCTATTTTATGTCACAGAGATATATTTTTTCTCCCCCCTAAGAGGCGCTCTCTTAATGTTGCATAAAATTACTCTCTCAGGGGTAGTGTGAGGAGGAAAATGTGGTGTTATGTTGTCTCAGTTGCAAAGACATCGCTAACAATAAAAGCCCCTGAATGATTTGGGTTTTAAGTGACATGATTATGGAACGGGTCATTCGTGACGCTCCACTTCAAGTTGCTTCAAGCACCTCTGTCATGAAGTCTGAGTGGGGATGTTTTACGCTTTGGGCTTGGGCTGTAAATATTCACTCCTGGCCTTTGTTCTATGAAGCAAGTCTCAGCTTGAGGATATATTTACTTAAAATTTCACAGGAAAATTTCTCAAATGGTCAATCTGCTTGATTTATTTAAAGCGGGATCCCAAAGTGTTTTACAGCTTTTACAGGCTGGCTGTGTTTATAACCATCCTGGGGAGTCTCTTCTGCAATTCATGTAGCAGAGAGAGGGAAGGAAGGTCGTAATTTCTGTTTTAACCTACTTTTCTAGCACATGACATGACACTGACAAAGTCATCTCTTCTGGAATAAAACCTGCCATGCTTTATCTTCATCCAGAGGAGATCCTTTGGAGAAAGCCAGGGTGAAATAAGTCAAGCACTTCCCCGCGCACCACCCCCCACCCCCACGCCCCGCCCAGGATTCTGCTCAGATATGTGCAGAGAAAATTCAGTGATATCTGAAAGCAGAGACTGTGAGGAGCTCCAGCTCATTTTATGGATCACAGTGCAATTGCAGACCAAATGATGTTTCAAGGAAACTGGTTCCGTGTGTTCAGAGTTCAAGATATGACTGCCCAAGGCAGAGTTTCCTACATGTTGGAAATAATTTCTCTCTTCCACATTTGGCAGATTCAAACAAGTCTTGAGTGCTAAATAAGCCAGTTCTATGAATAAATCAGGGGTGGAAGAACTCAAATTTGAGGTGTTGTGAGATTTGAAATAACTGAAAGCTTGACGTTGGCCATGAGGCACTTCAAAATAGTCTGGAGTTTGATGAAAGATTTTGCATTCGAGATGCCATTGGGATATTTCAGGAGGAAACCTCCTGGTGGGTTCACCCAAAGTTTGTAATAAACAAAATTGAAATATCTGCACTCCAGCTGCTACCTTCCACTCTAGTCAAGAGCAACAGAAGCAGCTCCATCTTAGCAAACACCCTGTGACTGCTGGGGGAAGAGAAATGGATATACTGGGCTCAAACGCTGAACTGGGAGGGCAGAAGGGCAGGAGAGGTAGCAGGTGGAAGGAGGAAAAAGAGACCTTATGGATAAATCCATAGGCTCTTGGAGAGAGGAGTTCTCATAGATCCCTCAGAGATGTAAACCAGGACCTCATATTCTTCTCAGGAGACAGGATCTTCTACTATTGTCTGAGTTGGGTCTCACCAGGAACAGACGCTGGAGAGGCTAAAAAACCAGGAGGTACCCCCACCTTATCCACCCTGTGAAGGGTAAGATATCCTTACCCTCCTGGTTCCTATCCAAAGGGAAGACAAGTTATGTTAGAGACAAGGAGCTCCTTTGGGAAGCATTTGAGAAGTCCTCCTTCAAGGTCATGACAGCGGTTTCTGTTTTTATAGTGCAGCAGGATCTGTAGTTACGTTACAGACACAGGGATTGGTTCTCCCCTTCCATAAATCAGGTTTCCCTCCTCACCACTCCCCCAAGCCACAGTACAGTCATGCCTGACCTATGCTGATAAACTCCAGAGCATCATGCCAACCGGAAGGATTGTGATTCGCCTCATCCTGACCCCTGTCTCCTCTCCATCACCTGAGTGCCACCATGCCCTGCTGAGCCTCTGGCCCTGCCATTGCCAGGGTACGGTGATGCAGCGGTGGGCCTTGGAGTAAGCACATCCCCAGGAGTCAGTCTGGATGCGGCCAGCCTGCTTTAAGAGAGGAAGAACATTTAATAGCATGGAATTGGTCTGCTCCAGGCCATGGGGGCACAGCACCAGTGAGCCTGCTGAACTAATTTATTGGTGTACATGTAGCAATAATATCTTCCTCCCATGCTTCTGTCTATCCTCAGTATAGGGAACAGAGCACTTTGCATTTTTACAAGTAACTTTGCAATTTAACAAGTAACTTTGCAATTTAACAAGTAACAAGTGAGAATACAGAAACTTGGAAAAAACCCAAGACAAAACAGTGGCAGTCCTGTGGAGGTGAGAGTGAGCAAGGGCCAACTCCTGGAACAGATGTGGGCTGACTTCATGTCAAAACACCCCACACAGAGCCATGCATAGCTTCAGGGAAGTGTAGGCAGAGTTAAATCATGTGTGAGGAGGAGAGGCTGGGGTCTCCATAGCATTGGGCTGTTGTTAACTTTGGAGGGCAGAAATGAGATAGAGAGCTGGGGGAGCAAAGGGTTTGGAAAACTTCTTGTACTCTGAGTAGGAAAGAGCAAGCACCAGGAACTGGTTGAGTTTCTGCCACATATAATCCTGCTTCCAGGCTGATCCTGTCCAGAGTCACTCTTTCAAATCAGGTGAAAGAACTTGGTCTCCGGAGAGAAGTGACATCCCCTCCTGGCTCATCATCTGGACACCACATGTATCTCACTGCTGCTGGTGGCCCAGCAATATGAGGGAGAGAGTTGGGTTGAGGTGTTGGATATCGGGTTGTGTCTTGTTTCCTTAACATCCCTTAAACTTCCTTCCAGCCACTCCTGTTCCTCTGCAACGCTGCTAAGCAGTGCTGCAGCACACCCGAGCAGCCAGTGCTCCCCATCATGTAGGCCATCCATGGGTAGGAGTGGCAAGCCTGGGCATTTAAACCCTCCATCTGGCCTCTTGGCGAGGGATCTCCCCACTTAAAGATTTCAGAAGTAGGGTCGCTGCTTGTAGAGTGGATGGTGAGGAGAGGGATTTCCATCTGCATGCAAAGATGGACATCCCAGCCTGTTCCAGCTCATGGGAAACACAATTCATTTCCCACCTGGGGTTGCTCTGTCACCCTCACACCACTTCTCTGGTTTTCTTGCAGAAGGTATGGCGGAAGCTGTCAGCTCAAGCAGGGACTGCCTTCAAGCAGGCGAGTCCTGTACCAATGACCCCATCTGCAGTGCCAAATTCAGGACCCTCCGGCAATGCATCGCAGGCAACGGAGCCAACAAGCTGGGCCCTGACGCCAAGAACCAGTGCCGGAGCACTGTGACAGCCCTGCTCTCCAGCCAGCTCTACGGCTGCAAGTGCAAGCGAGGCATGAAAAAGGAGAAGCACTGCTTGAGTGTCTACTGGAGCATCCACCACACGTTGATGGAAGGTCAGTCAGGCAGGGCACCCATTTCTGATGATCTGCCTAAAAGGGAATTACTGCTGGGGTTTTCTGCAGAGCTCCTCAGCACCAGAGTGACTGCAAAAAAGGTCACCCCTAATAGTATCCCGTTCCCTCTCAAGACCTACTAATCCCCATGCTAATGACATTTTGGGGAAAGCAACCTTGAAAACCTGAAACATATCATTCCTTCTCTTTTTTTAACCTGGCCTCTTTTTTATGATGTTCTCAGTATACCTTGAGATCTTTTGCTGGGGAAATGCATAGTATGTTTGGCATCTAAGTACGCTAGCCAAGCCCATGAAAGCCATGGATTTTACAGAAATACTACACAAAGCTTGGGCATTAAGGAAAAAACAGCATGAACTTAAAAAATCACTCTCCTGGAGGTTTCCAAATGCACCAGTGTCTTTGGGTTAGCGAAGATTTGGGGCTGGTGACATCAAGTTGGAATTGAAAGTGTTCCCAGAGCCAGTATTTTGTAAGTTTGGATTTTGACGTTTTTTAAGAGTCATCATAAAAGTGCGCCTCAGTGGCCATAACTCTTCCTTGTCAGGCTGGTGAGTATTTTATGCACCATGAAAATTAAAATGGGGAATAAAACAGAACCTTCCAGCCATGGGCTGCAAAATAGATTAATAAAACATTGCTGGCTGAAAGCTGAAAGGAAAAGTGCAGGGGTGATAATACAGGCCAAAAGGCCAAGCAAAACAATGAGGATGGAGACTGTAATGCATGGGCTTGCCAGAATGGGAACTGTTTGATCAAGTTCCCGGAAAGCTTTCAGGTGCCACAGCTGGCAGGATGTGGAGTATGGTACTATGAACTGACTGGGGAAATAAGAGACCTCAGCACCCTCCAGGATCCGATCTTTCCCATAATTATGTGCTGGGTGGCTCTGTCTGCATTGAAGTGAAGCCCGGGGAAGAGGTGGCAATCCAGCCTCTCCGTTCATCTCATCAGGCTGCATCGCAGCTCCTTTCCTGCCGACCTTTGTGGCCTGAAGCTCTGGACACAGTTCATCTGTGATGTGGCTGGGCAGCACAGTGGTGTCAAAAGGACTTCCAGCTGCGGGACCACTGCTGGAAGAGCAGTGAAAGGATGGTAGGGAGTGCTGGGAGCAGGCAGGGGCCAGGCAGGAGTGAGTCTCCTCATACAGAGTGGGAGATGGATGCTGGATGGCCTTCCTACCCAGAGGCTTGGGATCTCTGTCTTGGGATGACTGTGAGAGGGTTGTTACCGCAGCCTGCCAAGACTCTGCCCTACTTCTCCTCTGCTGTCATGTCCTGAGCCCCACATTCTTTTCAAGCACTGGGTTCACTTCCAATGCATATTCACACTCCCAAACCTTTGATTTCCTTGCTTTAATTTCCCCAGGGAAACATACTTCATAACAGTCACATGTTTCAGAGTCCTCACACATGTTTAATTGACTGAGAAAGGAAGCCAATCCACATGGTCTGTGTACAGCTTTGTCTCTCAGTTATACATACCCAGGAGGCTGTAAAAAGCTTCCTAGAAGCCCTCTTATAAAATCAATTGTGGAAGCGTGTGCTCAGGGAATTTACAAAGCATGCTATTTACTCAGCTTCTCTTGAGCGTGCCTGTGTTTAGCCACCTTCCCATTTGGAGACACAATAACATGATGACAACCCGATAACAATTCTCTGATAAGGTGCTATATCATCAGGACATAAAACTGCTACGCTGGAACATACAAATGGGCCCCTCTCCAGTCAGTAACGATGCAAGATATTTCAATGAAGGTGTAAAGCTGCCTTGTAATGCACCTGTGGTAATTGCACAGGGCTATGTGCCCTGGGAGCCATTTCTTCCTGACCGCAGCTGGTGATCAGCATATGCCCAGAGCATGAGGTTTGATAGTCCTTTTATCCCAGCCAGTACATCTGCTGCTGCTGTCCATATCCATCTAAACGTCTAATAAAAAAAAAAAATGATACTGAGCTGTTTGCTTCAATAATATTCTGTGGTATCCATCAGGATGACGGGGCATTACAGACCATTGAGCGGATGAAAGGGAAGCACCGATTGAATAAAATTAGCTTCCCAGCAAGTTAAAAATGAAGAAGGGAAGTTTCTGTGGGAGCTGTGGATCATTAGCTCTATGCCAAGTAAGAAAGAGCTGCTGGCAAGGAGAAAGGGAGAGGTGTTAATAAATACGAAGGCATGTGTTGCCACACACACAACCCTGTGCACAGCCCTGGCTGCATCCTAGGAGGGAGCGATGGCCATTGACCCAGGGAGGCACATGTAGGAAATAGCAAGAACGGTAATGGAAACCCCATGTATGTAGGGAGCCGGTGGTTTGAACTCTGCCCACGAGCAAGAGCCTGCGCTACAGCCCAGTGTCCTCAGTGGCAAACCCTGTAGAGGGGCTCAAGACTTGAACTGTAGAGGGTGGCAACTCACCACTTCCCCGAGAGCCTGTCTGACTCCAAAGCTGTGGTATATTTTTTAAAGCCAGTTACATCCTATCCCCTTCTTTAAGGGTATGGCCACACATCAGTTCCCGTGACTCTGAGTATTCATTTACTTACGACTTTTGGAGCACATATCCCCTTGGACACACCAAGCAAACCTGCACTGCAGCTGTTGAACCTTGTACATCTCAGACATCCCTCAGGAGGCTCATCTGCCTTCTCACCAACTTCTCTTTTCACCCCAGGCATGAATGTACTGGAGAGTTCCCCTTACGAGCCGTTCATCAGGGGCTTTGATTACGTCCGGCTGGCATCCATCACCGCAGGTAGGTGGGTAGGAAGATGCTCTTACTGGTTCAAACTGGGGGGCAACTGGCTGTGGGCCCAAGCACTACAGACAGGGCAGTGTTCTCTGCTCTCCTGGAATTTCTTCACAAAGCATTGCATGTTTCATGTCTAGCAAGCATTTTCCCAAGGGGCCGCTTATGATTCCTGTGCTAAACTGCTACATGTCCTAGTAAGAAGCACTTGTGATTTTTGTCCTTTGGCTTTTTCATGTCCATGCTATGAAGGGTTGGCACTGAGGGCTGTGGTATGAAGACCTCTCCCAACGAGCCATCATGGGTGGGCTGATTCTTCTCCATAGCAGGTGGATGACCTGTGCCATGCAGACACCCTGCCGAGCAGGGGCTGCTGGGGTATCATTAGGTATGAGAAGGTTCTTCTACATGATTCACAGGGTCAAACTGTGCAGGCAAAAAGGCCAATAACTCGACCTACAGGTTGATCCCAGCCACAGCCTTTAACCCCTTTAGTCCCTGTGGGCAAGCGCAGGACTCAGACCCATGTTCTGCTCTGCATCATGTAATCCACTTAATAACATGAGCAGAGCTGCCCGACACCTTTTAACCCCCTTGTGGGCATGAACCTCCAGCTCAGCAGTTGAAAGGTCAGTGCGGTAGCTATTAAGCCATCCATCACCAACATCACAGCTGCCGTCACAACCAGCCTTCAACTCTGCTTGTGCACCACAGCCATGGGGAAGGTTTACTGACTGTGATTTTTGTTAGCAAACTACCTGTCTGAAAGCAGGTAATGTGTGAGTCTCTGGCAGATGTTCCAAAACAGCAGTCCTGTTGCAGCACTTCCCAAATGGGCACCTGACTCTGGGGTGGCATCCACAGCTGGAGTGCACCCAGGTGAGTGAGGAGCAGCAAGTCCCTGCAGCTGATGGACGTCTGCAGCCGCCTCAATGGCGAGGCGCTTGTTAGGTGAAAATGTCCAGAGGCAAATTAACCCATCAGTCCTCGACAGTCTCAACAGCGAGGGGAAGCAGGTGCTCCTTGACCTCACACCTTACTGACTCCACTTGACTGATTTGAGCATGGAAAGTGAAGCATGCACAAAGCTGTTGCTGGGTTGTGGCCTTCTTTACTGGAGTTTTTCCCCCTTTTGCTGAGTCCTACAGGGGTCTACAGAGCACGGCAAAGACCTGGGGGGGCATGGAATTTTTATGCATGATTAAGACATTGTCAGGTTTTTAAAGCAGACTGAAAACAGTTGGGCAGCAAAGCAAATGGATCCAGAGCAGCAGAGATATGTACCAAAGGACTCAGCATCCACCTAGGGACATTAATTTTCTTGGTTTAACCTTTTTCGCCCTATTTATACTCATCGACACTTTCTATAACATAACTTACAACCTGCCGCCCTGTACCTGTCCAGTGCCTAGGATCATACAGGTAGCATTGCCAAAAAAAAGCATTTCAAATATATATAAAAAAATAAAATTTCCAAGAACTTGTTGAAACATAAGACATCCCCATGACCGTATGCCAAGTCAGAGCCCACTTTTACATAAACAATATATGGCCACCATTAAAACTTTACAAAGGGAATTATGTCCCTCCACTCTAATTGTCGTGGTGATTTAAAAAAGCACATCCTCTGTTGTTGTGTGGGAAGAGGAGAAAAGCTGGTGTGTTCCCTGTGATTCATTAACTGAATGGGTAATGAAACTCTTCCAAGTAACTGTTTCCTACACCTTTGCTTGACAGCTCCCCAGTGTAAAATGATGCTCTAACAATATTCATCTCTGGGCATTTTTAAAGGGAAGTAGCTACGTGGTGGGAACACACCAAGCAAACATTTCACCCGTCATAAAATAACTGTAATACTGGGAATTTGACTTGCAGCTCACTGTAAGCAGTGAGGACAACAAGAAAGGAAAAATAAATGCTTGGACAAGGAGCATCTGATAATGTCAGTGGAAATGAAGGGGGGCAGCCAGTTCTGAAGTGCTCAGAGAGCTTGTCAATGTTTTAACACTTGTCAGCAGTGACTGGTTGGTTTTAACTCCAAGCCAAAGACAGGGCTTGACTCTACGTTGGAAATTTATCATTCTGGGGATTTTTCCTCTGTGAAAAAATCCTTCTCTGCTGGGGAGAAAGTCTTTCTAGTGTGCTTCAGGTCATGGGCTTAATTCAGAGAAGTGAAAAATGGTTCCAGATTCATTTTCTCTCTCATGCTTGACATACCCTCATCAGTCCGATCAGACAGAGCCTAAAGTCTTGACTGACTCCCACCAGGGACTCTGTAGCATTTCCCCCTTCTATAAAACAGCCCCATCCATCTCTGAAGGAGCTCTAAAACCGGTGTTAGACAAATACCTTTCCCTCTTACCTATTCCCCACATTTGCACAGAAGAACATTGGCATGCAAACTCCTGAGACCTCTATTTGCCCACCGAAGCAGTGTGTTTCTCATCCCTCACTGCGGTTTTTGCTTTATTTTCCTGATTGTTCCTCCTGCTGCAGGTTTTCCTCCACCTTCCCTGCACCCCCCCAGCACACCCCTGCTCTCCCACCCCAACTGCTGATTTGGGACTTTCTTTCTCCTCTTGTTTAAAAGGGTGGAAATGCAGAGCAATTTAGCTGAAGCCAGCAAAGGGGTAACCTTGCAAAGTGTGTGAGGAGAGACCCTCATGAGCTCACATGTGGGCAGCATCAAGGTCCCAGGGGCATCAGGTTGGACGGTAGCTCTGATCCCCATCCTGTGAAGGTGCTGTTGCTGCTTGGGACCTGGGCAGTGCTGGGCTGGATGGGAGAAGTCAGAGCACTGTTGTGGTGCTCTGAGCCTCAAACAACTCTCACTTAGCTGGCAAGGTCCTGGGATGAATGCAGCACAGCTGCTGCCAAAGCCAGACTTGACTCTCCGGAGGTCTGCGGAAACTTGTTGCACCGGGCAGAAAGTTTGGGGTGCAAGGGCTAGTGCAGACTGCCCACAGAGCAGGAGATCCAGCTTTGCCACCGACTCAGTGCTTGATCTTGAGCCATATTTTGGAAAAAGAAGGTCCATTAGAAGAGGTCCCATCACACCGGTGGATCCAGTCAGGGCCATTCTAATGGTTACAGTCTTCCCAGGCCTCAAGTTGGTTAATTCACATAGGTAAAGTGTTACGAGATGCCCAGGGTAGAGCAAAGCTTCATTTTGTTAAACATAGGAGCTCGATGGAGCAGGCTCTGGGGTGTGAGATTTGTTGTGTGGCCATGGCACCTCTCGGGAAAGGTGAGTAGGGAAAGCAGATTTGGTCCTTTCAGGACACAGAGAGCAAATGTGGCCTTCACCCTGGCCACTGCCTTCCCAGAGCAGGTGGTGGTCTCACCGAGGTGGCCATGGATGGGAGCAGGATGGGGATGAAGGACCTGGCATAAAGTGCTGCTGCTGGTGGGGAGGTCAGTGCAAAACCCCATCACCAGCTTCCACCACCCCACAGGGTCCGAGAACGAGGTGACCCAGGTGAACCGGTGCCTGGATGCCGCTAAAGCTTGCAACGTGGACGAGATGTGCCAGCGGCTGCGGACGGAGTACGTCTCCTTCTGCATCCGACGCCTGGCCCGGGCCGACACCTGCAACCGCTCCAAGTGCCACAAGGCTCTGCGCAAGTTCTTCGACCGTGTGCCGCCAGAGTACACCCATGAGCTGCTCTTCTGCCCCTGCGATGACACAGCCTGTGCCGAACGCCGGCGGCAGACCATCGTTCCTGCCTGCTCCTACGAGTCCAAGGAGAAGCCCAACTGCCTGGCGCCTCTGGACTCCTGCCGGGAAAACTACGTCTGCAGGTAATGTTTGCGCACCGGGGTGGCCAACATGAAGAGATGTCCCTTGGCCAAGCCTAGGGGTTCACCACTGGTGACAGCCTGAAGTCCAAAGCCAATGCACTCATGTGAAGTATCCTGTCTGGAGGCACCTATCTCACCACATCAGGCCATTGCCTGAACTCCTTCCCATCACCCGTGTCCTTGTCCCATACTCTATACAGAAGGCATTAACAGACAGGAGAAGATCTGATATGTTTGCGCTGGAGTTTTTTAGACCTTTTCTGTGGGTTTTTTGCTTTAGTCCTAAAGAAAGATTTGCTATGGAAATAGTTCCAGGAAGGTGCAAACTAAGTAGGGATGTGGTGTGGGATGCTTGCAGCCACTGTCTCCTCACTGTCTATCTTCCCTAACCCAGAGCATCCTACAGCAGAAACCAAGCCATCCTAACAGTCACAGGCACTTGTACATACCTTAAAACCATGGCTTCCTTTTTTTTTTTTCTGTTTTTTTTTAGAAAAATTAATTACATACAAAAAATTATATACCCTTCTGCTGCAAGGCTGGATGTTCTGGTGAGTTCAGTAGGAGTCTCAGAGTCATGGTTGTCACTTGAGATCGACCCCAATAGTATGGGGCCAGGGCGGTTTGCTCCTCTGTTTCCATTAAAGCCCCATGCATGCACATGCGCACAGACCCATCCCCATGTGCACACTCACAGGCATACCCCTTAAGTGGTTTTCCCTCAGCTGTACTATTGTCACCCTTCTATTTCTCAGAAAGTCTTTTGCTATTCTGGAAGGTTAATCCACATGCAGCTCTCAGGAGTGGAGTCCATTTGTCGGTATGAGATGTAAGCCTGTAAGAGCAGCCAGACTGCACCAAACCTAGTGGTCTCAGCCCAATGTCCTGTGTGCAGCTTCGGCCACAAGCTGACAGCTGGAGAACAGCACAAAAGCAAGCATAGGACACATTTCCCAGTACTGTCCCAGTCTCTAATTGTTGTGGGCTTTGGGACTTCCTGAGCTGAACTTCCAACAGCCATCCCCTACCTGCATGTCATCTTGAAATTACCATTAAAAAATTCTGTCTTTTCACAAAGAGAGGCGAGAGCAGTAGGATCTTCTTAGAAGGATGGACCGGTACTAACACCTTCACCCCTCTGCATCCCAGAAACATGGATGAAGCGAGCAACTGAGCCAGACATCTGAGATGCAAAGGCCCCGAGGCACACCAGCTCTTGCTCAGATTTCCCCCAGGTGCTCAGGGAATGAGAAATGGACAGGTACTGCCCTCTCCCTAAGAAGACAAGTGGGCCCAGCAGGGAAGAGGAGGTTCAAAGGGGAGAGTGTTTCTTCCCAGGAGGCTGGAAACCATTTCCTGCAAGCAGCACAGCTGTTAATTATCTGGTTCCTTGGTCTCTGAATATATAATATAAAACATCCCCTAGAGACATGGTGGGAGCAAGGGGTTGATGTGTGACCTGGTCAAAGCTAGCGGTGCAGAAACCACAAGAAGAGCCAGAAACAAATCATGACACTTTCAAGAAATTAAGTGAAATGCTCCAGGGCTCACCCTGCCTGCACTGCTTAGTCCTCCTGTAGCTTCATCACAGCTGTAATCCCTAGAATGTCCCAGCTTGGAGGGGTGGGCTTTACTAATTTGAATAATACAAAATATTTGAGTAATACAAAGCCTGCAATCAGTACCTCCCTCCCCTAAATCATGCAGCAAAAATTTGGGCAAGAGTTTGCCTGGCTGTGGCACAGGAGAAAGGGGTTGGTATGGGGAAAACCTGGGAACAAAGAAGAGAAGGAGAAGATTGGAGAGGAGGAGAGACGTGGGCAGGAAGGTGCAAGTCAGAGTGCTGACTGACCAGGAGTGCCGACAAATTGTCTGGAAGAGAGGGGCTGTCTGGGAGGAGCAACATGCTCAGTTTTTCTGAGATTGCCCATGCAGGGCAAACATTTGAGGTTCTCAGCCCAGGGTTCAGACACTGCAGGTTGTCATCTAAAGGGCCCTGCCTTCAAGCGTTGCCAGTGTTAGTGCTCACTTGAATTTCCTAAGCAGTTCAAATGCCATGTGAGATGCCTTCTCACCTGGCCACGGGATGCCTGTTTAGATGGATCTGGACTTCCAGAAGTTCCTATGCCCTACCTGAAAACCCCATGTGGATGTCTTAGATATCCCACAATGTCCAAACACCACCAGATGCCCGTGTGCCAGCAACAGACTCATCCCTAAGGAATTAGATGGCAAATATCTGTTTAACAGCATGATTTAGAGTTTATCCAACCAAGCCAGCTGGAGAACCACAAGCAAAGAGCAATCAGTCTGAACGATGCACCTCCTTCCCTGCGTGGCCCGAACAGTCCCAGCAAGCCCGGTGTGTGACTCAAAGCTGCTTTGTGCTAAGTGGTTTGGCGCTTTGACCTAGGTGAAGTGAAAACTGAGGCACAGTGGTCTGTAGTCGGAGCTGTATGGCATATGCTTCTTGCTCCACAGACTCCAAAGAGTCCAACTTTCTCCTGGGAATGGGTGCCTGCAGAAAAGGATGTAGCAGCATGCAGAGGGATTATAGAAGAATTAACGTCGATGATATACAGCTGTGGGCTTGCTTCAGGGGCAGTGGGTTGGCTGACGTGGGTAACGTGCAGCTGTGGTTGGTTCCTGCAAAGTAGTTAAATAGCTCTAAGGGGTATGGAAGAGAAGTATTGGATGAAAAGAGACCTAGAAGAAGTAGAGGGAGGAAAGAGAGAATGCCCTGTGTGTAAGAGAGACAAGGAGAGGCCCTGGGAGAAGTAGGGGGCCTGGATGAGGAGAGGCTGGAAGAAGAGGAGCCCAGAGAAGGGATACAGCAGAGACAAGAAGCAGGGTGGACTGGCCTGAAGAGGATGAAGAAACAGCACGGACAGTAGATGAACCTTTTGAAACGTTGTGGGAATTGGTGGCCGTGCTGGGGCAAGGCACGGGAACTACTGATTGAAGTTAACCTGGTATGGGATGGTAAAAGCCTTGTTGCAGCCGGCTGGTTTTGATGGTGCTGTGACAGCAGCATCCCTAATGGTGGGTAAAGCATTTCACATCTAAGGCTTTGGGCATTTTCCTTAATCTGAGGATGGCCTTAGCTACATCTAGAACATAGTCTTTGAAGAGAGAGAAACTGGACCAGAGTGACTCTCTCTTTCAGCAAATCAGCCTAAAAATGAAGGCTTAAGTCTCTAAAGGGAGTTATTACCTAAGAGATGGATAATGGCAATACAGAATGAATCCCCTCACTGCCTGCAACAGCTCTTCCCTTGAAAACCAGCTTCACACACAAGAAAAACATTTTTTTCCAAGACTGGACCTTTCTCGCGCTCCCAGAGGAGGTATGTAAAACATCATCTGCAGCCCCTATTTCTGTCTCATCTCAGAGTGATAAAACTTGCTCCGGGGTTCATTGGGGAGGGGGCAGGGCAGGAGAGTATGCGATGACATCCATTTAAGCTGGTTTAGCAGCACCTGCAGCAGCAAAGGATTTTGCCAATGTGTTCCCTTCTGCAAACACCACCAGTGTGCTGTTATGTCCCTTTTTGCCCTGAATATCTGTGCTAACCTGTCCCATTTTGTGCTTTCACTTCATCAGGTCGCGCTATGCAGAGTTCCAGTTCAATTGCCAGCCGTCCCTGCAGGCTGCCAGCGGCTGCCGGAGGGACAGCTATGCTGCCTGTCTGCTGGCCTACACAGGGATCATAGGTGCGTCCTTTGGCTGGTCTCTCCCACTCTTTGGGTAGGAAATCCTCCTCTGGGTGGGAAACATCTTTCAGGGGAAAATACCCTGGGATGGCCCATCTATCTGCCCTGTCCCTGATGCCATCAGCAGTGATGCTACTGGAAATTGCCACCCACTGCCACCTTGCTGACTTCAGAGGATGTCAGCTTGGGTTGTCAGATGCTGCAGAGACCCAGCTGGCAGCAGTTACTTCAAATGCATACAGAGAAGCACCAATGGCTGTTGGACTTGGTCCATCCTGATGGATGGGATAGACGGACAGCTATTTGGATCAAGATTTCATTCTGATTTAATCCTTCCTTTGTTGTCCGTGACTGTTCTAGAGATTGTTTGGCTTTTTTCAGTGACAATGTGGAACCCTTATGCACGTTCACATGCAGTTTTTTAATGTTATTAGGGAACCTGAGTTCCAAGGAGCTGCCCATTCCGTGAACTAATAACACATTTTAATTGTCTGAAGGCTTTGTTGGTTGTGTGGTGAACAAAAGGGTTGTGGCTGCCTCTTTCCTCCTCCCTGGGAGCAAAGCAGACTGGTGACACCAGCACTTGAGGCGTTTTCTTGTGCTGCCATCATGGAGGGGCTCAGCTGAGGCTATAAGCAGAGCAAGCCAAGAGAGCAGCAAGGAGGGAAATAATCATCCCTCGAAGTACCAGCCTGGTGGTAACACTTCTCCATCCTTCCTGGCAGGTAGCCCCATCACACCCAACTACATTGACAACTCAACGTCCAGCATAGCTCCCTGGTGCACGTGCAATGCCAGCGGCAACCGGCAGGAAGAGTGTGAGAGCTTTCTGCATCTCTTCACCAACAATATCTGTCTCCGTAAGTATCGCCTGGCACATCGGTGCTCCGGCAGCATCACCCACAAGCTAGTGAGGCTTCTTGTGAATGAGGGTATGAAGATGCCCTGGTCCTCAAGAGCCTGTAGGTGTCCGGCTCCCTGTGCTTCCAGCAAAGGAGCTCTGAAGACCCTCAGACACATCTGAGTGATGTAGTCCCACTAGCCTGGAGAAGGGGATGTGTGTGCTTTCCCTTGGAAACATTGCCCTGACAACACTTTTTTCCATCTTTCCCACAAAAAGGAAATGCCATTCTGGCCTTTGGCAATGGGACCTACCTAAATGCGGCTGTGTCCCCATCCATCCCCCCCACCACACAGATGTACAAGCAGGAGCGAAATGCCAACAGAGCTGTGGCAACCCTCAGAGAGAACATCTTTGAGCACCTCCAGCCCACCAAGGTAGGAGAGGGCTGACCTGGCCCTAAAAGATGCTTGGCCATGTCTATACCTCCTCTGCTCCCTCCTCACCTAGCTCGCTCTTCCATCTGTGTCACTTCAGCTACGTGCAGACATCCAACCTTCCTTCCAGCTCCTGGAGTTCCTGATTCACCCTCTTCATGCCCTGACATAACTGTCCCCAACATCAAGCACAGGGCTACATCCCCCAGCTCTGCCCTCCTGCTTGTTGGTCACTTTCTCTTTTCTTTCATGGGTGCTAGAGAGAGATACAGGTTTTTTTAGAAGCCATGGAAAATCCATGGGCTTTTCAGGAGTGTAGAAGAGGAGCCAGGACCACTGGTTTGGCTCCTCACCCTCCTGCAGGGCAACTGCACAGCTTCCAACAAGCATTTCAGCTGCCTGGGGCACAGGTTCCTCCCCTCTTAGATGAGGATCCTGGAGGTCATAATGCAGAGGTTTGACTGACTAAGGCTTGCTAAGCATGGGAAAATTTCAGGTCAAAGGTTCTAGTCATCAGCAAATTTAGTATCAAAATAATATTAAAGTTATTTTAAAACAAATAACAGATTAATTTACTGATGATGGAAGTACTAGGCATTAAATATTTTATTTCTAAATAAAAAGAAATGACCTTGATTTGCCAACCACCAGAGTAATTTTCAGACTGGATTATTTTACTACTGAATAATTAACAGTGACCCTGATTTGCTCGATGGTCAGGTAACAAAAGCTGTCAGTTAAGTAGATTCCAAGGACTGAGCATGGGCTTTTCACTGGGTTAGTTGAAGCCTTCAGAGAGCTTTCATGCACATCCTCTTTTTTTTTTTCTTTTTTTTTCTTTTTTTTTTTTTTAAGCCTCTTTCCTGTTTCTTCGGCTGGGAAAACACCCAACTCATCTCACTCTGCTCTCTTTTCACAGAGCAGCAGGTTGGGAGGCACAGACATGTGGCCTCAGCTTCCCTTGCTGCTTTTCAGGGCATTGGTGGCCACACAGAGCACAGGCACACTTTCATTGGGCCATAAACTTTGCACCCAGGAGACCTGGAGGGTTTGCTTCTAGCTGGTGTTCCCCAGACCTTAGTGGTGGCCTGAAGTCCTGACCTTGCACTGAGAACTTTATAAGTGGTGGTGAAGCTGTGAACCTCCCTTACAACTGACAGTCCAGCCCAGGTAGCCAACTGCTGTGGCCACCAACAAGCGGGAAGCTGGAGAAAGCAACTGCAGGAAGGGGTGGTTGTACCACATCGCCAGCCTCCGCATGGCAGCAGCATATTCCTCTGCTGAGGTGTGAGTGCTGCTGGAGCATGGTCCCTGCTGACCCTGCAAGAGAAACCGGGGAGCTGGGTCTTCACTTTGGGCTCAACTTCAAATCCAGAGCCTGTTCAAGGAGTTTGGTGCCCCTGGACTTGAGGAGGAAAGCTACAATGGACTCAGTCCACCTGCTTGCCATCTTCATAGCAGTTGGCTTTAAATTATCTCAGTTATCAGCTAATGCGAATAAAGGTCTCTAGTAAAGCAAGTTTTTGACCACAGATGTCCCCTTACAGAAAAGGAGAAGGGTGCAGTTGTCTGCAAGGGATAGGCACCCAGAGTGGGAGTCAGTCACACAAACACATGCACTGGATTTTGAAGTAAGCCACTTGGCTCCCAGCCACTGCTTGGTGAAATGTCTACCAGCCCCATGGAGATGTATTCAATACCCAGGGGACATCTCTGCCTGAAGAGGCCACCAGGTTGAGCTGCTGGCCAGCAGTGGATCTCCATTGACCAGAGCGGGCATCCAGGCAGCCACGTCACACGAAGACCTCCAACCAGTGTCCACACCTGTGGGCTGCACACCCAGTGCTCTGCCCACGAGGTGACCCTGCTTATTCCATGGTGCTAACCCCACCTTCACCCTCATCTCCCACAGAGCTGGGCTGACCCCTGAGATTGCTGGGGTGCTGAGACCAACCCTGGCTTCCTCCGCCCATGCACACACATAGCAAGGCTGCACAGCCCTCAAGCCCTAAATTCTCAGAGGGACCAATGTGGGGGATGACCGCACCGCTCACCCCATGCTGCCTTCTTTCTCTTGCAGGTGGCTGGAGAGGAGAGGCTTCTGCAGGGCTCCACTCGTCTGTCATCAGGGACCTCCAGCCCAGCAGATTCTTCCCACTGGGCAGCCTCTCCGCTGCAGATGTGGCTTCTCCTTGCTCTTGCCGTGCTGAGCCTCCTCATGATGTGAAGCAGGGCAGGCGCACGGCAGGCAGAGACTCTGTGTTGGTTTCTTTACAAAAACAACCAGAACAGTAACTCTTTTGGGGGAGGGAGGGAAGGAGGGAGGGGATGGGAAGGAGAGGTGAGCATGTGGGCATCCCTTCCTCCTCCTCATCAGTCTGCCAATTTATTTGATTTTATACAATCAGCATCATTGACAACCAGCTCATTCTTGGTCCTGGCCACCTTTCCACCCCACAGCTTGGTGGTTGTCTCTCCAGCTCTCTGTGGATGGGGTCAGAGCCATGGACAATTACCTTGGATAAAGTGAAGGAGAGAGCTGAGCCAGGAAATGAGAGCTGAAAAGAAATGCTTTTGCCTGCCCCAGACAAGCGGGGAAAGACTTTTGATGGATGAGTGGTCAGGAGGTTTCCTGAAGCCCTGACTCATGTTGGGGGGCTCTTGACAGGACACATAAAGTGCTGTGGAGCTGAGACTGCCTCCAGGGTTGCTCAGGACCTGAAGGGCAGCCCACCTGGTTCAGACTGAAGAAACCAGAACACCAGTCAGAAGGTTGTTGGTTTTGTTCAGAGGAGAGGATCCTGAAGCACCTCTGGTGTGAACCAAGCAACCACGCTACAAACTGGCTGGCGGGGATTATCCACCTGCTTGAAACCATGGCCAGTGTGCAACCAGCATGCATCTCCAAGCTGTCGCCTACCCCTCAGCCTCTCCTTTTTAGAGAAACATGTCATGTGTTGATGGTGTTCAGGAAGAAACACGTGTGTTGTGTTATGTTTATGGCTGGCTGGCTTCATGTCCCAACCCTAGCAGCTCTATTCACTGGTCCCGTGAAGTGTTTGGGGTAGGTGGTTTTTTGTTACATCCAAACAACCAGAGGCCAATGTTGTCCCGCTCCAGGCTTAACCTTTCTCCATGAAGGATGAATGTGTGAGCACACAGGCAGGACTCAATGCGAGCCCAATTCAACTCATCCTCATGTGCTACCTGTGCATGGAGACGCAGAGGGTCTTCGGTCAGGGGGTTTCTTTAGTTTTCCTAGGGAGAGACAGAATAGAAGAGGTTTCCTAGCCACCACCCTGGGGACATAAATATCCAGCCAGTTTGTGGAAAGGCCAGGTCAAAAGTCGTGTCATGGGTAGGAAGTGGATTGCTCCATCCTGAAGAGCTGGCAGAGGCAATCGCTTGTGCCTGGGTTAGCGTGTGAAGGGCATTGCCTCCTGCCAAGTCCTGTCTACTCAGCTGAGACATCATTTAAGCAAATGCTGGTGAAGCGACCTATTCTACCGAGCTGCAAGCAGAGCCCCAGCTGGAGAGTGAGGACAAACATCTCTCTGGTCTCTGGGACTACCTGAGCATTTGGGGGTCTTCACTTGAGGAGGCGAGCTGAGGATTCCCAGTGCCTTCTTGGGGGGTGGAACCCCTCGTTAGCTCAAGCCAAGAAAGAAGATAGTAAAGAAGGGTGAGAAGGTTTCCCAGGATAAATCCTTCCCCAGGCTGACCACCATGGGAGGCACAGGAATAACTCCACATTCCTGAGTATTTAGGCCTGGGCTTTGCCGCAGCCCATTTATTCCTTGGTTTGTGTTCCTCCAAGGAACACTACTAGTTCCTTACCTTTTGGATCCACAGGAAGGCTTTGCAGCAGCTGACGCAGCAGTCCAAGGCTTTTTATTCCCATTCCCTGCAGAACATCTTCTGTTGCTTATTGCTTCAGATTCTTCTGAAAAACTGCAGCAACTTTCTTGGGTTCTGGTCCAATATGAAATCATTCTTGTTTTCAGTTGAACACCTGTGGACATGTAAGACATGCACAGAAATCCTCCTGGCTGCATCCTATCCAAAGTTCTGCTCCTCGAGGTCCTCGGGGCTGTAGCACCTGGTTGTCCTAATCCAGGGCGGTGCAAAGGAACATGACAGGATCCAAGTCTTGTGTGCAGGGTGCCAAGTCACACCCCAAATTGAAATTTGCAGGTGAGATCTTCACTGCCAAGAGGCTCACCCAGATCAGAAAAGCAGGCAGGGAGGTAGTACTACAGGCAGGAAAGCCCCTTGCCTCCCTTCAAAGTGCTGTAGCCGTGCATTGAGTTGCTGTGAACATCTCCCCTTTATCCAGGACACTGGTGTCCTCTGAGAGACAGCGGAGCCATCTGTGCACCAAGTGACACAAGTCCTAGCTGCGACTCCACAAAACTAATGTCCTCTGGGCCACAGGTGAGAGAGGCAATGAAACCCTGATGCTCAGCCCTCCAAAGGCAAGGAACTACCTCCCCATCATGAGGTCATGCTGTGAATTGCCTTCTGCTGCCGCTTTCCTTTCAAGCCCTGTAGTCACATCTAGCTCTTCCACACATCTGGCCCTGACAAGCCTGTCTCCGTCAGCCTTTCACCTCACGTGGGCTGAGCCTCTGCGTAGGATGAGCATGCAGGTGTCAGCTGCTTTCCAGGAGTACTCACTCCCACAATCTCTCATGGCTCCATGCCTCTGTCTCATAACTTGCTGGCGGTGATGTTGAAATGCCGCTCTGCTGTTTCCTTCTCTGGTTGGCAGCCAGCAGAGGCAGACTTTTTCTATGTGGGCAGCGTGACCGGCAACCCCACTTCAGCTCTCCCTTAGGACTGGTATGCTGTGGAAAACAGACATGGAGAATCCTACCTGTAGACTAGCAGGGATGAAGGAGACCTCCAGAGGTTGCTTGGTCCATTACCATGTCCCACAGCAGGACCAATGGTCTGTTTACACTCTCTGGCAGATTTAGCTTAAATGATTTTTAACAGTTTCAGTAAAAGACATCACCATCTCCCCCGGATTTATACCTTGCTTTAAAGACTCCTTAGGATGTTAGTTGTCTCTAAGCATCACAGGCCAACAAGATCCTTGATTCCCATTGCAGTGCCTTCTCAAGCCCTCAGTTTTGGAAGGATGGTAGACCAACAGCTAAAAGTACCCTGAGGCTGCAGGAGGTGACAGCCAGCTACCATGGATCATATCACAGATGCATTGCATGAGCAGCTCGAAAACCACAGCAACAGTCTGCCGGGATCCTGCACAAACTGCAGTGAGGTAGTGCAAACGGGCATCTGCTAGAGGGGGTTCCTCCCTGTGCTCTTGGTTGAAGCACCTCAAAAGCATCTGAGGAGCTGAGGTTACAGGTCTGAAAATGCACCCCCTACCCTCAGCCTTCGTCCTGTGCGGTTGGACACAGCGTTCTTCAGGCACTGTCCCAGGCCAGGTCCTGCACTCCCGGCGGTTCCCCGTGCTCTGGGGATGCTTCAAAACAGGGAATGAGTGAGGCGCAGAGTGATGAGCCCCTCACCCAGCAGTAAAGAGCCGGGTGTTGGGATGGGCAGCCATATTACACCGATTTTTTTTTTAAAATAATAATAATAATCCCCAAACCTGCATGACTTCTTCCTGATCATTTCCCCCTTTTTGCCAATATTCGATGTCAATTCTCCTTCCAAGCCTGCTCACAAATCAAACTTTGCAAAAAAAGGATGCCTTTTGAGCAGCCCTTTTGGAGGAAGGAAGCCCGATCACATTCCTCCCCACTTGCAAACACCTGTGTGCACAGGCCATTTCTTTTCCCTTGTGAAAAGTCAGACATTTTTTTGGATGAAATTTCATCTCTGTTGAACTCTGTGAAGTGAACCACGGACCTTCATTTTTAAGTCTCTTGACTAACCCCCAAATTCACAGCAGCTGCTTGTAAAAGCAAAGGACTGAGAGAGCCAGGAGAGAGAAAGGGAGACCATTTTGTTTTAGGAATTACTCCATACCTGGGGACTTTCATAAGCACAAAGAAAAGTCATGGGAGAAAATAATAATAATATATATAAAAAAAAAAAAAAAAGGGAAAAAAGAAAAAAAGATCCAGCCAGACTTTCTGTAGCCACCGAACTCTATTTTTTTTGCTGCTCAGCACCATTCCCAGTGGTTTGGCAGTTCTGGAAGCCTGTGCAATATTGTGTATGTACAAACATCTCATCGTTGTCAAAGCAAGAGCGTGAGCAGGGCGGGGGACACTGCGGCAGGGTGCCAGTGCTGGAGCAATAACCACGTGGGGCGCAGGGTGATGCTAAAGGCTGCGTGCGCATGTGTGCACGCATGCACCTCGGGGAGGCGGCTTGGTGCCTGCCTGTACTACTGGGGTATAACTTGTACTTATCTCTTCTGTACATGTCAATATTCAAACATATCCATGAATAAAGCACACATGCATTTTCCTGACCTTCTTGCTCCTATCTGCGATTCCAGACTCTTTGTGTCCGCACGTGCAGGCTCACTGGTCCTGTGCCATGAGGACAGCTGGATGAAATAGGGGGAAGTTTTGGGGAGCTGGCAGAGCGGTGGGGTTCAGGTACCCCGTGCTCGGGCTGGAAACACAGCTCTGATCTGGTGTCTCCCAGCAAGGAAGGGCAGCAGGTGAAAACCCAATTCTGCCGAGATGGAGAGATGTCAGTGCCACCTGGGAAGGGGACACAGACCCACACGAGCCCTGAGGCTGCTTGTGCTGTGTGCAGGGGTGGCGCACACAAAGATTTGGGAGCGAATTGGTGAAGATTTAGCTCAAAGTTGGTGCCAGCACGGGAGGAGGGAGGCATTGCAGGATGTAGCAGGGACGGGAACAATTGCACCTGCAGTTAGAGGTACATGGAGCCACTAATGCTGAGATGCCACCCAGGAGGGTGGAAATACCTGGGGGCGGCTGGTGCTGCACCCTCCCACAGGCAACAGGAGGAGTGAAGATGGAGGAGGGGGGTGGGTGGTGGTTCATGCCAGCCAGGGAGACTTCTGTTCATGCCACAAACATCTGTGAGTTATTTCTGGCAACTTTAAAAACAAAAAAAAATCACAGGGAAAATTGATTACAGGCAAATTGAATGTTTTCTTGCCAATTTTGGGTAGAAAAAAAATTCTAGAAAACAAATGTATAAAAAATTCATACAAAAATGGTGAGTGAAATTCAAGTTGGTTCCTAAACACGAAGTGAGTTCAAGGTCAAACCTAGAAACGTTGTACTTTTTCCTCCCCATGTTTGTCTTCACCCATGGATGAAGCAGCTGGGGATACAGTGGGGTAGCAAAGCCCCAGGGTCAGGGCCAGACTCGGGGCTCTCATCAAAGCCATTTCCCTCCCCACAATGTGCAGGCTGTTTCGGTGGCTGGGGTTTTGCAGACTCAAAGAAAACTTCCTGGGAAAGTTCCAGCTGGTCGAACCCAAAACGTGCTGTGAAAACCTTGCAGGCCTGATGTATTTACCCTGCACCTTGGCAGGCGGCTCAACCAAGGTCAGCACCTGAAAAGCTGGGGAGGGGGGGTGGTCCAGGGCCAGACATTGATAGCAGGGTGCCAGCAGCTGCTGGGGTTTAGGGGGACCTGGCCTTGAAGGAGAGATTGGGACTCCCATGGTTGCAGGGTTTCTCCTTGCCTCTGTGTGCTGGTTTCATCGATATGGGGTGAAGAATGGGGCTGGTTGAGGCATCCCCACTCTGGGTCATAGCAACTGGCTTCAAGTGAGCCTGGAAATCACCCTAAAATTTAGGGTGAAGAGATTTTGGAGCAGGAGCACCACTAATAGCCAGAAGGGGCTTTGCCTGACCCCCACTTCTATCACATCCCTGGGTTCAGGGAGAGTTTCAGGGGGCTGTGGCTGTGCCCACAACAGAACTGAGCCCCACTCCCCCCTCCAGCCAGGGACAAAATGCTGGAGCAGGAGCAAGTGAAGTGATTTCCCCCAGTTCCCAGAGAGAAGGTCCTACAGCCTCCGTAGCCCCCCGAACAGAGAAAAACCTGGGGCATCTCTGGAGGTTCGGGGGGCTCCCTCAGCAGAGGGGACCTGGTGGGACCAACAACTGCAGCCACAGCACAAATGAAATCCTGCAGCTGATGTACAGCTGCTGCGAGGGGACGTTTAAAGCAGAAACAACAGTTTGCCATCCGTTATCTCCATGCAAACGGTGCTGATGTGCTCATGGGGTGGATGCATCTCGCTTTGGTTGTTAAAATGTTGTCTTACTGCACAGAGTGCAGGAACGGTGGATGTTAGCCAAAGGGAAGTGCTGCAGAATTTGCAGAATTAGCTTTGACATGAAAAATGTTCAAAGCACTTTTTTGGTTTTTTTTGTTTGTTTTTTTTTTTTTTCTTTCTAAGGAGACGTGGAAATTATTTCTGGCGGGAGCAGGGATCCCAGGGAATGTGTCAATGAAAATACTGCCAGTCACGCTGTCGAAGGCACGTTGTGGCTGCGGATTGGAAAGCAGAGCTGATAAAGCAGTCAGGGAGCTGCCAGTGGGACGGATGGAGAAATGTGGCCCTCAGAGTTATCTCCATGCTCTGCTTTAATTCCCCATCACGATGATGCTTCACAACCAGCTGTCGCAATCCAGACCTGCTTGCTAAACCTCTGCTTCCAAATTAAATTCAGGGGTCAGCATGAGGACCAGGAGAAATTAAATCCCACCCTCCCATGGCATTGCTGGTCACCACCAGTGGAGTGAGAGCAGAATCAGCCCTAGTCCTGCAGTCTGTGGGCTTGTGGAGCTGTGTCCCGGGCTTCTGGCCAGCAGCAGGGCAACAGAGGAGCATGATATCCTCCCTGTTACAGCTAGAGTGGCCAAGGGCACTTTTGACAGTGTTTTGGCTAAATCCCCTGCAGATGTGGCTCCTGGGAAATGCACAAGCTCTGACTGGGGACCTGGGAACACAGAGAAGTAGAGGGAGGAGGAAGGGTCCAATTGCCATCTCAAGGTTGTTTGAACTTGCCTTTTAATTTTATTGTTTTTTCCCCCTGAGGGGAGAGATTTTACCTCCCCTGAGGCATCCCTAGTGCAGATCCCTAAACCTGAGCTTGTCAACAAGTCTCTGAAGTCACCAGGGAGAAAACAGCCCTCCAAGGTCATCATGGACCTGTCCTCGCTGTTGGCCGTAGGGTGATGACTGGAAAGGTGTTGGTGCTATCTGTGTTGCAGGTGCAGTTTGGGGAGGTCTTGCTGTTCCAGCCACCCCTGCAATGGGGAAGGCTGGGAGCTCAGCCCACCTCTAACTGCTGGTTGAAGTACCACCACCAGCCTGTAAACTCATCAGCAGGTCCCATCTTATTAAAAGATCTCCTTCCACCTACTTTATCTTATGCCTTTGAAAATGTCCCTGAGTTTTCATTTTGTCACTCCATCCCCTGCTTTGTTGCTACTTAATTAGTTCAGAAACCAAAAAACCCGAGAGAAACAGAAGAACCTCTGCAAATTGTTTTTGCCTGCATGGTAGGCTGTGTTAGCTATGGAGCTCTGGCTCATTTGTACACCTCTGTCTTCTCCTCTTTTCCCCTTAACGGGGCAAAAAAGCAAACGCTGGTGCTTTCGCCATACCAATAGATGATTTTACTACTAACCCGTGGCATGTAAGCCAGCCATGAGTTGTCCCAAACCCCACCTTTTGCTTGAGCAAGGAGGAACACCACCCAGTCTCCAGCCCAGGCTTTCTGTCAGGTGGTCGACTTAAATCGGTTGCATTGTAAAAAGACTTTAAACTACCCCGCCTCTGTCTGCAGATGATTGATACTTAAACCTTGTAGGAAGAAAAGCTGCATGGCAAACTCCTCTGTGGCTCCTTACCCAGCTGCGTGCATTAATGACAGGTGACAGCAAAGAGCATTGTCCCAGACGTACGCAGAGCCTTGGAGAGCCTCCATACTCTCTTCTATTCCTTCCCCACAAACCTTTTTTCTTTGCTACAAGAAAAAACAGAGCAGGGATGAAATATGGCCCCTTACCTCTACGTTTTATCCTGCTGTCCAAAATGAGCTTCAACTAGCTTTAAAACCACTACCCCCTCCCCACTTCATTTCAAGTCTGGACACACCACGCTGTGCTTTCAGGCTGGCATGCTTCGCTCTGCTCGGCAGCAATTTCTGAGAATTGGACTTCTGCATCCAAGTTTAATGCTATGGGATGAAGTAGCACAATGGTCTTTGGAGACGGCGGTGACTGAAACCTTCATGGCTCATAAATGCCAGGTTCAACTCTGCTTCATCTCAGCAGTGCTTAATTTCAAAGCTGAAGAGCGACATAAAAATAAATGGAGAACAACGGATTGCGTCTCGGCAGGAATCCGTTTCTGGATGCTGTGGCATGCTGCACGCGGGCTTTCAAGGGGTGGGAGATGAGAGGTCACCTCCGACTTCGCTCTCCTAGCTTTTGTGTGCATTGCAACACCAGCTGGCACCGACATTTGGTAAGGTTGCAAAATCATTAGTGAAATTCTTTGGTGATAAAAGTCTCCAGGGATGTCAGATTTTTTCCTCTTTGGATTCAAAGGAATGAGCAGTTTAGTGGGAAAATGAAGAGTAAGAAAGGGACGGGGCTGAGATCTCTTACTGCTCTTGGGTGTATTTAAACCCCAAATGCAGAAGCCCTGAGCTTTGGGACAGCAGTAGAGTTGCCAAACCAGAGAAGGACCAGTTCTGTCATGGTTGACGACCCCAGTGCTGAGGAGGTTGGAGCAAATCAATTCCCTCTTCAGCCCTGACCATTCCAGATGACCTGCATGGAGGATAAGCCCCTTTATCTCCATGCTGAAGACTTGGAGACCTCTAAGATGCTCCCTCCCTTCCACCACCCTTCAGAAACAGCTGTGGAGATCAGGGACCAAGCGCTTCCCTAAGGCACCTTAGGGAAGATGGGGGCAAGGGGAGGGGTCGGGGGGATTGCAAGGCAGTGTGCAGACACAGCGGCCACCCCCGGGGTTTGTGGAGAGCTCATCCCTCCTTCCCTCCTCATAAATTCAGCACCTAGCACAGGGTGGACACAGGGAGACACAAACACCTTGAGACCCACCAGCACTGTGGCAGAAACTCACCCTCAGCCCAGCCCAAAGTCTTTAAAAACATTGCGAGTTATTTCTTCCCCCTATTTTAAGAAAGAGGGGAAAAAAAGGCTGAAAAAGTTTGTGTGTGGGGAGAGACATTTTAACCAGATCATCTACTTTTTATTTCAGAGGAAAGATTTGCATTATTTACTTTTGTTTATGTACATGTACTTCACATTTGTATTTAAAATGCACAGACCTCCCAATAATTTTCTCGTTCCTGCTTTAAATTAGCTGTTATTTTACAATACAAAAAATTATACCAAAAACTGCAGTCCTAAATGTGTGTATGTATAACACCCACAATCCCCAGCAATGAAATAGTTTACAATACTTGCTTGTATTTACATATGAATGCAATAAATGCTAAATTATACATATTAACAAACTAAGCTCAAGTCTGAACACAGATAATCGTAAATAATTACAGAAGAAAAAAAAAAATCCAGACTACAATTAATTCAAGGATCTTAGCGTAAAGAACACTTTTTGTGCACAAATTTCAGAGTAATATAAAACTCTCTTTTTATGTTCTTTTTGCTTTTTTTTTTTAAAAAAAATAAAATAATGGACTGACATATGTTACACTCCTCCACAATTATTTTTTTTTTTTTCTTTCTTCTGGTGAGGTTTGTAGAATCAATGATAGATGTAGAGGAAATGTCTAAAGACCTATAGTACCTGGAAGACGCACAAAAATAGTCTCTGTGTAGTGTTAGAACTAAATAACAGACTGAACAAAACCTGCCCTGACGCAGAAGCAGAAAAAAACAGCATATACACCTTATTGTAGTATTCCTAGCATGGGAAACTCCTCTAATTTAAGCAGCTATCAACAGAATCTGCATGAATTTGACTCAAACAGCCACCACCACGTCCAAAACGGAGAAACACACACCTACCCCACTCCCTTTTGCTCCCAAACCCCAGCGCTCGCGCATGCACCTTCCCACTGCAATCCCGCACGACTCCCTCTCCCAACCTGCCCTTGCAGCTCAGCTCCGGAGGATCTGAAAACCCACCCCCCTCCCTCCCCTTCCCCTACGGTATTCCCAAACAAAGATAAAAAGAAAAGAAGAAAAGAGGAGACATCGGCAGCTTACTGTGAGTTGGATGGATGAGTTTAAGTCGCTCCTGGCACGCAGGGTCCACTCGTGGCTTTCTCGCAAGCTCAGTGCCGGCAAATCCCCGTTTGCAGGGAGAGGGGTTTTACGGGCTCAGAGATGCAGCTGCTGCTCTGTCCCTAACTCAGGGTCTCACAGAAAAGAAAAGGCAGCTTCTAACATGGGGAGCAGTTAAGGTGGGAGAATCAGCCTCGTTTTTGTGGCACTGGACTTTCAGCAGGTTATGGGAAACGCCTAAAGTTTTATTTCAGCCTCTCGAGTGAGGGTCTTTCATCAAAACCTCATTTCAGCTTATTTAGGGACAAGCAAGCTGAGCTGCCATTTTAAAACCATACTATAAACCCAGTGACTATGTATTTTGGTAAGCATTTACTGCAGAGAAAGTGATGTTTCTGAGCAATATTTAGTATACAAACTACCCCTAAGGAAGTGTGCATCTGCCAACAGAGGCTGTCATGCTTTTATGGTACCATATCATCGAATTTTGGTACATTATACGCTATGACTTTATGCTAATCACAGGCATTACCCCATCATGTATAGCTTTATTTTGGCAATTTAAATACAGTGCATTTTAAGCCCAGGGAGAGTGGCAATAACTCAAAAGCTGTTGCACAAATCTTCTTGCATCCAACATACTGACCCATACCACAGCAGGGTCTCCCGTCACTCATGCTACAACAGTCCAGTGAAAATGCTGGGTTAAAAAAAAGTGGAAAACAGCGACAGAAAAAGAAGTATGTTATCTGGAGATCCAATGGCACCATTGTTTTCCAGAATAAAAGGGCTAAAACACTTCTGACTTAGTATTAACTCTTTTTTTTTAAAAGCTACTCTCAAAGAATAAAAATGTTCTGAGGGTTGAGACCTTGAACGCTGAATTTCAGACTGTTATAAACGCTTGAAAATAGTGATTTTGAATGGAAATCACTGGCACAATCTTAATAGTAGAGGCTTAAACTGCTGACTTAATCCTCCAGGTAACGACTACTTTAAGTACATTTATTACTTGTCTTCAAGCATTGGTTTTTTTCCCTTTTCAAATGGAAGAGCCGTATTTTACGTTGCTTATACATTTAAGTGAAATGCATTTGAATACATAAAAGTCAAGTTATGCCTCCCTGCTTTATATTGCAAGATATCACGAATATAATTTGATGTTTCTTTAAAGCTCTGGAAAGTTATCTAATACTCATCATATGAAGAAGTTATTAAGACAAAACTCATACATCATTTAAAATGCATCAAAAATACATTCAATATTTTTTCTGGTTTATATACACTTTAAATCTTTCAATGTTCTGCACGCTACTGTATAGTTTATGTACAAGTGCAAAATCAGTGTTATTTTTAATTTATTTACAGATTCTCCCATGAAATAAGGTCGCTCTTTCCCCCCCCTCCCCCCCAGCTCCAAAAGAAATAAACCCCCAAATCCTTCACTGCTGATAATGGCCTGGTGATAAATCACGGCAACTCTTCTTTCCCCCATCCATTCCCACCTTCATCTCTATTTTACCTTTCCGTTGGGATGAAACTGTTTGCAGCAGAGATATGTATGAGACTTCTCTTTTTCCCTCATCAGTATGGAGATAAGATGCAGAGCAGAGCTACATCCTAAAGGAGCTGTTTCATTTTATTTATATAAATAAGTCTTGTTCCTCTATTTACATTTTTTTGGTTCTGCTAAACCTCAAAATTTGATCATTTTTGCTTGTCTTTCCAATACCCAACACCTAACTTTGTGGCTACACCTGTGGGCACACTCCCAAGTAAGCTTTTGAGACCAGACAACTCAGCTCTCTGGGGCGGGGAAAAAAACAACCCCAAAAAACACATTTATGCCTTTTTGTTAATGTAAAAATGTATCACCCCTCCAGGCCTACTGTTCTGAAAGCTGTTTCTGTTCAGGAAAACCTAAGCAACAACTTTAAGCACCTGCTTAAGTGCTGTCCTGAATATGGAGACTTAAGCACAAGAGCCTTCTCAAACTGGGCTGGCAGTTCTCCTCCCAAAGAAGTGTTGGAGAAGCAAGATGATGACATCTCTCAACGCTGAGGATGTGCACCATGACTGAAAACATGTAAAGTAATAACGGGGGAGGGATCTTAGTCCAGTATTATTTCTCTAGTTTAGGTTAGCCCTATACACACAGGAAGTTAGAAAGTATTTTCAGGAGATGAATCTGTCTGAGGTAATCTGTGCATCAGTTAAAACTTAAATTGCCTAACCCACTTCATTCTAAAAGACAAAGCTCACCCCTTTCCCTCCCATAATTTCTTTTCCCCAGAGGGCATTTAAACTTCTAGTTCAGAAACAGATGCATTTTTCATATATATATATATACACACACACACACACACACGTGTGTGTGTATATATATATATATATATATATCTCAAAAATGCATTGTTTTCCACAGTATTTTTTCTGCAGTCCTGTTGTATTTGTTAAATGACACGTTAAATCAACATTATAATCCACCACGGTCTTTAAACCGGCAGGCTGTCCCCCATCACTGCTCTCTGGACACGTACAGCAATGCACATCTTTATTGCGATCCCACCATGCTCTGAAAAGCTTCTTCAAAATACATGGTTAAAAAAGAAAAAAAAAAAACCCAAACAAAAACCCCCAACACAACCAAAATGAGTGGCTGATATGTGATCGATCACCAAAACACGCACAAAACCAGACGCAGTTACTTGGGTTTCGTTTTGGCGAAGGGTGCTACCTGGCCAGATGAGTCAAGAGCACTTTCCTTCACTGCCCTTGATCTGGTACTTCCCCGTTTTCATGAGCACTAGACGTCCTCATCAGAAACCAGCGACTCAGTGACCTGAATGAACCCGCGCTGACTGGGATTAGGCAACAATTACACGCCTCATTTGACACCTTCATGGAACACCTTCCTACCAGCTTCAACACCACAACTTCGCATGGCGCCAGCGCCGCACCACAGTCCAGAACCACGGGAGACATGGGGCACTAGCATGCATGGACTGATGGGCTAAGTTCAACCTTGAACCTCAAAACATAAGCCCAACTAATCAGAGCACTTTAGATGGTTTGATACATCCTCCAAAAGCTGAGCCTTCTCTCTGCTGTTCCCATGTCCCTTCCTTTCACCAACAAGCCACCTTCTTCAACACCTATGAGAGTTCAACCACAACAGGAAATACCAGTAACTGATCACGTAGAACTCAAACCTGTGGCCAAAAAAAGCTGCCCTGCTTGCTTTTTATTTAAAGTTCGTTTTTTACTTCATCCTCAAATGATCTGGCACCTGAAGTGTTGCTTTTTGTACCCTGTAAGGAGATGGAGCAAATCCTACTGCTGAGGAGTGATGCCTCTGAGCCCCAGCACAGCTCAGCTCTCATCCAGAAGAAAGCCAGGAGGGAAGGGGGAGAGAAAGGGGCCAAACGAGAAGAGAAAAATCAGAAGAAACATAACGTATCTGACCTGGAACACAAAATGCTTCTATTAAAAGCGCTGGTGAAACCAGGAGTTTTCTGATGAGATACTGAAACTTTACTTTCCCTCCAGATATTTCCATCTGGTTGAGCAGTTTGTTGGTCAGGAAAATGCCATTTTCCCCTGACTGCACATGATATATTACAAAGAACACAGATTGCCTTGGGTGACTATATATACGTGTGTGTATATGTATATTTAAAAGGAATACAATTATGTTAAAAAGCAACGTGTGCAGCAGTCTCCTCACTCCCTAGATCTGTTCAAGTCTAGGCACTTGTGTGTGGTGTACTCCAAGCAGTTTAAGACTATGTAAACACTGAGTCCTTCAAAAGCCACATTCAGCTTCTCCAGGTATTGCATGCGGTCTGAGCAACACGCGACATCAACCTTTAAACCATCCCAGCTTTTGCATTCCTGATGTTCTGGACCATGATGACTACAAAAATGCTGTATCTGGAAGAGAGTCCCACTGAAATAATGAGGGAATAGAATATTAAATGAAAACAAAGGATGAAGATGCTTTGAAGATTAATAGTAGTGTTTATGTGTTGAGAGCTGACACCTGTAAACACTGCATCTTTTTCTTTTTGTACAGTTTGATAAATACATGAACTACAAAGCACTTTCCATGTATAAACCTGAGTGTCATTCATATTGGACTACTGTTCTATTTACACTGACCATGAATGGTGACGATCGGATGTTACTGGACCTGCAATAAAATTATTTTACTTTAAACTTGAAGAAAACAAAGGAGCAATCGGAAGCCACGTGTCAGTAAAACTTAAGTGGAGCAGTTGTCAAATAAAGCCAACTATCACGTAGATGGGAGAAAAAGTTGGATTCAAGGAAGCTGTGTTTTTCTGAGTGCTTCTAGTCTCTTGTGACACAACTTGGAAATCTTTCTCCTCCTCCTCCTAGGTATTACTTTTCTGTTTTGTTTAAAACCGTATACAGTTTCTGATGTCCATGCATCAAATACAGGTTCCTGGCTGTGCAGGGGGCTGCTGTTTCCGATTTCGTATTGCACCCGATTTCTCTTTGTAGGCAATTGGCATCTGTTGTGAAATGTCCACCAGTGCACTGGCCACTGCAAGACCTGAGGCAACAAAACAAAACAGTCACAGAAACAAATCCTTCTGCCACGGCTGAGAAAAACCCTCCAAGCCACAAAATGAATATCATTTTCCGAGTTCTACTTAAAAAAAAAAAAAAAAGAAAAAAGAAAAAAAGAAAACTAAAAAAGCATTTTGGCTTAAGAGATTAAACTCTAGCGGCTATTCTGAAATAAGCTTTTAAATACTGCATGTTTTATTGAAAGCAACTGCAGCAGAAAAAGCTGGCAATAAGAAGCGTGGGTATTAACGGATGTGAAACCTGTAACATTGAAGGGAGGTGTCTTTTGCTGCACCAGCAGATGTGCTAGAACAAACCCTGAAAGCACATGTGCACGGAGGTTTCCCTGCACCACCTGGGCATCCACCATCTCTGCAACCTCCTTGCAGTGGATCCCCAGACAAACCACCACTGGCCCATCTGGTATTTAGCTCAATGCAGCTTGTAACCAAACCATCCCATCTCAAACCCAGCAAATATTCTTCTAAAATCCTCTCTTCACCATGCTCACCGGGCACTGGAGAAACCCCTGTTAAATCACAAACTGCCCAGGAGATGAGGTCTCGGTGCCCTGACACCGTGTTGAAGTGTGAAGGGAACGAGAAGAAGGAAACCTTAAGCTGGCTGGAAAAAACTTATTTGTCCAGAGCTGCTAAGAGGAGGGCATGGATGCTCTGAAAGGACTTGATGTCTCTCTACAAATGGAGCTGGGAATGAAGGGGAATAGGCTAGGAGGTAAGTTACTTTGTAAGTAACTACTGCAAAACTCTCTCTACCAGATCCCCTTCTTCCCCAGCCATAAACTGAAGTGTAATCCAAATATCAAATGTTCATCCATCAAGTGACCTAAGAAATTGAATCCAGCCTCAGGTGGGAAGCTAGGAGGGCCCAAGCTAACTTAAAATAACCTGAGCACATCCTCAGCTGGGGTGTGGGTACAGCAATTACTGCGGGATCAAGTCTGAGACTGTAAGGTGAATCTGTAAAGCTGGGGAACGAACACAGAGTTAATAGCAAGTCAGAAGAGGCAACGAGACTCCTCACCTGACTGTCCTGGTGGTGGTATACCCCCAAGTCCTCGAGGCAACCTCACAAATACAGAGAGAACAGCTGCTTTGTTTCCAAAGCAGGGCTCCAGCGCTATTGGCTTTGGTACAGTCTGCAGCAAGGGAAGGAAGAGAAGAAAACAAATGTTATACAGTGTGTTACACCCTCCCTCTTCCCCCAGCGTCGTCTTTTTCAGATTGTACAAGCTTCAGGGCATGAACCATGTTTCTACACTTGGCAAATTTCCAGTACGTAGCTAGCAAAGCTAAACCCAACGTCAGTAATAATCAAAACCCTAGTCATCACAAAAAACACATTTACTTAATAAAAAACTAGCTAGTAAAAAGTCAAGCACTGCACAAGGTTTGTATTTCTCCCTAAATTCAGTAACAAAGGAGCAGCTTATGCTAAACAACAGGACTGAGGTTCGTTTTTTTTTTTCCTTTGAACCTGTCAGCATGTCTGACTACTGCAATTTGGCCATTCAACTTCTATTTCCAGGGTTTAACTCCACGGAACACCTCCACAGGACCGTATACATTAACATGATAAAGAACATTTACCTCAAACCACTCTCCATTTTACTGGTGTTTGCTTTAGGCTCTGTTCCCCCAATTTGGTCTTTCATTTCTGTTCTTTCCCAAGAGGTCATGCTCATTTTCCAGTGGTCTTCTGGACCACTCTGGACTATGCTCCTGGGTAGGTGGTTGCTCTGGGAGCTGGAAGTGCTTTGGAACTGTCTACTGGATTGTAATGTCCAGTTTTAAACTGAAAAGCAGAGGACTCAGTAGAGCAGAGGACCCGTTTGTGATCCTGGCTCTCCGTTTCAGTGACCTGTCGTATCCTAAGACGGACTCCTCTTATCATGCTTTACTGAAGCCTGTTTACTTTGAATACGAATATTTCACACTTGCATTACAAACATGGATGTGAAATAAAGTTTGCAGATAAAATGTGAATTGATAACTACGAAGATATAATGGGCAGCTAGCTTTCTCCCACCTAGAGGAGCAGGAGACTAGATCCCTAGCTGACCCTCAGTGTCTTTGAACATCACCCTCCTACTGTACTATTGTAAAGATTTTATTTGAATGATCAACAGCTAATTTCAACATGCCATTAGAAAGACAAAATGTGACAGCAGAGCCCAGAAATGAAAATATGTTCTCACCTGAGCCAGGCCCTGATAACATACACAGTAAATTGCGGTCAGCGTTACTGTGGGATGGCACAACAGTGGGATGAGGATACAAGTCTACACCCACGAGTACAGGTACAAGAGAGACCCTTCTTTTGATCCACATAAGCAAAAAATGCTGAGAAACACTGTTTTACCTGATACACTCCATGCTTTCTGATTTCTTGCTTAGTAATGGACACATTCAACCCTGGTATTAATGAAATAATTATTGCTTTTTCCATTAGGCATAAAATTGTACTACTGTGCTTAAACGTTCACCAGAAACTCAATACAATGCAAGACTGAAAAAACACGAACAGGAGTCAAACAATGCTATAAAATAACTGCTGCTCAATAAGAAAGAAAAAAAGAGATGACAGCAAGCAAAATGAAACTTAAAACTGTTTTCATATCTCATATTTACTGTAATGATTGCAACAACAATTTGTTAGTCTGTGCAAGGTAGATAAATACGTATTCTGTAACAACGTAAGCTGCCGTCTGCCTGCTTTATGACTGCAGATTTCTTCATTTTCTCCCCACCCCCAAAAAAGGGATCAAACTCAAAATAATGCTTTTCCCACAAAGCAACCAAGCATACCCTGGTGCTATATCCCACAGGCAACTCAATTACCAGAGGTAATGGAGAGAGCACAAAAAAGGCAACTGCAGAAATACAGCCCACGGACTTCTGCCTTGTGAGTGGGAGCATGCACCAAGCACAAAGTTTATTTCTTCTTGGAGACAGCCAAGTACCTTACTTATTCCGCTGTTAATAGTACAGTCCTGGTGAATCCCAGAGGCTGGAGCACGGTGCTTGGGTGTTACAGAAGCACTCACACTCATCCACGGTGTTGAGCAGAGTGAGCGGCAAAGACCAAGGGGAGAAGTAGTAGCGGGGGGAAGAGAAGGATGAAGGAGCAACTGAACAAGCCAAGAAGAGATTATCGTTTCTAATATCTTTTTAATGTATTTGCTTTTAACACCTACTGAATTAATGGCCATGAAGATGATCAGAGGGCTGAGGCACATCTCATAGGAAGACAGGCTGGGAGAGTTGGGGGGGTTCAGCCTGCAGAGGAGAAGGCTGCGGGGAGACCTTAGAGGAGCCTCCCAGCACCTGAAAGGGGGTTCTATAAAAGATGGGGACAAACATTTTAGTAGGGCCTGTTGTGATAGGACAAGGGGTAAGGACTAAAGGAGGGCAGATTCAGACTAGATATAAGGAAGAAATGTTTTATTAATGAGGGTTGTGAAACCCTGGCACAGGTTGCCCAGAGAGGTGGTAGGCACCCCACCTCTGGAAACATTCAAGGTCAGGTTGGATGGAGCTCTGAGCAACCTGATTTGGTTGCAGATGCCCCTGTCCATGGCAGGGGGTTGGACTAGATGGCCTTCAAAGGTCCCTTCCAACCCAAATCATTCTCTGATTCTAATCCAAATGCTTCTGCAGCTCTGTTCCTTCCCCAGCATAAACTGTTCAGTGCAACTCTACTCCAGCATGCTTTGTAATGTCATGGGGATGCTCAGAAGCACACTCATCATCCTCCAGCCAATATGCAGAAACAGGAGGCTGGAAAATACTTCTCACGGTCACCGAATCCAGCCCTTCACTAATGCAGGTGGCTGCACATAAAAGTGCAATGCTCTGCTTTAAAAGTATTTACACTTTCAGCCTGTGCCATAACATCTGTGTGACCTCTCCAGAGGCTCCCTGCTCCCGGATCTCACCGCTCCAACACCAGAAACTTTCTTTTTAACCTCAATTCTTTCCCAACTGAATTTATTCATCCATCTGATGTTTTTTTGTGCCTTAACCCTCTCCCTGGGCTTTACCTTATTATACATCTCAGCCTTCATTTGGCTCATCTGAAAGAGCAACACTCTGAATTCCTCCTCTGAAGGAACAATTCTTTCTCCAGCTCTCCCAACAGTCCCTCTCTGCACCTTGGCTGCTGTTCTAGACCACAGGTGACCTGAGAGGTGTTTCAGGCCCCTGGAATGGTATCAAAACCACTCTGATTATCCTGCACATCATAAAATGGTAAAGGATAGAAGTTATTCATAATACAATTCTCAGTCACAGAGCTGAAGGGACTTTTGAGGATAATTTAGCTCATCTCTTGGCCCCAAGCAGGACCCTTTCTCCTCCTCTGCCCCTTCCAACTAACAAACCCCGAGCATACAGCAGGAACTCCCATTACGAGTCCCTGTGGGCACGATCTTTCCCTTTCCATGGGTTTTTTATTTTGTTTCTCAAAGTCACACACCCCTTCCTCCTCTTTGCTCTCCTGATCCCACTCTGAACCATAAGCAGCTCCTACACAGGTGTCACTGGCACTGAAAAAGCCCCAGACAGGCAGCCAGCACTGTCCCCTAATGAGCAGCAGCAGACCCCGGCCATGCCGATACCTAAAATTCAGTGTTATTTCACAGGGATGAGTCTGACCCTCATGCTGCAGTATTTTTTAGTCTGTTTGATATACTACAGATAGTTGGGGGAAGAGGAAATACCTCTGAGCCTCCTTCCTTCCCTTGCCAACCTGCTCTGAAAAGCTAAGTATTAGTAAAAAATTGGTAATATGTTACCGCAGGGGGAACTTTGTTTCTATTAACCATGCAAAGCAAGGAAGTATATTTTCTATACTGATGCATCCAAAATCTGTCAGGCAGTTGCAAACTAATTTGGAAGGAATTAAGCACGAGATCATCTTGCTGCAGCTAATCTCAATCTCAAATCTAAAAGAGGAAAAAATGGTTTATTGTCCATCAAGACCAGCCATTTTCCTGAGACAAGCTGCAGTTAATAACAGCAAAAACCAGCATAAAGAATCAAGTCCTGCAAATTTATTTTTGACAGCACCAGTTCAGGCACCTGCTTTTTGAACTGTGACTCATACTGCATTTCATCTCCAAGTGTGTGCTCGCCAGGCCAAGAGACAAAGCGCAGCCTGATGAAATGACTCACATGCCAAGTGACGGGAATGATGAATTTGATGCAAGCAAGAGGTCAGCTGGGAGTGAAGGGCATACTGTGCCCTCTGCGAGATACACAGCAACCCAGCGGTGGAGCCCAGGGACTGTATTCTGCAGACAGGGAGGAAAACACATGGAATAACTCGACTGCCAACTTAACAACTATCTTAATTCCAGCTCTTGCCCACAGCTGATCTTGCTGTGAGCCTGCTAGTGTTTAGACATGACCTATGTAGGTGCTGCCATAGCACAAAGCAGCCAAGGAGAAGCTGGTTGGCTTTGTCAAGCTGAACTTCTGTGGGGAGACCTAAGAAGTGCTCGTATCTCCTCTCCTTTCCCACCTCTGCGGCATGTCTGCCTCCCGTGTGGTTTCTGAATGCTCTTGATGCAGATCCAAGCTGCTTTTCTGTAAGAAGGTTAGGAGTGGACTTGGAAACCAGAGATCAGGTCATTATAAATGCTTGTGCTTCAGTTTGACAGGTGGCTTTTAATGGTCCCTAAAAAAAAATAAATATAGAATACGCAGATCTCCAAACTTTGTAACACCTTTCATCAGATGGTTAAAACCAGCCTCTGCCAGAGACTTCCATTTACAGTGTTTTGATAAACCCACTGTTGAATTATAGAGGCAATTCCTTTTTATTGAAGGCTTAATGGCACAATAAAGTAGACATTATTCAAATCTATGCAAATAAGGTGCATCCCTCAGCCGCTTGGCACGTGATGACTGCTTTGATCGGTGCCTGAACAGCAGAGCCCTACACCTGGAGAGGGGCAGAGGGGAGTGCGGAGCCCAGCTGCTGGAGTGGGTGCACAAAGACCACAGCTCATGGGGTAAGAAGATCTCACCTTCAGTGGACTGGGTCAACCCGCGTATGAGCCAAACTGCCATCCAACAGCCCATCAGAAAGGAGCCGTACCTTTGACAGAACACAGAGCATGCCTGCACCACGGCAGCAGTAAAGAAACGTGTAGCCAGGAGACTATCTCCCTTCTGGCTGCAACTAGGATGGTGGTCAGCAAAGGGGATGCTGTGCTGCCTGGGTTCTATCTGTGCTATGAACAGACTAACTGTAGCTGGTCTACCGGCCAGGCACCCTGCCCTGCAGCTACTCCTTGTCCTCACAGAAATACTGTGAGTGCACTGGAGTGACAACTTCATGCAACTGATCATAGACTCATAGTATGGGCTGGAAGGCACCTTTAAAGGCCATCTAGTCCAACCCCCTGCCAGGGGCAGGGACATCTGCAACCAGATCAGGTTGCTCAGAGCCCCGTCCAGCCTGGCCTTGAATGTTTCCAGGATGGGGCATCTCCCACCTCTCTGGGCAGCCTGTGCCAGTGTCTCACCACTCTCATTGTAAGAAAAATATTCTTTATACCTAATCTAAATGTATCTTTCAGTTTAAAACCCTTACCCCTTGTCCTATCACAACAGGCTATAGTAAAAAGTTTGTCCCCATCTTTCTTAGAACCCCCCTTCAGGCACTGGGAGGTGCTCTAAGGTCTCCCCACAGCCTTCTCTTCTCCAGGCTGAACCCCCCCAACTCTCCCAGCCTGTCCCCACAGCAGAGCTGCTCCAGCCTCTGACCATCCCCGTGGTCCCCTCTGGCCCCGCTCCAACAGCTCCACGTCTCTCCTGTGCTGAGGACCCCCGAGCTGGAGGCAGCGCTGCAGGGGGGTCTCACCAGAGCAGGGCAGAGGGGCAGAGCCCCCTCCCTTGCCCGGCCGGCCACAAATAGCCTGAATCTTTCTCCAGCAATGGACTTTGTCTGCTCCTCCACACCAGCAAAGTTACGATCAATGGAAAACAGCAGGAAGAAACCCCAACAACTAGCAATGAGGATAGTACAAATGTCAAACAGAGACAGAAAAAACAACAAAGACCTGTCAGCCTGGCGCACGGATGGAAACACGCTTTGCTGGGCAGCATGCGCTGTCAGGAAGGTGCACTGCAGCATCTGGCTTTTAACCGGGAAGTGCTCTCACATGCTTTGTGTTAGGCAGCACTTGGAAACAATGACCACCCCTTTCTGGATGCAAATATAAAGTTAATGGTATTTTACTAAGCAGTGACACAACCGCGTTGTTCCTGGAGGCAGCAAAATCTGTTCTCAGCTGTTTTCCACAGATGACTTTACTGGCTAAAACCAGCACAAAAAGCCAAGCAATTTCAGTTGTTTATGAGTTTTGATATGTACTTAATATGCGTAAACCTTGAACAATTATGGAAGTTAAATGCAGCAAGAGACCTATTAGGTCATCTAATTAGTCCAGCTTCTCCAGCAGGATTTTTTTTTTTTTTTTTTTTTTTTTTTTTTTTTTTTTTTTTTTTTTTTTTTTTTTTTTTTTTTTTTTTACACAAACAAGGCATTTTCCAGGACTTTTTCCAGGCTATTTCTAGGTGACCCAGGTGTGGAGTGCACCACCAGTTCCCTTGGGAGACAATTTCACAGCCAAATGCTTTCCGCAATCAAGTTGAATTGCGTGATGTTCAACCTAAACATTTCTTTTTTATTTCATCTCATTATTTCTATTTACGCTGTTTATATCTGACAAATTCAAAAGGTTAATAATATGTCACATAAAACTAATGGCTAGAACAATAAATATTCTGTGTAATTTAAAAAACACAGCATCAATTTTATTTAGGTTCTATAATACACTGCCAGCATATTGTTTTTCAGAATTTATTTAAAAAAATACTGTAGAGAATTTTTTTTCCTTAACAAGAAAGCATATTTCTGTGGTTTGATCAAATAACTCTTACATGGTTTTCAATTTCCAGTAAGGAAATTAAAATAAAAGAAAAGTCTTATGGTGGGGGAAGAGAAGAGGAACATTACTGAAACAGTTCAACTTTATTATTTGATTCCACTTCTTCATATGATTTCACTCTGTAGAAAAAGGGTCAAATTCCATTTGCAAGTTTTTAAATTGTGCCATTAAAAGCTGAGTGAACATTTGTAAAATAAGTTACAAGCAATTTTCTATGAAAAAATAGAGTATTAAGTTTTTAAAATCAAATTGTCAGGGTAATATGTATGTCCTCCAAGATAGAGATGAATGAATTTCCAGCAATAATTTGCAGTAAATGAGTCTAGATTAAAAATTTACATTTACCTTGTCCCGATTTCTACCTTGGAAGCAACACAGGGGCTAGGCAATGAATTGCTCGCAACTCAGCCCCAACACTTGGGTTCCTGCATGTGAGGAGCTAAATAAAAATCATCTTCAAACCCTTAGATGAATGCTAACAGTCTGAAATTGAAAATACAGGTCTGAACATCCTAAGTTACCAATAAATGGGAGCATATAAGCAAACCGACCTCCACAGGGGACAAGAGTTTTCTCCCACTACATTTAACAACTGCTTTCTCTTTGAAAATGCACACTGTTAATCCAGCAAAACACAGACATGAGCTCTTGGTGAAGGAAAGGATTTCACTGGGCAAGTTTGTATTTCAAAAGCAGTCACCCTGAAATGACAAAATCTCATGTCACAGCTTTGAGCATTGCCATTCATGTAAGCCAACACTCGTCTTTCTTTTTCAATTCCCTGCTGATGCCCCGGGGAGGGGACGGGATGGACGAGGCCATGGGTAGCAAATCTGGGCAAAATATATACAGCCAACAGTGGATATTTATTTTGATTTTGTACGGGTGAAGAGGCAAGATTTTTCTGCCTTTTTTCAACCACTTGGCTGGTTTTTGCACATTAAAAAGTATAAGGAAAAAAACCCAATGAAATCAGACGAATGAAGACTGCAAACACAAGACACAAAACAACTACTTGGCATAAAGCAATGCAAATAGATCCCCAATAATGTTTTTTGAGAAGCTGCTGGTGTTATTAGTACTTCAATCAGAAGAGACACTTGTTTGCACTAGAGGGAAAAAAGAGCTTAGAAAAACCCTCTTCTGTGGGAAGCTTCATGCTCCTTCCTCTCCCTCCAGCAAATTCCTCATTATCAGCTAAAATCAGGGTCCATCCTGCTGAAAAATTTCCAGTCTTCAAATCTAAAACTAGTTAAATCTCAATTATCAGCCAAACAGTCCCTAAATACAAGGCAGGCTTAACAGATGTCCCTGTTGATCTCACGATAGCTCCCTTCCAAGTATTTATATTCCATATTATATTACGGAATCAGCAAAAGTTGCCCCCGCTAATTTTGCAAGAGAAACCAAAACAAGATACCCGGCACTAGTTAACTGGAAATAATTCATTAGGTGAAGGTTTTATCAGGTACTCCCGTTGTTGTTTTGGCAGTACGGATTGCAGCCAGGCTACATGCCATTCTAGTGCAGCTAATCTGTTTTACACACCTCAGCCGCCCAGCTAACACTCCCATCTTACCACTGGCAACTCCATCTAGCACGGCGCTCCTTCAAAAGGGATCATCCACTTCTCCGTGAATTAGAAAGTGGGCCAGCATAAGAAGAATTAACACCAAATACGAAGTACAAGCTGGGATGTCGGTTCTTGTTGTGCGTCCCTCGTCACCCTGATGCAACGGGAGGGCTCCTGCCACCCGCTTGCATGCACTGACCTAATGAGTCTAATGAGTGGAAGTGCTTTTGCTAAAGACAAGGAGACAGCTACACATTGACATGCTTTGAACACCTTAGCATTAATGCAAGGAAAAGCTCCTAGAACCAGCAGATGCTAGAAACCCCAGAAATAGTACTTTAGAAATTACATTGCATTTCAAAAGGTAAGCTAACAAGCCCGAGCAGCCTGCCTTAGACAAGTCAGGCGAAATAAAACCAGCCTTTCCGGCCTCGAAGGCTGCGTGTCAACCATCCCCAGCAACTACCACATCAGATTAAGATTATTCAGTTTATGTTTTCCACTCTCAATTTCATCCTTTTCTTCCAGCCGTTATCCTTCTGAGGATAATGAATGACTCTTCCTTTCAGCTTATTTATATCTTTAAAAACCCTAACCTGCTCTGTCCCCCTCCAATGCATATCGATAGCCTGGCCACTTCTATTTAAGAATACTTTCATATATCACAGCTCAAGCCTGCCATCCTTCCAAAACTGCCTGCTTGCATGAGGACCCCCAGTCTCAGCTCGGTGGCACGTAGGAGACTTCGTGCTCACTGCGCTTACGCTAATCTGGCTCATTGTAAATGAGGTGGGCTGGAAGGGGGTCACAGAAGCTGGTCCCCCAGCAAATTTGAGGGACTAATAGCAGGTCAGTAACATATGAAGTAAGGGGGGAAGTGAGTCATCAAGGCTGACAACCAGAATAGGATCAGAGATGTAAACCCCATCAATTCCTTGGCCCTTAGTTGTTCTTCATTGAACTTCTCTCATTGAATGGAACAGCCCAACATAGGGGTACATGCAAAAATTAAGATGAAGTTGCTGGAGCCGGACAATGTTTCATTTCAAACCACTCCTCGCTGCACTGGTACCCCTGCAGCTTCCCCAAACCCACTGCCCTGTAGCACAGGACTACTCATTCTTCTACTCCTTACTGATGGTTGTAACTTCATTACAGTGTAAAAGGAATTTAACAAGGGCACAACTCAGATGCAAAATACATGTAGACTGAAAATATAAATCTGTGGTATCCCTTGCCCATTCCTCAGTCAGCCCACCACTTCATGTCTGTACTTACTTCTTGAACAGATGGGATCTTCTGGCAGTCTTTAAACCACTCAACAGAACTTTCTTCCATAACAAAGCGAACTAATTACTAAAGTAAGATGCTATTTTCCATCATTTTTTTCTGCTATTTTTAAGGAATCAGCCAGCTTGGTGAGCTGACGTCTGATTAAGGATTTGCAGCGAAGCTGTTTTGCCCTCAGAAGCCTAACACAGCAGAATTAAGTGCACGTCGGCATGAAGATACAGAATGAACTTCGCAAGGATTTTGACCGACAGCCTGTCGATCACAGATGCAAAAATAATCACTTCTTAGTGCTGGCTTCGCACATTGGATCCCTAAACACAACACAGCAAAAGTTACTCTACAAACCTGCTCTACCAGGCAAATGCTCTGTTTTACAAGAGTGTTTTTCAAATCCTCTAAAAGCTTCCAAGACAATTTTTTTCCAACTTAAGGATAATTTTTTTCTAATGCAACAATTTTCTTGTTGAACCTGTAGGTGTTTTGCTCAAGCTAAGCATTTGCTTGCTATGCTGTGCATGTGTTTTTCCCAAGAATTTACAAGCGTTAACTTCATGCCCTTACCACCTTCAAGACAGCTGGAAATCAATGTCACAATTACAAACTTTTCTAATTCTTGCAGGAAAGTTTCTTCTAAAAATGGCTGCAGAGGACTACAGGACTTAAGATTAATTAGATAACAAGACTTAAAAAAGCCTGAGTTACAGCTATACCAGTTCAGACACTTGGACGAGTCCCAAATACTCAGGGATGTTAAATACTCTTAGAAAAAATCTGCAATACACAGCACCTCTGAATGCACAAAAAAGCTGCAGAGAAAAGCCAATGGATTTTGTAATAACTAAGCAAATTTTGTGGTAGATTTGCAATCGAGTACGTATTTGTTGAGTGCGAAATAAACCAAAGCAGCTAGTTACGTGTTGCCTAGCTGCAGACTGTAATATGAATAGTTTCCCTGCAGGTAAATCACTTTCTATTACTTCTAAGTACCCCAGGAAAAATACTAATTGAAAACACGGTTCTAATACTGTCCAGCTGGAAAGCATTAGCTTAGGATGGAACTAGCTTGACACTGGGTGCCAACTGGCTACGCACAATGGAAAAGAAAATTAATCTCTTGCAGACAAGACGTCCCATTTTCCACTTCTCCTTTGTAACCCCGCAAATAAACTCATTATTAACCAAAAGCTTTGATTCACATGGGGAAGGAAAAACACCAATGCATTTATGATAACGCAAGTCTGGATTTCTTACATTAAAACGAAGGCTTTCAAATTTTGACACAGTGAATGACAGAGTAACTGGAGAATGGGTTACAGTCCAACATCACCACAATGTTTCACTTTCTTGGCTAATAACTAAGGAACATACAAAACACAAAGAAAAATGCAGTTCTACGATTCTGTATTGTCCCAGCCTGTCCTTCTGCAGCTCCCTCCTGCTAGGAGCTTTTTTTCCCAAGCAGGTGCAAAAGGGATGAGGGGAAAACCCGAAGCCGATCCCCACAAACAGAGACTGCTTCCTCATTTCTATTTGAATTCATTTATATGTGACATCCAACAGGCCAGACCATCTCAGAAGTGTCATTCCCCAAGTTGCTCACAACCCACGAGCTTCTTGAACCTCGTCTCTTCTCCATGTGATTTCAACTTTGCTGAAACACTCCAGACTTTTGTGCATACTTTTATATTCCCCATCCAAACTCTCTAAGATGATAAAAAACCCTATATAACACCTCCCCAAATTTAGTAAGTTTCCTTGTAATGGAAAAGCATCCTCATTCTGCACCCAGATCTTCCAGCAGATGAAGCTGCCTGCTGGCACAACTGTCCATGCTCCCTACTTGGCTTCAGGTTATGGTACAAGGTTTGCACCATTTGCCTGAATTGGACCATCTCATTTATGCCTGAAGTTGATTAAGAAACATTTGTGAGTTATCGGCACAGAGGGCAATTAGCAGTTGGTAACAATTTCTGGGTCTAAACCAGGACATCTGTCCACAGTCTTATTTATTATGCTTCAAACTGGCTTCTCCATCCGTTCTTGAGTAACCCAAGAAGGTCAGACAAGTGAGATAGGGAAGATGACAGCAGGCACGGGAAAGCAAGGAAGCTTAGTTGCGAGTGAGAGAAAGATGAAATCCTGTCTGTAGAATCACTTCAAAAGAGAAGATTCCTATAAACAAAGAAGAAACTGAGAAGAAAACATGAAGCAGAACAGTGCGGAGGAGAAATCAAACAACAATGCCCAAATGAAAAAGGCAAAAGCACTGCCAGCTGAACAGGAGGAGGGATAACACACTAATCAGAATGTAAGAGATCCAAAGTTTATTGTCTTCTCTGTAGTCCTTGAGTGCAGACAAACTTGTCAGAGAGATCAAAAAGTTCAGGACAGCTTTGGTCTGGCCTGATCCTACAGAAGAGGTGCTTCTAGTTAGCTCATTTTCAGAAAATGCAAAGAGGGGCAGAGAAGTGCCCCCAGACCAGGCAGACTGCAACCCAAAAGCATCTGCAGCCAGGCAACAGCCTCACAAGCCTGCCTCCAGCCCGACGGGCACATCCACACACATCCCACACCACCTTCAATGAGGCAATGAAAAATAGGCTCATTCTAATTTGCTGAGTGACAATCCAATTTCACAAGCATGTATTTCAAAGTCTTGGTGAGCTATTAGTGGCTAATGACTTCCAGTGCCTACCATCCTTCTAACAGAAGTAGAGAAATGATAAAAACTTAGAAAAACTGACTGATCTGGAGTCAAATGAAAGTCAGCAGGGAGCAGAACTACTCAGAGCCTCCAAGGAGAGGCCCCAGAGACAGGTCAGCTTAGCTGCCCCATCAGTCAATTACCCCAAATTACTGAGTACCTTTGCAAATTTTCCTTTATTTTCACTACGCTCCAAGCTTCATCTCTACAAAACAAGGACAATAATCCCTCACTTCAGAGAAAGGTAATAATTCATTCAGGAAGCATTCAGATATGGGGTGATCATAGGAATCATTCAAGCTTGTGACTAAATGCTTGGAAGGAACATGGTAAAATAACCAGAACAAATAATGAAACTAAGAAAACATGTTGAAAAGCTTTTTCTACATAGTGTCCATCCAGAACACAGTGCAGGACACCAATCAGCTGGAAAAAGTATTACAACTTGCCATGAAAGACTATATTCACACATAAATAAAGGAAAGCTAAACCTATACAAGTCAACGTTAATTGTGGCATTTTCTAATACTAAGGCCAAGACTTAAATATTATTACTCAGCAAACAGAAGTTCTTGGGTCAGGTTGTTTTCATGTGCTTTACAATAATTAAAACACACACATTTTTTTATTGAAAAGCCGAACTTGCTCTCTTGCCACAGTAATAGAAAGTGAGAAACCTAGTGCCTGGACTAATGTGGATGACTTCCAAAAAAATGAAGTCTATATAAATTAAACGAGAGAGCTACCTTAGACTGGAAAAAAAAAATCATTAGTGTTCTCAAGCCCTTAATGTTTTCCCATTGTATACAAGTCTGCTAGTCAGAGCATCACATCAAAAATATCTTTTAACTCATTAGTCTCTTCTAAAATATACTTTTCCTAAAAATACAATGCATTGCGTCTCAGAACATGCCAGCCTGGTACAAGACAATGATTCCTCCACACACCTATTTGCGCATCACAAGGTATATTTGAACATATTTATCATCAGAAATGGGTTAACACTATTACAGTACACAAACATGATTATATTTCTGTTTCCTTTGAGTTATCACAGAAGAATAGTTTCTATTTGCAGCACCTATAGCTATTTCTAACCAAATGTTCTACTGTGTAAAGCTGCATTCTTCTCTATTGCAAGGCATAAAAACTAACAAGGCAAACAAAATCTCACACTCTACAAATAGTGTAACTTTTATCTAACGCAGCCCAAAAGTTGTAATTGCATACCTACAGGGATACAAGCACATGAAAATGGTATTTGTTGGTCCTCCTGGATTTACAGTTTCTTGCAGGTATATAACAAATAGAGGATTTGGAATTATTGTTTTAACCAAAGTTTAAAACAAGCATTCATGATTAATTGTGGTGAGGACCATCCTGAAGCACCATCTCTCACCTTTATGCTTCCCCCAATGAGATCTGGCGGCTCTTCATCTGTTTCTAAGGCAACGTTGATGGAGGCGAAGGGGCGACTTGCCATCTGTTGCATCTCACGGAGTAGTTGCTAATTTAATAAACAGAAAATTATTATTATCATATTGTTCCAACACAAAGATGAAAAAACCACGCATCTGGGAGGTTTCACCCAATACGAAGCGATACCAATCGCTATGGAAAAATAGCCTCCTGGTGTTTTAACAGGCTTAGGGGTACAGATAGATAATTGTAAATATTCACATTATTGCAACTTAACAGGTTATTGCAAGTAAAGCTACACGCACAGTCTTAGCCTGCCTCATTTCTGAGGGAAGATGCATCTGCTTAAGCCTCCATAAAGAAGTTAGTTACTTTTTAAGCTGTGATACCCTAGTTGGTTGTCATCACCTGTCTGGGGCATGACAGGACTCCATAGGGATTTGTGGGAACCATTTTAAAATCAAACTAGCAGCAGTTTGTAACTACTGTCAGGAAGAATTTGCTATTTTTTATAAAAGCACTAGCAAAATGCTGTCAGGCGTCTAGTGAATAATCATCGTTTTTTATTGTTTGCTTCCTTTCTGAATGCAGCAAATGTATCAAACAGCAAGCGTGTCCTTGTTGCAATATGTTTTATTAAAATAGAAAACCTTTTCCAGGGTAAATCTCTGCAAGCCTTCATAACGCAAGACATCTTTTTATTGTACTCTTAAGCAATTTTAAGCATTACGATGCAGCTCCCTTTTTTTGACACACAAAAAAGGCACTTCTTATATAGCTGGGCTGGAAACAGCATTTCAATTTTAGCTGAGCTGTGGACACGCTTCTTTTTGGCTTTGGCAGCTAATCTCTAATACTGATGGCAACCTACACAATCTGTAAGTGGATGCAGAAGTCATAACCCTAATTCCCAGAAGCAATGGGTCTGATGTGACTCGGTGCCTGTATTTAGTAAGGGAAGAGGCATATACTTTGTACAGTGTATAAAAAACCAGCAGCCTTATCCTTAAATGCAGCAACTGCCTAAAAACCCACTTGTTGTGCACAGCTTTACATGTTTACCATTACTACCTCGCTGCAGCAATTGCAGTTATACCCTATTTTTAAGCTAGATTGGGGCACCACAAAATGCCCTCTCTACTTTCCACCATCACCACCTGCCATTACCATTTCTCCATTAATTCTAGGCAATTTGATGCTCTGAGCACTAACAGATCATTTAAAGCACTGAAAAAGTGCTAAATGCCACAAAATGCCTCATGCCCCAAAATAGCCCTCGTCCAGCACAGCAGAAGGGACAAAGCACACAGGCGAAAGGAAGATGCTGCTATCCACCATGCAACTCGTTCAGACAAAATAATTAAATCACCATTTTCTTGAACTTGTAAACCTGCTGTGGTCTTTTCTTTGCCATGCCAGCTTTTGGTTTGGTGCTTGGGATTTTTTGTGCGGAAAACTGGAAGACTCTCTGTAGGCCTGGGGCTCAGACGAGGTGGCAGGAAGGCATGATGAAGTTAGTGCAACCAAGCTGGGGGGGCATGTCTATAAGCCTCTATGATTCTCAGTTCATTTTAAAAATATACAATTTCATGGCCATAAAAGGAAGGGGGCGGGGGGTAAAAGGAAGGGGGGGGGGAAGCAAAAAAGGGCATTTCAAAGCAGATTGTAGATACTGTCACAAAGCTAAAACTGCGATGAATTCACACAAATGGAGCTGCACTAAGCATTTGCAAACAAACTTGTTCGTAACTCATACTTGGGTAAAAGAACACAAGGAGTTTTCGAATATTTAAAGCACACCAGCAGATTGCAGACTAAAGCAAGTGTGAAACAGATTGCTGGGTGGTTGTTCCTGCAATTGTCCCCTTCAGCTATCATAAAGCGCTTTGTTTAGTGGCTATAAAATCAAAGAACAAGCTGTCCTGATGAAGATGTCCAAAAGACTTACGAACGAAAAGCTATTAGCTCTTTGAAGGAAGTTGAGTTTGCTAAAGAAAATGTGCAATTTGGCAACATGACTCCTACTGAAGTCAATAGTAGCTTCAAGAAATAAAACCCCAAGCGGCGCTGCGAAGGCAGAGATGTGTGATAACGCAAGCAGTGGGAAAAGCAATGCTGACAGCGATGTTATTGTCTTCTTTTTCTGAACTGGCCATGGAAAGCCATCGCTTTCGGGGCTGTCCCAAAGCTGTCACAGTGGCCAAACCAGGTAAAACCAAAGGTCCATGGCAACCAAAGCAGCAAATGCCCAAGGAAGCATCCTTTCCCTAACACCAGTTTCTGCCGTAGCACAAGTCACATTACAAAACCCGCGCCCCCAAATTAAGAATAAATTTGAGAAATAATTGTTCTGTGACCAGAATGTCACTCCTTCCCCCAAGGCATGCACTGTGCATGTTTAACCTGTGTGCGTATCTATCCTTCAATATTTGTTTGGTGTGTCAAATTTTTAATTAAAAGGCTTTATTACGTTGCAAGGGAGAAATTGTGGCATTTCCCTAGCCAAGACGTTGAGCATGGCATTAGAAATCAGCAGCAGTTAACATCACGATACACCAGAACCTGGCTTACCCTCATTCCTAATGATTGGCTTGCTGAGATTTAATATAACGAACCTCAAAACTCTTTCAAAGCAAACCTTTGGTTTGTAGATCACACAACTAATAGGACAACCTGGGAATATTTTAAATCACTTTGGTCTGAAGAGGATTTTAAAGGCAAAACATTTGACAGGCTTACAATAAAAACACATCAAAAAGCGTGTACAGGAACACACCACTGGCCTTTAATATTTAAGTAACCACAAACTATGAGAATCTGCACAACTTTCATTTGCATTGATTTTCTTTTATTATTTTTCCCTCACTATCAGTAGAAAAACTCCATCCAAAAAACCCCAAAAGTTACAGCAATCACAGAATGGGAAGTTTTGAAACAATGCCTGAAGGTTTTGGTGCAACCAGACACTAAGAGAACCTGACAACAAACAAACTCAGCAGTCTACAGTGGAAGAGAAAAAGATCAGCCAAGCTGGCTCAGGACTGCAGGTGCAGATCCAGAAGCGAACGGCGCAGAGATGCAGTGTTTCATACCCTTGATTCTTTAAATTCATACATGTATGAGGAATGGATAATCCAAAATGAATAGTGTGTTACTGATGGGAGAAAAACTGCCAGAGGAATTGAGGAAACCCTTTTCATGCACTAGCACAGGCTCTCACGCAAAAGAAAAACAGCTATTCAGGTTACCAGGTTAATTGACTAATATAACCTATGCTGTGTTTTCTGACAAGAAAAGCCCGAACATTTTATTCACAATAATAAAGCAGTCACCAGCCTCTGTATAACCATCCCGCTGCCATCCATCTCGGCAATTGCCCCCTGCAGAGCCTCTTTTATGAGCACAGGGCTATGGCAGCTTTCCGGATGGGGCTCAGATATTTTCAGCCATGTAAGGATGCTGATTTTTCCAGAAGAATGCTACATGTTTTGGATTTTATTTGCTCTTTATAAAGAATGGCTTTAAAAAAAGCTAAACACAAGAGCTATCTAGAGCTTATAACGAACTCAAGTTTTTACATGAGTATTTCCACTTAATTTTCAACAGTGGTGAGAAGGAAAAAAGTAGGAACCCAAGGAGGAGAAAACCATGGGTGTGCTAAGTGAATAATGGGCACGGATGAGCTTCCACTTTAAGGCAGACTAAAAGCAAAGCAAGTAGGACCCCCCAGGAAAGGCATCCAAGTTACTTCCAGCAGACAGGACATGTTCAGGCAGGGTATCAGCACGAACCTCTGGTACCATTACACCAGCCTACGGTCAAAAGGAAGTAAACTTTAATAAGGGAAGCCAGAAAAGAGCAATAGTCTTATCAACAGGGTTTTTTTTCCCCTGGAAATCTGTAGATCTAATCCTTCAAGGTACTTCTGAAATTCAGGTCTTTCTGGACCCATAGCTTGTTGTTTTTAGAAGTATACCTCTGGGGAGTAGCTACTTGGGAGACAACATTTTGGATTTAGAAGAACACATTCCTTTCCTTTGATGAGACAAGTAGGCTTAAAGGCCATCCCTCGAGGATTCCTATTGCAACCTTTGAGGCTGAAATGGATTTGAGTTGGTGCTCCAAAGCTAAAGCTACGATCAACCCCCTGATTGACCTGGTTCTCTACTGTCTTATTTCTGTACCACCACAGAAAAATCAAGGTTCACTCTCTTATGAGCAAGAAAAATCACTACCTGTGTTCTCCACGCTGTCCACAACCAACTTGAAAACCCAGGAGACTGTGAAATCAGCTGTGTGTTTCTGAACCACTACCCTACCTGTATTGCAAAGATAAACTGGTCCAATGGGCCAAACCCAGGGATCTCACAAACAGCAGCAAGCCTAAAGAAAGTAGCAATAGCTCCAGTGTCATGGAAAGAGAAGAAGGATAAAGAAGATAAGGAAACAACAACCAGAGTACAAATCAATTTAAGACATTCTGAAAAAAAAATAATATTGGGGGACAGAAGAGAGTATTTGGGATTTTCCTGTATCAAGCATGCAGCTCCTACCACACAGAGCACTAAAGATTCTCCAACACAGATTCAGCAACCTTGGACAGCCCCACCCCTACCCCACCCCAAGGCTCCAGAGGGTGTACAGAATCAGAACAAAGATATCTCCTTCCTCCTAACCAGTTCTGCGAAGTTATTAATGTGTGTCAGTCCTTTTACAAGTTCCCTCCAAGGTGCATAAAACACACAATTTAATCAAATACCTAAAGGTCTCACTGCATACACAAAGCAAAGGGTAACAAAATTCACCCAGCAAAGCTTATTAGTTCTGACCTGGCCACTTGCTAACTGGAGTCACAGCGACTTTGCTGAGGTCAGAGGATGGAGAGCACTCCTACCCTTCCAAAACATACTGGGTAGAGCGGTTGCACTTGTAGACAGGCATTTTGAGCTTATTCCTGCACATCCTGGATTGCTCCAAGGGTTTCATTTGAATTCAGAAGGCAGCTCATCCCATGCGTGCACTAATACGTATTTGTGTATTCACAGAAATTATCAACTACCTGTTTTCCAGGCATAACTAAGAAAACCTTGTCCGGAGAGCCTGTCCCAGAAGATCTGCCCAAGGCACAGCTCAAAGGCTGCTGACAGCCAGTGTGGGAAGGGGACATCACCCAAGGGCCTTTGGAAAAGGTGTCCTTCCCTGTGGCAGTGGCAGCCAGATGGAGCTGTGTGTTTACATGGCCAGCACTGAACTGAGGCATCGCTGTGCATTACTTTGAGGTAACACACATATCCTGCTGTGGGAACCTTTGCTTTACATTATAGTCACTTGGTGACCTCGGGAGAAAGGAGGGGAAGACAGTAAGACCTACAAAATAAAATGGGGCATCAGCAAAGAAATAAACATACAAGATACAAATATTGCATAAAGATAAGCCACATTGTCTCAGAAATAAGTGATTTAAAGCATTTAGCGACAATTACATTAACTACCATGTAAGTCAACAAACAAACAATTTTCTCTGACGCTTCCATCATCACTGAAAATTAAGTTTTTAAGCCCCTAGAGCAGTGCACATATTAATGTTAGCTAATTAGTTTTGTAACTGACTTTGCAGGCTATGTTGAAAGAGAGAGGAGGAGAGAATTAATGTTCAAATGCTTCTCAACAGGCATTTCCACACTTGAGAACTATAACAAACCAGAAAGCAAAGCTGCTGGGAAGTTGCCTCATGCTGAAATGACAGAAGATATTTAATTCAGGGCTGATTAAGATAAGTAAGTTATTCATCATAATTATGCCCAGTAGGAGGGCACAGAAAACCTGACCTTTAATAAGAAGAGTAAGATATCACTTCTTTTTAAAGGACCAGAAGTATATAGTCCATGCAGACTAAACCACACACAATACCAGATAATTACACAACAGCAGAGCGCACCTTTGATTGACTACAGCTCTTCTAGCATAATTACATAACACTGCTTCTCTCCCTGATTTTTCCAAATTGCTAAATTAGATACCTGTACCACCGCCTTCTATCGTCAGAGAGAGATCTAAGAGTCTGAAAAGGCAACAGCTTCAACACACACACTGTTGTGGGATTTTTTTAAACGAGGCTGAACTCCCCTAGTGCTAGACTTGATAGTCGAGCTTCATCATCACAAACACTGGCCAACAGTTCTTTTTTGGGATATACTAAAGCCAACTTAATTCTCTAGCAGCAACACCACTAAAGACTATGTGAGAAGAGCTCAGCTGGATGCCACTCTGTGTATGCAATTGCCAACCTGATATGACGGTGTCCTACATGGACATATTAAAGCCACAAACAGTCAGCTGTAACTGGCCATCTGCAAGTTCAACCAGAGATGAGCTCAATTAGGCACAGAAGTGACAGTAGTGTGTTCAAACAAAAACGGACCATCAGTTTTCCCCTAAGCTTGAATCTCTTGTCAACGTTAATATTTTGGGATGTTATTCCTCTTTGGGGCATCTCTTATTTCTGCTACAATTTCCTTCTCTTGGTGACCAAAGCCACATAAATCACCACAGAGAGCACACGATGTTTGTATTTTGGAAAAAGCCTACAGGCTCTATGAGTTGGTTCCCATTCACAGATTTTAAATTTAGGAATAGCAAGAAGTTATGATTATTTGATCTGACCTCCTGCACTGTATAAGGCACCAAATCACACCATGTGATTGACCTAGAAAAGATCCCTCCAAAAGCAGTCATATTCTGAGAGACTTGTTTCTAAAGAAAAAAAAAACAACAGTTGTTGGCATTGCTACTCTCACCATTAAAGGGAGGAGAAAAACAAAACTGCTTTTGACTTTTTTACCCCCAGTTGCAGACACTGGGTGTTATGCCTTTGGCTGATCATTTAGCAGACCTTCATCCCGTCATGAATCTTCTATGATTCCTTTTCACAGACACTGACTCACATCATCAAATTTCAATATGTTCTTCCTTGGATAAAATGAGTAATTTGTGATGCTGTACTCTCTTGCTTATCTTCCAGATAACAAATTAATCTTGCAGTGTTGTTCTGTACCATCTGCAACACCCAAGACACTGCTGAGATCAGAGTGGACCCAGTACTCCAACAACTGGTTACAGATTAATACTAACACTATGCTCTACTTACATTTTATACTTTATTACTCTACTTATAAATGCAGGAACTGGGAATTAACATACAGTTATTACATCACCACAGCCACCATCATTCTGGGGTATTGTCCAGGGAATAGGTATTCTGATAAGTAAACCCACTTTAACTGTTTAAAATAATACAAACAGGTTTATGTTTCACACTGTAATGAGACAGCTGAGTATGCTAACCATGTAATATAGATCTCCTTAGAAGTTATCTGCTTGCCATGATTTTTCACTCCTCCAATTCGTGTTTCGTCTACAAACTATACCAACAACAAGTTAATATTCTCTTCTCTGCTGACAGACACTGAACAGCGCTGTCAGTACTACCGAACAAGAAGGTCTACATGCCAAATGACTGCTGGGAGCTTGGAGAATACAGCAACACATTTCAGCACCAGTGCATCTCATTTCTTACAAGCCCTCCAAAGCATCTGGGACTGCCCAGATCTAGGGACTTTTGTAACTTGACCTTTTAATGTTCCAGCATAAGGCTGATACCATATCCTTCCAAAACACCACTGGGGACTCTAGACAGCAATGAAGATCCTGATTTACAGTTACTGTTTGAAAATATTCCAATCTTGAATCCTTTTCTTTGACAAAGGATACCCTAAATCACAGTCTAAGAGAGAAGATATGAGAAGAATGAAATAATAACAGGTGACAGCAGGAAGGGGGAAGAAAATGAAGGCAGGGCAATAAATAATACAAAGCACACATCCCTTGGAAAGTCTTCACTGTAAAAATGAACACAGAAATCCACCTGCTTAAATGGCATTCAGTGTTCATGGATGTTACAGCGGAGGATGTCAGCGAAAAAAGAAGTGCTGCTACATTTTGAATACACTTGAGAGGGACAAAGGTTTCAGCAATGAGGTCAAGAAGAAGGAGGATAATCCCTGCAGTAAATCAATACACAAAACCCATCCTGAACAACTTGGGCAGTGCACAAAGTAAAAATGTTCAGTCCTGGATAGTCTTGGCAAGAAAGGAGGCAAAATGTAGACAATTTTATGTATGTTAAGGGTGCAGTTCAGCTCTAGACACCCAAATTTATAGTTATGTCTGTACATGCTTGGCATTGACGCTCCCAACACATCCCAACGGGGCATGGACAACAACCCAGCTGACCCTCGTGCAGACAGTTACATTGGGTTGGCCAAATCACCATGCATGCTACATTTGCTGGAAATGTTAAGAAGAGCTATTTCTTGCTCAAAGTGGAGGAGACAAAGCAGACTGAGGGTGAAGGGAACAGGATTTGGACGCTAAAATAAAATAACGGGACAGAAAATTCACAACAGCAAATGAGCATATTAAATTTCTAACACCACTCATATTTTGTGCATTATTCTCTATTACCACCTTGATGCATGTAATGTGTCATTTTCTAGAGGCAAGACAGAAAGTTTTCCTAATCCTGTTTCTTGATGTCATTCACCTCATCCTAAGCCTCCTAATAAAAGCTGCCTTTTTACTTCCATTTTCCCTCTTCAAGACATCTGAAGATACTTAAACTTGGTGCTCACTGGAGAGGGAATAAACACACAATTTACAATCCCATCTCTTCCACACCTAATATAACACAAATTGTTCCCATTTTTACTTCAGGTCAAGTTTTACACTCTGCAAGGCCTGAACCTTTGCTCTATCCTCCAAACTCATTCGCCTACAACTATACATTTGCTGCGCCATCTTTGCATACCCAAAAGACCCTTCAGCCAGAAGACTGAGGAACATCAGCACTGACACGTGCAAGCAGCTGGTCAAAGAGAATTAGCTACAGAAATGAAAAAAAAACCCAATGTCCAGAGAATCCTACATATTTTACAAGATCCCGATGTGGATTCTGGATTTGTAGTACGCTGCTTTCTCAGTAAGGAGCAATGCAAACTTAGTTTCAGCCAAATCTGTTCCACTAACCTGGTACACCAAGCACAGCTGTACAACTTCTCCCAGCACATTTTCCAAGTAATACCGTCTGAATAATTTTGACTACTAGACCTTCCAACACAGTCCCTTTTCTGTCCTATGCATACTTCAGATTAAGCTTCAGCTATCTACTTTTCACTCTGCACTGCGACAAGAAGTTAGGCACTTGCAACGCCCATATTGGAAGCAGGAGTGATTGATAGCTGGGAATTACCTGCAGACTACATTATATTTTACTTACTTTTGGGTTCAGATTAGAGAATAAGCACAGAATTACTACAGCACAACCCATGGGAGACAGGTGACTGTAACTTGACTACTTCTAAAAATATAGCCCAAACCAGAGAAATATCTTCCTCCAGGGCTGCAGCATATATTAAAGTTTACAATATGCTGTCTGAATTGGGTGTCTTGCAACTGCTGCTTAATCGGATTTCCTTTCACACAGCCTCTGATTTGCAAGATGGTGGGAAGAGGTGGAAGAGGTGATCTCCATCAGTGTGTCAGTAGTTTATAGGGGGGGGGGGGGGGGGGGGGGTGGTAAAACAAAATCTGTTTTTCCCAATCCAACCTGCAAACTTTGTGACCCAAGACTCCTGTAAGGGTACTGAGGAAAACCAAAGAGAACAGCCACCTCCAAAGGAAAGAAGAATGGCAAATCTAAAAATCACATGCTTCAGAAACATCCCCAGAACAGAGGGGGAACTTCTGTACACTTAAAATTTGCAGTGTAGCAAACTGCTACTAATCATTATTTTAAGCATTAATGTTTAAAGAGAGCCTTGCCAGGATTTACTGGGAGTCCATGTAAGTAAACCCCTGCAAGCAGTAAAATCATCTTAGATAACACCAAAAGGTCAAAGTGTTTCTGGGTGGACTTTTGTTTCTGGATACAATCTTGATTATTATATCTAATAACGGCATGGCAAACATTTCAAACAGTTGCCTCAGGATTCACAAGTATTTTTAGTGAAAGATGAATGCAATAGCAGAGATCTATGAACTACAAGATAAGAGTCACTAGATGAAAAGAAGGAGCAAGACAAGTAACAGTGAAAGACAGGAATCTGCCAGGAACAGAACACACTGATGAACTGCCTGTCAAATAGCCACACATGTAAATTGGATTTAGACTAAAACATGCCAATATGTTGCTAGCACTCCAGCTTTTTTCCTTAAAACATGCAGTAGACTGAAACTAACTTAATTTATAGAGACATTTTTCTTTTAGGCTACTGCTAAAATATTTTAACTGGGCTCCAAACCACAGTATTTACTTTTCAGTCTGTATTCCTTATACGTTCCTAGATAACATTTAACCCCAGGATGGCTCCTGGGAATGTTATGCTGACTCCAGCTTACCTTCCTGCCAAGAAAGTGAGATGGGAAAAATCAGCCACCCTAGTAAAAATTTATCTACCTTCAGAGAATATAGAAAACCTCAAAGACTTAAATTATTTCAAAGATTAAGGGTTATCTGTTTGAAAACCACTGATTATACTATGCATTTGAGTTCACTAGTATAAGCAAAAACATCTGAAGCAGAAAGAAGAAGAGTTATCAGACACAGTCCTGCTTCATTATAAGAAAGGAGATCCTCCAATTGAATAAATTTATATTATTCCCACACTACTGCACTGGGAAGTACAACCAGATACAGATTTTTGAAGATATGCAAGAAACGGGCACTTGCACAGAATTTAAGCACTGTAAAAATTAATCCCCAGAATACTCTTGATCAACTACTACGTACGAATAAAACACCCTTGAACAGAACAGTTACATGGCTAGGTGCCTGCAGCTGCGAAGAGCTCCATCCTGACAGGACAGCTGGGAGAAAAATCTGTGGGAATGGGCAGATTTCACCCTAAAATCCCAAAGCAGGGGAGAAACACACCTTGCTCCTTAAAAAAAGATACCTGGTCTCGAGTGACAATGTATAGACACTTACATCTAGAATGTGCACATGGACTCACTTGAATAAAGTCTGGCTTCTCTCATTTTGTATGCAAGTAAACAGATTGCACAAGGCAAAGCTCCTAAAAGTAGTCCCAGGCGCAGCCCAGCTATAGCCTCTGCTATATTTGTACATTATACATGGCTCGTCCTTCCATGGTTTTAGCACTAATCACAGCAAGAAAACCCCAGAAACGTGCAGTCATGCTTGTGGCACACAGGACTTGCTTCTCTACAAACACAGCTCTACTATACATTCTGCATTTGTGCTTAAAACCGAGAAACGTGGACACTACTGAGCGACAACATATAGGCCATCCTACCTCAGTCACCCTGAGTGCTTTGGGTGTAACATGAAATTGGCTTCAATTGAGGAGCAGGAAAAAAGGGTGGTGGAAAAGAAACCCCATAATCACCAAATGCATCACGGGTAAACAAGGAGAAACCATATTTTGAGGGGTGTAAAGCTGCTGCACACAAGAAAATGTTGGGAAGCTGATATGGTCCGTGGGTAGGTGAAGAGGAGAAAGCTCAGGCACTAGAAGTTGCCTTTTTAAGAAGTATACTATTGCTTTCCAAATCGTAGGTGGCTTCTCTCACCTTTCTCTTAGGCTACTATGTTCCAGGGAAAAAAGCACCCACTCACCCCAAAACATTTAGATAAGCTTTAAATTTGAAAATGGGGATTAGCCTTTTTTTTTAACAGCTGCTTTTTTAACAGATTAAGGCAGCAGCTAATGTGGTTCAGAGGCTCAGCGCAGAAACTTCGTCTTTTGAAACAGATGTAAAGAATCTTCTAATTTGCAGTGGTTTTATATTTATGCTGTCTAGAACATGAGTTCTGGGAACTCAGGACATTCACCCCTGGTTTTTTGTGCTGCACAGAAACTGCAGCATCAGGATACTAAAATAGCACCATTTGTCACTGAAACTGTAATCGAAAGTACACTATTATAAATCCCTAAACAGAAGCATTTCTAGATTAGTGGAGCTTATCCTTAACTGAAGGTTAATGCTATGCATATCTGAATAAATACAAGAGAGAACAACTATAAAAAAGTCATTTAAGAGATAGTATTCAATTTTGTCAGTTCAACCTCTCTTCGTCGTGATGCCCAGCAACTTTGTTTGATCTTCCAAACCACAGCTGCCACCAGGAGCAAAGACAGGAAACAACTGTAAAGGGGAAAAAAAAAAGTCTTATTGTCCTTGTTCATAACATAACAGCAGTTGAAAAACTCTAGCAACTCAAAAAATCTAGACTAAAAGATCATATAATACTTAGAGGTACTTTGATGAAAGACAACACATCAGTGCAAAGTGTTTTGCACAGTTCAGTGCTCATGACACCAGAACGATGTACATCTATTTTCAGAGAAAACTGTTGTTCCAAAGTTACCTATTTGACCTCCTTACACAACACCCATCGATTTTCACCAGAAAATCACAACAGGAAGGCCAAAGGATTTAATTAAATTGGAAAAAGTCAGTATTGACTATCTTTGGTGATATTTAAAGTGAGAGGACAACCCAAAACAGAAAAGCCTTGAAAAAAAGCAGAGAGAACAAATTATTTTTTCTTTCCCAATTTACAAAAATAAGATAAAGTGTACAGGAGTTGGATTCTTTTTAACTGGCTGTTGTAGAACTACAGGCACTTCTGGATTTCCCCAAATCTATATTGCTTTTCTTACATCTAAATAGAGAAAAGGATGAACAGATTTATCAACTTCTAGGCAAATGCAAAGAAGCAGATTTAACAAAAAGCAGTTATAATAAGAATAATACAAGTCAACTTTATTGACAGTTACGATCTTACCACACTGAATACTTAATGAGCAACTTCAAGGTACACAAGCTTTCTAAGATTACTGTTTTTCCTTTTATATACCTGAACTCCAGTGAAACCCTCTCTTCTCAAGTACCGCACTGACAGGCAAGAGAAAATGTCTCCAAACTGCCTTCCCCATGGTCAAGCATGTATTTAAAGAGAGTGCTTAAAGGAAAATTAACCAGAATAGATTACTTATTTCCTGAAGTGCACTATTTACGCTGACCACTGTGCTCCACAGGCATGGACAGGGATTTCTGTTGAAGGGGGAAGGGAACTGGCGTGCCCCCCTCCTGGCCTCTGGACATGGCTCAGTTCTTGCCATGCCAGGGCTCCCAATGGACCCACAGCCACACAGGAAAGACTGTGGTGGGAGAAAGACCACAACTGCTCAATACTCCCTGCTCTCAAAAACAAATTCAGCACTGCTTCCAAAAATCAATCCTTTTCACAAATCCCCAAAGTTCCTACTTTCCAAACAACGCTGCAGTTTCCACTGTGCTTTCCCACCCTCCTCACACAAACGTCCATGACCCCAGTGATGATGATGACGACTTCTACTTGGACATGAAGCCACAGCTGCACGGCTGATGAAAGACCCACAGCTTATGATGATTGATGGCACCTCATCCCAACCAGTTCCTTGCTGTTCCTGCTCATTTGCCTTATATGAGCTGCAAGGACTGAATATTTTGTCCTTCAGCAACTGGGAGTCCCACTCTACAATGGCAAATTCTTTCGCAGAGAGTAGTGCAAAGACTTGGAAGTATTTATCATTAAAAAAAGGACAGACAGCAGGAACTGTTCCCCAAGAGGCGAAAGGAGAAGAGCCTGTTCCTGATTACATCTCACTATCCACAGCCTATGTATTATGAAAAGTGCATCTGATCAAGCACCAAACATGCAAGGGGCAGCCAGTAGGTAACGTGATTATATTTTTCAGGCTTAGATATGCACAGGAATGTGTTTTACTGTCACATAGTATATGGTATTAAAAATCGGTGCTTGTGTGACTTCAGCATTAAAATATCTGCATGGCTTTGAAAGACTCCTACAGTGCCTGTTTCTTTATAAATTTAAGCAGGATCATGGAGAGATTTGTTAGGCCTTTTTTTCATTTTAAAAGGTATGTATTCCAAATCGCTTCCCCCACATTTCCTCTAAATATTAAAATCTAACATGATTTCACTGTAAAAGCCTAGCCATTTTTCTGCAAACACAAATAGTTTAGACGAGCATTTTTAATGGCTATTTTATTTCCTTTTTGAGAGATACTGGATTACTACTGAGTTGTGCAGTAAAAAACAATGTGCCCCCATTAACTAGTAAAGCATATGCATTAAATTGTTTGCTATTTTGGTAAAGAATCTAACATGCACTATTGATGATTGAGAATTTCATGCCTTCAGCTTTCCCTTTCTTTCCTGAAGCTCCCTGCTGCTGTATTAAGCACGACAGCAGACTATCCATACCACCTGGAAACAGTATTTCTCTCCTGGACAAGGTCATGTTGGGACTAGATGGATTTTCACTTATGTCACACTTGAACAAGCATCAGTGAATGATGGACCAGCAAAATTTCTGAATGCTCGCATTTGTCTTGGGACTCCTGTTAGCTCCCCACAGCGTGAAAGCCACCACACTTACTCAACATCTTTGGTAAGCTTTTTTCTTCTTTTAAGCTCCGCTTTCCTCAAAGAAACTTCAAGTCTCGCTAAGGTACAACATTTGCCTTACCTCTGAGGCCCAAGGAGGACAGTGCTCCCTGAAGAGGAAAAATCCAAAATGTATCCATGCAAAGCCAGCACAGACCAGGAGCTAAAAATCTTTGGTCTGCTTTGTGTTTGGTAACATTTTAACATTGTTATACAAATGGAGGGTGGAAATACAACAAAAATCTTCAAGGCAGCAGGGAAAAGTGTTCCTGGCTCCACATCTAATTTAACCATTTAATTTAACCATGAAAACAACAACATTCAAATTGTCTGCAGGAGTCCTCAGGACAGGCTGTTAAAGCACAACGCCTGCCAGGCAATCATGTTCATGTTGTGACTCCAACAAGATGTTTCACCTCAGGATAAAGCATTTCAGATGCAGCTTATGGGCAACAGCTACTGCCATGGCTTATCCAAGTCCACCTCCTTGATATCGCTTTATTTGGAGATATTGGGGAAAGGAGATGGAAGACCAAAGGGCAGAGGAAGAAGGCCAGATGCTTCATCAATCTCCAGTACCTCTGCGCTAAAAAGACCCATTTCAGAGAGATTTATCTTCAGCAGGAGGTTCTCAGGAGGTCAAGCATACAGATGAACCTGTGTTGTGCCACGCACAGCCAGCAAAGTCAAAGAGATCTCCACCTTTCTGTAGGTGACCCTTACAAGACATACATGCTCCATTCACTTTTATCTATCAGACAGCACCAGAAACATACATGCCAAACTGTAGATACACGTCAAAACATGCTGAACTCCTACGAAGATGGCTCTGTTTTGGGGAAAACGTGACCTCAGCAAGTTGTAAACATCAGGGATGGACATATTTTTGGTTGATTCGAACACAGCGTCTCCCTACACGTTCACTTACTCCCTTGGAGAAGAAAGCTAGAGTGGAGAACTAAGAGGATGGCCTTTATCCTTACATTAAATCCCCTTTGTATGTCCCCACTGTACGTGCCAGTCTTTCATGGGTTTCTCTTTCCTGCCTCACTTCTGGCACCACAGCGAAGACTTTCTGAAGAAAACAGAGAGAGGAATTAACAATTAAGGGCTAATAAAACCCCCTTCTAAAACACTCACCACAGTACCCCGTATTTCAGAGGAACAGCACCATACATCTATATGCTGTCACAAGGAGGCAGCAAATACCCACAAAAGCTATAAAATCACTAAGAAAATATATTTCCCCCCTTGCACTACCTCCCCTTGGCAGCACTAGGGGAGGAATAAAAGGTAGTGCCTGCTTGCTGGGCTGCCGTCCATCACTGGCTGGAAGCGCCCCAAGGGTAGAGTGAAGTCAAGATCTATCTGCTGGGTTTACTCAGCCTAAACCATCCTGAAATAAGTTAAAAAGACCTGTCCTCACATCAGCGGCTTTAAAGAAGCTTTTCTTTCCCCCGTAGCTTCTTTTGGAAAGCAACTGTGTAAATACGGAACCAGTGGAAAGAAACACCTGCATGGAACGAGAGCCATGTTGGGAAATGATTTGGAGTGAAAGCCTAGAGCTGGCAGAGTCCTGGTCCAACAGCATGCTCTGCCCTGCTTTTTCCTGAACAGCTTCAGTGATCCCTCTGCCAGCTATAAGCATCCACCCATTTCCAAATGGCTTTACAAATAAACCTTCGCTGCAGAATTTGCTTTACCCTCTTCCTTCTGCTTCTTTCTCCTCCAAAAGTAATAGCCTACCCAGAGCCTCCTTCATCCCCGAAATCCACTGTTCATTCAAGTCTTCCCTCTATGCCTCTCCCCATCTCAAACAACACTTCTGCATCATTTCTCCTCACCCATCTCTCTGCAAAGAAGGGAAAGGGGATGGAAATGTTCTTGGGCTTGTATATGTCCCAGCACAGCCCGTATGCAGTCCTGCAAATGTCACATACAGGTGAAGCAGCACATCCAGCTGCACCTGAACTATCAGCTGTTGGATTTCTATTTTCCTAAGGCCACGGATGAGTCCAGTTTGAGAGAAGTTCAATTTTTCCAATCAAAAAAAGACGCAACCAGAAAAACTCAGATTAGAAGGAGAAAGACATCTAGAGACATCTAACACTCCTGCAGAATTTTTCAACCCAAGGAAATTTGAACATGACTCATCATTTGGGTCAGGTTCTACCAAATACAGTCAGGTTGGACAGGGCTTGGAGCAACCTGGGCTAGTGAAAAGTGTCCCTGTCCATGGCAGGGAGTTGGAACCAGATGGCCTTCAAGGTCCCTTCCAAGCCAAACCATTCTGTGATTCTATGCTTGGCCTATACAAGTTATAAAAGTTTATGTATTAATACTGCAATACAGGGACAAGTTACATTTACATTTTATGGACAATATTCTATTTGATAAATAGATCACTTATGTACAATAAATAACCCACATGGTTATCAGTAACTTCCCCTCAGTTGTCCTCAACAACCGCATTAATTGTTAGTTGATAAGCCTTCAGCGCTCCTTATACCATGGGGTATTCCCACTGACACAAAAATCTGAACTTAAAACACCCTTTCTGGTTTTATCCTGCACTCTAAGCTCCTTTTCATAGCAGAGATGGCATTGTCTCCACTCCAGGTATCCTTAAAGCTCTTCAAACAAGTATGCTTTCATTTTTAAATGGCTGGAAAACTTCATCAGCACTTTGATATGATGCATTCTCACAAGGAGAGAAGAAAATCCATCTGGCATATTAGGGCTCAATTATTAAACTCTCCTACAATATTTATCAACATCAGAACTGCTAGTAAAAAACTGGCAGTTTTAAATGCCAAAATATACAGCAGCTTCAATACTAATATGCTTTAACATATATAGGTCACTTAATAATTTCAAGGAGCACCGCAATGATTACTAAAACACACCCCAAATTATTTTGATGAATTGGAAGCTATTTAAGTGCTATTTAAAAGTAAATTTTAATATGCCGGAGAGTTACAGGACACATTTTACATACTCGATGCATTAAACCTCGAAATAATTGGAACAAGTACATAATGCAGAAGGAGTGCAAATGGTTTGCACAGTTGGCCTTTGCCAAAGAGCTATCTACAGCCAACAGCAAACTAACAGATCCAATCTACAGATTAATGACCTTATCTTTCTGCTGAAGATGGCACCAAGGTTTAACAAGCCACAACCCACCTTCTTTGCAGCAGAGGATATTATTTTTCTTTCGTGTCTGTTAAAAAATTCTACTTATTGACTAGCACAACCAACCTGACACCCTGTAAAACGGCGGCAGCTTCCATCAACAGAAAATCAGCCTAACTAGAGGTTTGAGGTCTTTTGGGAAAGCAGTTATGAGTCTGTCTGGGTTTTTTTGCTTGTTCTGTGTTTTTTTTTTAACTTGCTTTTGTTTTGCTTTCCAGGGTTCAGATTTGCAAGTCCTCCTATGCTATCACAAAGGGCATAACATTACATAAAGGCAAAAAGTCATCTTGCAGGTCTAGAATACGGAGCTTTAAATAAACACACCAAAAATCATGGGACACATGATGAAATTAGAATGAAACCAGTGTTATTTTGACCTGTATTTTGTGGGGGTTTCCCTCACACTATTTTCAGGCAGGAGAAGAAGCTACTCCAAAGGCAGGGATGCCTGAGCAGGCTGTAGCTATGAGTGGGACTGGGGACCAAGCATGGCGCTGGCCCTGTAGATTCCTTCCATTCCTAGTTCTCTTCTGTATACTCTGCACTACCCTGGTCATCTTGTCAACTTACCTCATGAGAAATACCAAAATGAATTACAGTCAGCGGTCTGTGAGGAGCTATGCAGCTCACCCTGAAGTGGACACTTACGTCTGGCAACTGAACTGCTCTGGTGCCTACCAGCTGCACTGGCTGGAAGAAGAGCTTTGACACAACACACACAGAAACCTCAATTAAGGTGTCAAAGCTATAAACTAAATCCCATGCTATAAAGGTTTAAAAACCCAAAGTCCTTACATCACAGCCCAAACCACTATGTTCCCATAAGAGACTTGAGAAGCCAAAAGAATAACAGGCACAGATAATGACAGGACTAATTAATGGAGGAGAGACCAAATGGCCTCAATGCTCTAGTCCGCGTGTGACTACTGTGGACAACAATGTAAAGAGTGATTAGGACAACATGGAAAGAAGGAAGTCATGGATGCTGAGGTGTTAAGCTTCTTCACCTTGTTAGAAACAATGCTAAGATAGTGCCAAACTCTTCCTTGGAGGCAGTGTGCGTGTCTGTATGGGGGGGGGGGGGGGGGGGGGGGGGGGGAGGGGAAAGGATTAAAGGATTCCGACTATATTTTAGGCACATATTTAGTAATGATGCCACTTGTGCTGCAGTAATAAATTGTTTAGTAAACAAAAAGTAAAAAATCTGCAGCACAACTCCAGATTTGAATTATTGCAACAAGCCATTCCCACTTATTGAAAACACCGGGCGAATGCTTACAGCCAAGAAAAATAATACATGGCACATTAAACCATCTGCCTGACTGTTGCACGGAGACAAATACCACTGCCTCTAAAGTTTTTCTGAGGAACAGGTCCAATTATTTGTACCAAACTAAAATTACAGTATTTGATATTCAGACCTTAGTAGAGGCACGTGAGGTTTGATGTGCTACCGTGAAAACACAAAACTGGCGACTTTTGTTCCATTTGTGAAATACACCCATTTCTCTAAGACATTGTAACACCACGGTGGGACCAGAAAGAGTCAGCACTGAACCCCCCTAGAAGGACGTTTCAAAGGTAGATAGGAAAGACAAGACATACTCCAGTCAAGAAATAGGATGAATGGTGCATGTGAGGACACAAAACAGAAGCACAGTAGAAGACACCAGAGGTATATGGTAAATCAGTGTAACAAAGCTCAGGATGAGACTGCAGAATCATAGAATGGTTTGGGTTGGAAAGGACTGGCAAAAGTCATCTAATCCAACCCCCTGCCATGAACAGGGACATCTGCAACCAGATCAGGTTGCTCAAAAGCCCTGTCCAACTTGGCCTTGAATGTTTCCAGGGATGGGGCATCTCCCACCTCTCTGGGCAGCCTGTGCCAGTGTCTCAGCACCCTAGTTTTTTAAAATTTCTTCCTTACATCTAGTCCGAAGCTACCCTCTTTTAGTTTGTAACTGTTACCCCTTGTCCTATCGCTAGAGGCCCTACTGAGTAGTCTATCTCCACCTTTCATATAAGCCCCCTTTAAGCATTTAAAGACCACAATAAGGTCTCCCCAGAGCCTTCTCCAGGCTGAAGGTGATTAGATTTAACAAAATCTCAGAGAAAAAATGATTATACTGATTCACACTCTCACACTCGTGAATGCCAAATGTATTGCCCAGCTGGTCTGGCCAACATTGCTTCCGTTCCTCAAAAAGGACAAGGGATTCTGGCTGGCAGGTCCTCACCACATCTCCTGGCTTCATTCCTGGAGACAGCAAGCCTGGTTTCTGGGGTTTATAGATCTTTTATACCACATAGGGCTCACCAGCTTCTTTGGCAGGACCCAATGTTTTCAGTTTTGTTCACACTTCCGACCCTCTAGGCAAGTCTGTTAGTCAATACCTCCTCATTTTGAGTTTCTTAGGGCTGCTACACTAGGAAAAGGAATGGCAGTAGTGACATGCTGTGACCTTGCTGCCACCTTCCTAGTTTTGGTGCAAGAGCTGTCCTCCTGCCTAGCTGCAAGGTTACCAGCGTGATCCTTGACTGCTTCACAGCCAGCTGTGTCACCAGCTAGAATACAGCTGTGCTTTCAACTCCTGTTCTGCTGGTTCTTGCAGTGCTTACACATCCTTATTTCATTCAAACTGTTCTTAATACTCCTCTTGTAAGCCTCTACAGAACTGGCCAAGAAAGCACAGGAGCACAGAACAAATATAGATGCATTTGGTTTTTGTAAAAAAAAAAAAAAAGGGGGGGGGAGAAGGATCACTGGGCAGCAGTATGAGTTTAGAAGGCCACAAATATTTTTACACCTCGTGTATGTAAAAGTACACTGGTAAGAAATACGTATTATAGATAGGTGTGGTGGCTTACACAGATTTTTTGGAAGATAAGGAACCACAGATACTAAGAACAATGTTTACTAGAGACTGTCAAAACAGCTCAAACTATCTGCTGAAAAACAACAGCAAAATTTGTAAATTAAAGACCTGTGTTATGAAAAGCAGAGAGGAGGAAACAGAAAAAAATAGTTTGCTTGAATCTCATTTAGCTTTGCAAAGGTTAACAACGGTTAGAGTATCATTTTGCCTGTGGCTCCAATTATAATGCAATATTAATGACCCCATAACTTCACCATTCTACTCAACCTTTATCCACTGACATTTTCTTTGCTTAAAATAAAACGTTAACGTGTTGCAAAATAAAATAATGGTAACATACAGCCACATGCCTGGCTTCAAGCAGAATACCAGCTCCTGAAGGAGCTCCCAGAGCCTAACAGCACCTCTAAATGTGAGGCACCCTGTCTCTGACCCACAGTAGCCCACCCAGCTCTTAAATTAAATGGCAACCAAATCCAGCAGTCATGTTTCGTCCTGCTCCGCACTGCCTGATGTTGTTTAAACACACGGCCAGGCTCCTGGCTTCTCTGTGATGCTGTGTGCTTCCCAGAGTCAGTCCAGCCAGTGCCTGTGATACTCCATAAATTCAGCAGTGCTGGAGTCTGGCAATCCAGCTTGCATTCCAGTGCCCATTGGAACGACCAGCTTGACCTAAATCATCACAAATGTCAGCAACGCAACTGAAAATCTAACACCCACCCACCCCCGTTTCCCTGGGTGGTTCTCTGTGCAACTCAAAGCACAGCTGTTTCTTCCAGCTGCATGGCAGAAGAGCATGTTTAGGTTACAATGAAGTGGAGAAGGTGGCTTCTAGGAGATGGAAATGTGCCACATGACCAGCACAGAAAAAAATGTCAAAATTCCCTGCAGAATAGCAAAATAAAGACCTCTGAATGTGCTAATAGAAAGTCATTCTAAACATCCATTTCCTAGGACAAAGACTCTTTTTGTGTCCATTATACTCAAAGAGTTTACAGGTACCTCAGTTTTCGAGTTAGGGGTGGCCTACAGCTCAAAGGGGGTTTTGCCAACTGTCTTTAGGCTTTGCAGAAAGCATTTTCATTGCCTCTACTTAGTGTGCAAATTTTCAGCCAATTCTATCTCATTAACATCACAGGGGGCTATCAGATATTACTTATTTATGGTCTAACTTGGATTCAACTGTAATTATGAAACACACCCAAGAGCATTAAAAATGCAAGCATTTCCAGAGTTTCCCCTACAAACAGCAGAGATGAATCATGCTGTTCTAATATGCTGGTTGTTTAGCAAGTTATAGCAACTGTAAAATAAAATGCTGTGAGAGGAACTTAGCAGTAGTTACAGTTAAAGAATCGAAGAATTTTTAATGCATTATAAATGCTTGGCTGGAAAATACCAATAAACTGTCTTCTCCCAAGTATACACGTTCTTATTCGTCTGGCATGTTGGGATGCTAAATAATACTGCAACATTACTTCTCAAGATCCATGTGACAGCACTGAGGGAGGGAAGGAGAACCACTGCTGACTCTTAAATCTACCTAACTTTTGGACACACACTCGCAGCTGCATGTGCTTGTTGAGATACAACACACATATCTCCTGCTTCAAACTGTGATTTTCTTCCAATAATGGAACTGGAGAAATCACTCCTATTGAAGAGTTTCAAACTCTCATACACAGGTGGATCTGGGGCTGTAAAAACCTAATGGATACCTTTTAAGTTTGGATTGATCTTATGCCACTAAAAAGAAACTGCTTCCCTATTCATTCTCCTTGTAAGTAATTAACTCTGCCACAAAGACTTTTAGGGAAGACCTTTACCATGATGTATTCAGCAGAACAAACGCTTAAGTCTGATCCAGTCGTTAACGCTTACACCATATCAATGCAAACAAGGTGGTGGTTCAAGCCTGCTGTTTATCTGGGATTGTATTAAAGCACACTCAACTCTGTAAAAGCTACATAGTAAAAAAAAAAATAAATTATAAACCACTTGTCTGAAGGACCCATCTGGTGCTCCGTCCTTTAATTAAATTTAATATGGAATCTAAAGCAAGATATCATTCCTGCTGCTCATTTTACAATGGGCATAATATTGCCTACTTTAAAACAGGTTGTAAGATCTGGAGTACTGTTTACTCCATGTATATCCCTCCTGAGGGACTTCTCCTTATTGATCAAGTACTGCTTTATATTTGTGGAATATTAACAGTTCCTAAAATAGAGGCTAACACATTTGATTTTGAAACCTTAAAGGGATGGTCTGTTCTGCTTCGGGAGACATCTAACCCCTTTGTTAGTGCTATACTTTTTTTGGAGGATGGAAGAAGAAACAAATATTGAAATAGCTTCTGTTGGCTCCAACTCCTAGGGAATTATCAGTTTGCTTTACACCAAGAAATGCACTTTACCAAGCAGTTAATAAAGGACAGAAGGGTATTTAACTTGACATCTTTTCAGAGTTCAGTTTAAAAATCAAAAGGTGCTACCTAAAGAGTTTGAAATTAGTCCAGGCTTAACTCTTCGCATTATCACTTCCTTAATTTATGGTTTGTGCCTGACAATATGTGAAGATATGCAATTTCTGTAAGTTATACATTATTTGTGTGATGTGGTAACTCAGAAGATGCCTTCTATACCATTTTAAAAGTAACTTCTCCATTTCAAATACCTCCCCCACCCCCAAATCTCCCTCTCCCTGCATGCATAGGGACGGGATGTATTTGCCAAGACAGGCAGACAATTTTCTTGACGTATTTCCCAATTAAATACTTCAAATATAGTAGAGATTTCCATTTTCAAGGCTGCAACATAAGCAGAATATTTAAGTAAAAAAAACAAAACAAAACACCAAACACTACACTGAAAAACAAAACCCAAACATCTTTCCTAGAGAAGAAATATTTAGCTGTCTTAAATGAAAAGTACCTGAAAAATGTCACAAAGAACTGTACCAGGTCCATAAAGTTGCTGTGTTGTGAGAATGCAATCTGCAAAAGAAAAGTAAATGCTTTCTATTACTTCGTGAAAAGAAAATTCATATTTCAGATGCATTGTTGCTGAAATAAAAAAATTACAATGAAATATGTCTTTAGTTAAATCAATTAACATTTTTGATCACTGTTTTGAAAGAGCAGTGAAATACTCTAAGGGAAAAGAAGTAAACTAACAGCATTACTTTGAAATCATTTATCCAAAAAATGAACCTAAACAAGTAACACCTCTCTCTCCTGGCAATGTTTAAGGAACAGTCTTCAGTGCACATTAACTGCCTTGGAGGAAACACTAGTCCAAAAAGTTCGAATACAGAAGTTTCATAGAGCTAAATACAGAGCACCTTTAATTATTGTATACACAGCAACCCAAAGCACAACATTTAGAAATACAAAACACAGGCTCCTATTCAAACTATTAATACATAAAAATCTACTTGAATAAGTAACTTACACAGAGAGCAGCAAAAAGGCATGAAACACAGAAGATAATAGATACTGTAAAAACAGCTATGGCATTCATCTTAACTCACTTTCCTGCAATCCACTCAAACTGCAAAGAAAAGTGGAAAACAACCGAATATTTTGGACAAAACACAGAGGGAAGAAGTGAGCAGGAAATTGGGAGGTGGTTAGAGGCAAAAGGAAAGATTAGGGAGCCCGGTTAAAAATAACAAAGCAGAGGGGAGGCAAACCAACAGAAAGGCAACTTCTGCAATATTAGGAATCAGAAGTTCTTTCCAGGTACCTCCTATTTCCTCTGACTATCAATCTCAGCACCACAACAGGACATTAACTCTTTCATGAAGTAACTGAATTTCTAGCAAAACTAAACTGAAATCTGCACTTACAAAAGCTTTCTAGGGAAAGCTCGATTTATTTTTTCTATGAATCTGTGATTCTTCCACGGATATTAAATTCATTTAGGGTGTCATTTGTTATTTCCTTCCACGCCCCCCACCCCCAAATAAAATGGTACCATTAGCATAAATATAAATCTCTCCACCCAGCAACAGTCACATTCCAAAAATAATTACTATATACAAAATCAGTTATCACTTGGACTTCTGTTGCTCTAGAACACCTTCTATCATCATATTTGCTTTAAATATCCATTGTAACTTGGGATATGGAAGCTGACCAAAATAATTTTCTTATAAATATATTGAAATTGAAATGCTCTTGATCTGAAAGCTCCTTTACAGTGTACAACTTTGGTTTTGCTGGAAAGCTGACTTGAAACCTGCAGACCAGATGCTTGTGACCTAAATATTACTGCCTGCAAAAGACAAGAAAAGACAGTTTCTTGCTGATTTTTTTCCTTATAAAGTGCTTCCCAACAGCTTTCTCATTAGAAAAACGAGAGTAAGTATGATTTCACTTTTTATTTTCTAATTCACTGCATGGTAACTGAGGTGGTTTTATATTCGCCTAACTATTCTGGCATTTCTTTAAGGCAAAGAATTTCCTTACTAAAAGAGCACATCCCCAAATACAAACTTGTAATATATCCAGTATATAGAATTATGATCTGACAATAACTGTGATGCTGCCTGACTATAAAAGATGCATTTCAAAACAAAGACCTTATTATGTATCAACAACTTATATTTAAAAATCCCTTTGTAGAAAAAGAAAATTAAAAGCACAAAGAAATCCACAACGGGCCTGTCCTCTGCAGATGTTTGTTAGGACCAGATTCTGTGGTGGAAGCCAAAGCTTGCTCCAATTGGAAGAAGAAACAAGTATCTGCTGATTTTAAAAAAGGACAGATTCCATGAAAGATTCATGAGACTCATCTCTAAACAGCCACCAGGGAAGGGCTTCTCAGTTTTTGAGAACACAATTGCAGGAAATAAATAAAACAGAGAAGGAAAATTTGGGTTTGCTTCACACAGAAGCACTAGAAATGCTTTACCAGTGGTGGGTTTTTTACCTATCTGATGAAGCTCTTCTCTTGCAAAGACCAACTGAGGATCTTCACCTCATACATGGATTAAAAAAAAAAGCGTAGGTTGGTTTCTTCAATTTACTTCTCACAAGCTGAAAACACTTTATGCTATTAAACCTGACCAATCTGTGTCACAGGCAATTTAGTACCATAATTGTTAATGGTTTGCTTACTTAGAGCTTAATTTCCCCTAATATAATCTGTTCCTAAGACTTAATTAATTCAGTTACATAGAAAGTTTGGTTAGAAATAGCTGTTAAAATTAGACTGTTCATTCTGATATAGGAAAAATATGGCGCAAATTTCTTAGCGGTATGGATTTTTAATTAAGTTTATATGACAGTAGAAGATTCATTTATCCGTTCTCAAAAACCTAATTTTGTACCAAAGGAATAAGCAGCATAACTGTGTGAAACTGGCGTGTACCTCGTGTAACATTCGTGACCGTTCCAGGATGTTTTATAGTGTGTTTTTAGGAATAATCATTCAGTAGTTAAGACCAAAACAGATTAGAAAATTAATTACATGAATTCCAGAGAAGATTATAAAGCTTGTGTTTATCTGTTCTGAAAAGGGATCTGAAAAATCTTACCAGCCTATCATGTTTTTTTAAGGCCACATCATTTGAAGTACCAAATAAATTGGGCTACTTTCCAGATGAACAAAAATAGCTGGCTATCTGGACTGACAAAATGTATAATTAAGAGCTTTGCCTTCTTTATCATTTGATTAGCATAAAATATTAAGCCAAGAAGAAAATTCAGCTACCTCTAACTAGCCACCAACATCAAGAAGTGCACTATTTTTGAAATCCGTATGCATACATTTCAAAGGAGTTAACGGTAAAGCGCTTGGCCACAAAATATTCTGAGTAAAGGAAACGCAGCTAGATCCCAATTGACACTGCAGTACCAGTTGGTATTTCAAACTCAAAATGCTTCTGGGTGTTAAACTACAGCCTATGACCGATATAAATTTTGACAAACAAATTGGGACGATTACACACCAGGAACTGGTTTGCATTAGTACCCAAGTCTACGCTTCAAGAGGAGAGAAACTTGAGAAAAATTTTATACAAAAATAGGTCCACCTGACTCTTGCTCAACTTCTTATTTCGAAACAGGTTCACTTTAAGCCTGTAAGGGCGACCATAGCTGAAGTTATTTAAGCCTCCATTCTCTTCATTTACAAGTGCTTTGAACTGATTAAAAAGTACTTGAATTTCACACAGCACTAACAAAAATTAGTATCACTGACTCAAAGAGAAATTCCACAGAATATTTTTTTTCATTAAATACAGCAAGAAACAAATATGAGTAATTCCTCTCGCTTACCTGTAACAAGCAGATTTACAGACAAATCATCACAACAAAACTGTTTTTACTTGTGCTGAAAGTTACTGTTGTTTTACAGAAAAAGAAGCCAAACTATAACCCACAATGGGGATGGGGCAAATCTCTCTCCAAACCCAAATAATTTCCAATATTATACATAACATTAGTACTCCTAATCTAACCTTGTTAACTGAAGAACTGCCAATGTACTGAAGAACATTTCAAGTATGGCGTTTTCATGCCATAATTTGGTACATTTTGGGTATCTAAATGCTTGTGAAAACACAAAAAACTTTGTTTCTACAGCTTTTCTTTCCCTGCTAACAATTCAGGACTATTCACATGCTGTATTTTTGCCCTTCTCCACTTAAGTGACTCAATTCACTTCAGTGCTGCCTTTCTTTTCAACCCTACTTCAATGTTACGGATGAGAAAAAGGGAAACGGGAAATGGTGTTTTGAACAGGACATACTCCTAGAATAGAATTTAAAGGAGAGAAAAAGAAAAGTCTAATTAACTTATGAAACCAGAGAAGTACAACAGAGAAGGCACAACGTGAGGAAGGCTACTGGAGTGTGGTGCTTGCTGTGAATTCAGAAGATATCAAAAGGTCCCTACTGCTAGATCCATTAACCTCACCTAGCAGGTGGGAGAATGCACCAGCACTTGTGTTTTGAAAATCTGCGGGACCACACAGCACTGAAACCCACAGAAATTCAGAGATTTCAGGCTGCTTTGCTTTTTATTTCAATATAGCTCCAGCGGCAAAGTTAACAAACAAAGCAGCAGCACGTAAGGTTGAAAGGCTGGGAACTCCATGGGCTTCCAAAGAGAGAAAGCCAACTGCCAAACAAGCTGCAGGTGACATTTATGTACATCTTCCTCTGTTTCTTCCTCTGCACCTCCACTGCCTCTGCCTTTTTTTTTTTTTTTTTTTTTTTTTTAACGGTTAGAGGCAAGAATTCAATCTGACCTTGGAGAATACAGACAACAGTAAGAGGGAGCCGTGTGGCCTGAATGCTGAGTGCCTGCGCTTCTGTCAAAGGACCTGCTGAAAAACAAATGGTTTTTAAGTGTTCTTGACTGATGTCAAAGTCATCAAAACATTAATTTTGCCCTCTATGATAGCAAGGGGGGGAAATACTGCTCTTCTGCTTAAGAGAAACACCATTCCCTCTTTCAGTTCTCCTTTAAAAACAAGTACTATGTGCTCCAGTGAAACACATGGCAGAAAACCCGTATTGTTGGTGGTGCTCTCTCCTCAACAGCAGCAGCGAGCCAACTCCAACAGCCTCGGCGATGAGGTTTCAGGAGAACCCAGCCAACCCAGCAATCCAGCTCCACCACCTAAAAGGTGGTCTCGGCTCTGCCACATGCTGCTGCTGCTGCTTCATGTGTTCTGTGAACATCCGTAATGAGCCAAGGCAAGTCATTAAGCCAGCCAAGAGCTAACCATAGGAATGCACAGCTTTTGGCTGGTATTTTTGAGCTGACTGCTCATGGAGGGATGAGGCAAACTCAGCAGCGACCCAAGGGAGGAGCAGGGAAAGATGACCCTGTTTGGACAGGTGGCTCTCAAATTGTCTCAGAGATGTGAGCTCCCAGGACACCTTTTCAGAAGGAAGTATCTCTTCACCTCTAGAGATGAGATTTATGGGATTCAGACACAGTTTAAGACATCTAAATAGAGGAACTCAGAAGGATATGCCTATCATCCTTTTACACTCAATGGAGATCTCACCTGTGATTCAGCTGGCCAGCGTACGTGTCTAGTACACGATTACCTGAACAGTTCTGTATCTAAGTCTCCATCTATAATGGGACCTTAAACACTTCTGGCCCATGAAAACACCTATTTGTAGACCCCTACATTTAGATGGTTCAAATTTCCACAGTGCATCCTTGCCCTTGGTTTCATAGATGCTCCATTGTAAGCTCCATTCATTACCCAAACAGGGATAACCTATTGCCATTCAACTGCCCTGGGACACCTCACCTGGCCCCCAGCTGCTGCTCCAGAAGGATGTGGGCCCCTAGAGATAGGTCCTACATCCCATCTGCCATCCGCATGGCACTGTGGGGCCATGTTTAGGCATTGAGCATCACGGCACACTGCTGGACCAAATGCAGCTATGTTTCTGGTAAGACACACGGATGTTGGACCAGATGTTGAGCAACAAAAAGGAAGTGGCTACTGATTTACTAAAACTGCTTTCAGTGTCAAGAAACAGAGACTGGAACTGGGTCAGTACACCCCAGTGTTAAAAGCTCAGATGATTCAAGGAAAATGATGGAAGAAGAACGTCCCTGAATGGAAAAAATTAAAATCCAGGATTCGCGCTTACAAGAACCACTTTGCCTCCCTCTTGCAAACCTCTTTGATGTGGTGGTAAGCTTAAAAGTAGACTTTAATTTTTTTAAGTCTCATGCAGAGTGGCAAAGCGCAGGAAAAGCTCATGCTATAACCCTGATAAGCAGGTTTAACAGTCTGCATCCCCGTTCTCCCCACCCCAAAATACAAATCCACAAACTTGACTAAGATGAATCGGATAAATTCATCTGTAGGAATCTAGAAAGGCAACCAAATCAAGTCAGAGACCTGACCAACGTGCCCCACCACTACAATATAGGTACAGAGGGAATGTGTCATTATTATAATTGTACCTTTCAGATCAGACTGTGGAGTGAACCACAAAATACAAAAAAGCAGGCTAAGTCAGGACTACCCATCCCCTGCGTTAATGTTGTGTATCACCCCTGGAAACAATAAGCTCATTAACACCTGCTGTTTCTTTACTTCTTTTCATGATGGTGGATCCTAGGGACAATCAATGTGGGCTAACATGTCACAAAATGTTAGAGAACAAAAACATTATATTAGCAATCTAGGTACAAAAGGTAACAGGCAAATGCCATAGGATGATCAATTGCTGAAAGAAACCATGATCTTCTTAAAATACCATAACAAACCTTGTTCTGATTGTTGCTGGTCTAGAAGGAGAACATATACCAGTTTTCTTTTGGGAGCCTTATGCCACAGCATCCTAAGAGACAGTTTCTTTTTGGATGCAAGGGCATCAGTTGCCCTTGGTCCACCTTCACCTGGAAAAGGGATGATTAGCATTACACCCCACCTTAATCTAAACCCAAACCATCTGAATTTGGCTGTACCAAGTACAGTTTGGCAATTTAATAAATGGATAACAGAATACAAATGTCAGTGAATGAAGAAATTTGGAAGCAAAATGTGTCTGCTGAACCTCCAAAAGGGAGGAGAAGCATTACAACTCTGTGCCCCTGTGCAGCGTTTATGTTAAGTGCAGAACAAGACATCTACTCTGAAAAAATACAAGATACTTGCATCCCTAAGGCAACAAAGCAAAGCTTATTATAGACCATGATTTCACCAGCATTTTAAGCCTTCCATAAGTGCTGCTGGTGCCCACGTGTGTACCCATACTCTCCTTTTAACCGTTTCTTCCCTTATTTCCCATGACCCAGCAAGTGTGCACAGTATATTTGCAGCTGTATAGTCAATCAGGTCACACAACCCAATGCAGCTGAAAACTACTCTTTGCTAAGCCAGCTTTCAGGTGGATCCGTACCCTGGTCACAGCCACTGCACCCCTGTGCAATGTGATGCCACACAACAGATGCAGGACATTCAGAGGCATCATGGATCTATTTTAAGCAAACAGCAAGACTACATCCAAATTTTGAGGTTAGGAAGAATATTTAAGCTGACGAGCACTGTAAGTCCTCAAAAGCTGCAAGAACAACCTGTTTGCAGGGAAAGATTCTCTAGATAGAAAAGTGAAACTGTAAGTTTGAGAGAAGGAAGGGTCTTACAGCAATTATTTGTAACTTGAAAAACTGTGACACTCAACAAGTTGTAGCAGAGCATGAATCAGAGGTGGGAGATCCCAGCGTATTTGTAATAGACCTGATGGTGTAGGTGTGGATGTCAGGAGGACCTGTGATGCTCAGTTGAAAGCTGACAAATATGAGTAAGGGGTAACCATCCACAGCCACAACACCAGCTGATCTGACAGCTAAAGGTCCAGGAGAGGAAGATCAAAGAAAGCAAAAAGGTCACAGACATTAAATCTAGATCAATCTGTTCCTGCTTGCATTAAAAGACTTGCTCATTGCTCATCAGAAGCTCAAAAAATAATCTGCATCCAAGCACACTCAACAGACTGCTGCTCTATATTCGTAGAAGAAAAACTTCTGGCCAACTTGGTGCTGAAGAGGTTCACACGCTCAGATTTAAGTTCTACAACAAGTAAAAATAAAATCTCCACTAAAATTTCATTTTCAAACCTACTACTATGAGCCACGTTGCTCCTGTATGAATGACCAATGAAAGAGATAAATGACTTCTCATTTGCTGCAATATTAACTAAGCTATTGAGCTTTATGGCACAAACACTTGATACTGTGCAAATATAAAAACTAGTTCACTTCTGAACTTACACCGAGATGGAAATCGATTTATATTGCAATACTGTGCTGCCTTACTGCAGTAGTCACAAATTGTCACTTCTCAGCTAATTGGCTGCAGTCAGAAGTTGGCTCAGAAATGCCAATTACATATGCTTTGTCTCCCCATGCGACCTCTCGAATTGCTGTGCAGAGCAAACACAGGCATAGCTGTCTCTAAATTAAAAATAGTGCTTAAGATTTAGTCCCCCACTGCTCTGCATCAGAAAAATTACCACACAAATCTCACAAACGGGAAGTATTTGTTCAATAAGCAGGCAGGTGTTGAACAGTGACGCCCACCTGAATTTAAAGTGCACTAGCAAACAATATCCTGGGAAGTCCCATAAATGGAACAGCCATCTCAGACCAGATCCCGCAACCTACTCGTCACAATAACACACTACCAAATGCCACAAGAAACCTGAGGCAGGGACAGAAAAAACTCCAGTTCCCCTAAATGCCAGGAAAATACCTTAAAACCAAAGACCATGCATTCCCGCAGACCTCTGCTGCATTCACACTCCATCCTGTCCACATGCTGAAGGTGGAAATGGTCATGCAAGAGAAGAGTGGTAAGGTAGCTGGAGGTTACTGTAGCAATTTTGCAGGAGAGAAAAATAAAAAGAAGCTAAAAATAAATACAAAACAAAAGGCCCTATATGGCAACAAGAGGGAGCAGCTGAAGTTAACAACAAAGGTAGCACTGCAGTGGTAGCGAATGCCGCAGGTTGTGCAGGCACCAGTGGTGGTGTTAAGCTGTAGGAAAATAGAAGCAAGAATTCACAGCCCTGTAAACTCGCTTTTGACACTGGAGTTTGGGGTCAGTCGCTGGGTGCTGCTTCCTGAGAGCTCCTGCTCTTGTGCCTGCTGTGAACAGCGGCACACTTGTGGCTGGATTTTAACAATTGTGAAAGAATTTCTGATAAACCTCACTGCAACGGGTGAAGAGGTACTGACCCAACTATTAATTTCAACCAGGAGTTAAGTAGCCTCTAAGGAGGGTTAAAGAAGGAATTCACACCTATAGTTCTGCCCCAGAAATGCAAAGTGCAACTTCCCAGGCTGATCTACAAGATGGTAGCTTTCCTCCAAAGTCCTGTGTGTTGCCCTGCAGCAAGGAGGCCATTCTTGCAGGCGACTCTGTAGGCACAGCAGCCAAGGTGAAGCTGAAAATTCAGGTAGCCACTGCTAAAATAACCTCAGCAAAAAAACCCATTGGCTTTGTAAAGTTTGAGAGAACTTCCAACAGTTAAGAGGGTGAGTAGTACATCCAATGAGCTGAGATGGCCAAGTTATAATTAAATTCTCAGTAAGGTAGATTTCCATGGGGAAGATCTCCCTAAGGTGCACTTCAACTCCCCCAAGCTTCAGGTGCAATCCCTCCCCAAAGCAAAGAGCACAGCACACAAATAATCCCTTCTCATTTGGGTTCTTGCAAACAACTGAACTGTTGTTCATTGTTTCAACCTGTTGAAATCTGGTGAATTTTTACATACTAACTCACTCTTAAGACTAAGCTAAAAATCATGTATTCCATAATAACAGCAATTAAGTTCAGGCAAATTACTATCATCAAGTGGAGACACAGACTAACAACATTAATCACTGCTAGCAGTAAACAGACTTCAGTTACAGAAAAGAAACTCCTTTAACTTATTTCAAGGGCTTGGAAACAATCAAATGGTCAAGACTCCCAACCTCACATGCTGCTGGTGGACAAAAATCTTTACTTACCATTAGCCTCTCAAAAGCTAGGCAGTGGTACGGTGTCCAGCTGAATACCTTTGAATGCAAATTTTATGACTGGAATTCAAAAGGAAAAGGGTAAAAAAAAAAAGTATAGAAGAGAGATGTTGTCACATTGCTTCTGCCCCCAAAGAACTCACTACCAGAGTGCTCCTTTTTGTCTAAGAAGGGATTTCTCGTTGCTTACAAACCCTTGTCCACACCTAACCTTGAAGACTGACCTACAGGTTTGGTAGAAGTCACCTGAAAAGGGATTCTTGGACCAATTCTATACATTGCCTGTTTTAATTCTACGATGTCTAAGCAACAGCACCTTCTCAACCCCTGCACAAAAACTTTGTGCCATTTCTACTTTAAATGTTTAATTAGAGGGGAAAAAAACCCCTTTCTGCTAAAAGGTCTTGCTTATTAAATGAAATGCAGGTAAGGAATTCACTCCTTTAAGAGGAATTCAGCTGAGAAAAACAATGCAATAAAATCCCTCATTAAAAAAAAAGGAAAAAAGTGCACATTTTCCACTGCTTGGTTTGAAGTTCCCAAAGAGGAGACTTTCTGAAAACCTATATAAAGTATCAACCCTTATACTGGACCTCAGATGTGTTTACGCTGCAAAGCTGTTTCGAGTTATCTTGAACTTGGCAGCAGGAATACTGCACTCGTGTTAGCCTGAGTGCCTGAGAGCTGGCGGGTGGCTGGCAGGGGAAGCAGGTACTGCAAGCTCAGCCCGGCGCCCCGAGACAAGTCCCAGCAGCAAGGCTCAGCTTACTCACAAAGCACCAAGCAGTTTGCTCATACCACAGAAAGAAGAAAAGAGGTTATAATTTGCAGCAGCAAGTAACTTTTCAGTTAGAGTGAGCTTTCTTGTTGCTTTAGAAATCTTTTAAGAGGAAAATGCTGCTGTACTCCTAGATGGATTTTGATTTATACGCAACTGCAGCAGTTATTCTGGAGACAAGGCAGTTTTGAGCTACTTTGAAAAAAACTGTGAAAAATAAAAATGCCACAACTAGACATAGAAAGCGAGTTGCTAGTATTAAAACACTCCACTCTTCCCAGTTGCAAGGTCTTCAAGTAGCTCCCTCCAGTATCAGAAGCTGCTGTGTGGATGCATTTGTGAAAGATCCAGTTCTATGGCTTCATGCTGAGCAGAGCTCTGACACCATCTGCGTGCAGGATAAGTTATGTTTGTCAGCATACCGACTACTTCTAGAGAGTTTCAACATGGAAAAAATTAAAACTTCCGCACACAGCTCAAAACACTGCCTCAGATCCTGAAACTCCAGCAAAAAGATGAGCTTTACAGTCTACCATTACTTGCGTGCCAAATGTGTACAAGCAATAAAACTTGTTTTCCTAAAGAGTTTGCAATGTAAGTACACGAGGGAACCAAGAACAGAAAGAAGAGTAAAGCCACTAAATACATATTAGCAATTTCTAAATTTTTTTTAGGCTGCAAAATAGCTGACAGATGGAAATGGGCAAAATCTTATGTCTTGCATCACTTCTGACCAGACAAAACACTGGAAATACATGCAAGACAGAGCTTGCTGTTGCAGTGGTATTAGTGAAAAAAAAAAGTGCTGCCTCCTTCTCCAAGGAAGCAGTGACTTCTTTTAAGGATCATAAGGGATACGAGGTTTAAAACATTTATCAATCTGCATCGTGAAATGTTTACGATATGCCAGCTGCAGACAGAAATTCTAAGGATTTTACATCCTTAACAAAGTAGCAATAAGTCTATATAAGTAGTAATAAGTACTTATATTTTTATATATTATATAAACTATATATATTCTTCAAAGTAAAATAAGTTCATATTTATATAAATAACTAAATAAAAACACCTTTTAGTACCAACATTTCTCACATTATTATGCAATACCAAAGCCACACGCTGTTTCAAACCTGATGTCTCATTACTACATGAAACGGCAATAACAAAAAACCCAACAAACTTAGTTTCAACAAACAAGAAGACAGAAAACCCAAAGATATGCACAATAACTCGAAGTTCAACCCATTTTAGGATTTTTTAAATGATGCACTAGCCTAGTTATGAAACGAAATGCTGGGAGCTTTAATGAACACAGTTCTTCTCACTGCACACCCATCAGCTGCAGGACTAGCAGCCTGATCTATTTTTCCAACATAAAACCAAAGAAAAAACATCAGGTACTTTGGAAGGAAGCTTGATGCTGTGGAGTGCAGAGTATGTGAGCTGGTGTAAGGGCTGTGATCAAAGGGCTGCCTCGTCACACAGTATCAGTAACAGTTTTGAAAGAGTTATGAAGTCAGAAATCACAGGCTGGGCTGTTTTACTCATCAAGGTTTTATTTGTTGAGAGCCTCGGCTATGAATTTGTATTACAAAAATCTTAACATGAAAAAAACCGCATACTGATAGGTAGGGAGAAATTAGCAACCTATAAGAGTGTGTGTGTATATACATATATATAAGCACTTATATTAGCATCAAAAAAGGACAGGTAGTTATTATCTATCACTAAAGGCTTTCTAGAACATGTATTTCACCATTTTGTCATTAAGAACTTCCCAGTAAAACACTGAACTGACAAATCAATCTACTGTGATTTATTTCAATCTCCATAGTAAAATTATTAATATAATTTAAAGATACTTTGGGAGCAGGTGTAGGAACCAGGATGGTGCTAGTCTTGCATGCAAAATGCTGTTTTAAGAAATAACTATACATGACACTCTTAATTAAGAAAAAAAAAATTTCGAAAAAAACCCCAAACAACAAAAAACTCCAGTCATCCCATAAATTCATTATTATAGAGGGCTGTGATAGTACTACACCACCCTGACCCCAGCTCTCCACACTGCTTGCCATGCTTGCCAAAACTGCTGTGAGCAAGATTTGCAAATATGATAAAAAGAAAATTAAAAAAAAAAAAAGGAAAAGAAAATCTTAATAATCCAAAGTCATGAAACTAAGCGAGAGGAGAAAAAGTTTTAGCCGCATTCCAGGAATGGTTTGTTTTCAACAAAAGCAGCCCTGCAGAGCCATCTGAGAACTGTCACTTGAGTGCTGGTGGCTGCATCTTCATGTCTGTTAGCTAAACAAGCCAGAGGCTTTTTGGTTTTGTCACCCCATGTTAGTACAGCATATATTTTTCCCCCATGGTTCCAGCCAGGCTATATCTACTGTTGCATTTGAGTATGCTGGCTTCTTGTATTTTATTGGCAGTGCACTTTCCTCCTCTTCATTAGCTCTGCTTATTATTCTTGTGACTCTTTTAAGTAAGCTTTCGTATAAGGAAATATAACTAGCTCTTTTGGTAGCTGTAAAAGCTTCCCAGCAATGGCCCACATTGCTTGTTTTCTGAAATATATTTGAACTTGAGGGTTTACATTTACATTCAGCAGTGGCATACTGTATTTTCAAGAGCTATTCAGCACAGAAGTAAAGCAACTGCAAGCAAACAGCACATCATCACTCTAGGCCTCACCCAGGAGAAACTAATTGCCTACCGCAGACTTTGCTTCCATAGAAAGTTAATTCTGCATTTCTTTTTTTATATTATGCTTTCCAGCCCTGCATCTTAAAAGGAAAGAAAAAAAAAAAAAAAAAAAAAAGATGAGTTTCCTTAAAGCTAAGACAATCCATACATATCTTACTCTCATATCTAAAAAAAACCCCATCCTAAAAAATCCTCCTGGTATTATTAAATCTGAATCTCAGTCTATGTCTCTCCGTTCTCCCTATAACTTTTCTCATTTATGCAGCTAAAGTTTTGCAACAGCCACACGAGCAGACTTCCAATGCTGTGTGAAGATATGACAATACACCTCACAAACAAAGATACGTGAATTCCTACAGTTCATCCCTGGAGAGCTCAAGTTGTAGATATAAACCCCCACAACTTCAATGGCTGGGTAAAAGGATAAACATCCCATGCACCAATGCAGCACATGGGCAAAGTTTAACGTGCAATTTTCAAGGTTGCTGAAGTCATCACCGCCAGTAAAAAGGACTGAAGTTGCAACACATTGTAGCAAGAGTTAACTGCCTTTGAGAGAAACCCTCATTTTTAAGGATTTCAGAAGCTGTTAACAAAAGTACTACTTAATATGAAAGGGAACAACTTCTAAAAGGAGAAAAATGTCATCGCTTGATGCCAAAAATAAGAAGGCAGGAGCAGATAAAAAGGAAGCAGCTGTTTCATGTTTTAAAGTATCATTTAACCGTTCTGTTTTAAATCTTTCCGTCCCCAGCAGAAGATGTCAGTTTGCCTGTTCTGAAAAATCAGCGTGTAATTGCATGTCTCCAAAAGTAATTACATTCAACCGCAAATTTCATCAGATTAACAAATTGATTTACGTTTCATTGTTCAGTTTCAAGTAAACCTCTCGCCTCAGCAAGAGAGATGCAGCAAAAGAGGCTCAAAAGCACCTGCAGTTATATCTAAATAAAGGCAAGGGACATCATTAGCAAACAACTTTGGCATTCCAGTGCTTTCAGAAACAAAAGAAAAAGAACATTTTTGGAACAGAAAGGTCCCAGAGAGCCACAGATGATTATATCTCCGCACCTACATCTATCCCTCATTAAAGGTGCATGAGGCACACTGAGGACCTGGCAGGAAAACTATCAAGATCATCATCCTCAGTACAGTTTCAAGCTGACAATTATTTTATCAAAGCAATAACTAGCTATCTATATGTATTTTGTTCTCTTTGGCCAACAACAAAGCCATTTTTTCCTTTCCCTTTACCCTTACTGAGAGCTTTCATTCAATTAGCCTGTGGCTTTTGATTACAGAACAACATTAATTTAGAGAAAGGCTGGAAACCTCCATGGGCCACGTCCAGTCCTCAGGGATATTTATGCCCTGTATCACATACCCAGTGTTTCCTCCAGAGACAAATCAGGGTATCAGAGTCAGTTAAAGACCCTGCTTTTTAACCGCGGTACAGTTTCTTCACCCTATCCTATCATGTGCATTATCAAAGCCTTTTTAGTTAGGTTGTAAACCTCAAAGAGGTAACCCTAGAGAGCATCACTGCTGGCAACATTCATGTCACTTTAAAGAGGTTGAAAGCTGAAAATAAAAGGTAGGTGGAAGCGTGGGATCCAGCATTCCTCCAGCTCTGTTTTTGAGCTAGGGGTACTGCCTTCCTCACCTGCCAGGAGCTAAGGGTACCCTAAAGCTTTCCTTGGCTGTAGCAAAGTGTCACCCATCATTTAGCTCTGTAAGAAAACAAATGCTTCCTGAACCACATTAAACACCGAATGGCAAGTAAAATTAAAGCTTAATTGAAACTGGTATTAAGATTCATGCTAATGGAGACCACCTGTTTTATGAGTAACATTGCCAATAAAAACCGCAGGACAGGCAAAGAGTATCAGAAGAAGAAATTTAATGCAAAGCTGCTTTAATGAAGGAGATCTCCTTTGAAAAATAAGAACTTGGGAAGACTTCAATATTTGCATACTGCTAGACACGAGAACCATGAAACATTAAGATAACAATGATAAAGATCAGAGTAAGAGCTTTGTCTGAGGACTGTGAAGTCTTTTTAGGAATGTAATTCCTGGCACTTTATGAAATACAGGCTACTATTTCCCACTTAAACAGCTACATTCAGCATAAGAGAAAATGAGCGTGCTTTAATCAGCCGCAGAGCCATTCCTTAGAAGAATCTCAGTCTAGTTTATAATTCATCTCTACTCTGAAATCTAGCTGACACCAGCAGCATATGGCTCCTCGTGAACTTTGCCTACATACTACCACAGGAAATATCTACTGGCTTAAAAAAAAGACACATTTACAACATTACTGCCAGCTCTGCAAAGCCAAATAGATGTGAAGAGAATCTGCTCACTTACATTCCTACATACAATTTCAGTGTATCACTGTAAACCAGTGGGAACTGTTTTAAAGGTCAAAGGCGGCCATTAGTGAACATAATACAATCCCAGAGCAAACACTTTAGTTGCAACGAGAGGCAGAGCAGAAGTCTTCTGATGCATGGGAATAAACAGAGCTTAGGCTGTTCCCTTAGACTAACAACTAAGGAAAGAAGAAAAGGTCATAAAAATGTATCAAAATCAGTAGTCACAGGTCTAATATACAAAGCACCTGAATCCAAGAAAGTGTCATTTCTGAAAGCTTTATTCAGAGCAGAATTGTACTCCCTTATCTATTTGAAATCTTATTCAATCACAGTAGTGCAGCTCTTAACTGGAACACTAAAACGTAGATTTTGCTTCAAAACCTGGACGCAGGCATCCTGGCAATGTCTGTGCCAACAGTAAGACAACAAAAGCAATATAAGGCAGTGATGGGAGGGCCCCAATGAAAGGTAGTTCATTAAAGATACATGAACCAAGAGGTTTGCACGTAACTGTTTACATCTCATTCTTTGGGACCACGCAAACTATGGTTCCTGCACACACAGCAGCAGGCACACTGTGTAACCCACCGATGTGCCAGTGTATACACACAGGTTAGTGACACTCACCCAGGCCCGTCACTGACAGAAAGTGCTGCAAACGAAAGGCTGATTTAATTACAGCACATTTGAGGCTGTCCTCAGTTTTCAGGTATCCCATTTGTTATAGCTTCTGTGCTTGAACTTTTGGCAGCTCCTTGGAAAGCAGCGATCAGTTTCAGGGAGATGAATCGTTTCCACCTTTCGGTTCACCATTCACAAATTCAGCAGATGAACTAGACAGCAATTCAACATTTTGAGTGGGTTCAGAAATATTTTCCTATCATGGTAAACAGCGTATATTGAAATATCAAGAATAGTTATGGCAACACATTATGTGACTGAATTAAGCTATCCACAGTGCATTTGCTTTCCACCTAGAAAGGAATAAAGCTTTAGAAGAGACTGTATAGACCCACAGTCCTGAAATAAATCAGCTGGACGAACCCAAAAAAAAGCTTCAACAGCCCATGCAGAAGTTTGAGAAACTAAAAAATGTAGACGGCAGAGGCAATTTTAGCTATTTTTCCACTACAATCTTCACAAAATCAGAGTGGAAGGCAACAATTTAAGTCACTTAAAAACTTCCCAACAGTTATCAATTACTTCCAGTCCTCAAACAGCGTAAGCTGTCTAATGCCATTGCCACTCTCCACCAAGCAGCATGTGCAGCAATGCTACGTAGTCACGGTGACACTTTTTTGAAGCCCAACATGATGATGAATTGCCAAGCAAACAATACATAGTGAATATCTAGTGAGATTTTGTGAATGGTATATTTTGTATGCAGAAGGCTGCAAAATCCATTCGCCTCTTTTTGTTCCTTGAAGCATTTGGCTCATAATTAACGTTTAAGCACATTCAAATTAAAATACTTCAACCAACGCGAGGGAAAGAGAGGAGGCAATTGCCAGTTAATGATACAATTACAAACTGTGGTTTTTCCTTAATCAGCTCCTAGGCATCTTACATATACTCAGAACGCAGAGATCAATTCAAAAGGCTTCATTGCGAGGGCTCTGAATCTGGGAGAAGAGAATCTAAAATCAAACGGGATAGAATGGTAATGAAAACAATAGTTTGGGTATGAAAAAGTCAAGAACACAAGTTTGTATTTAGTGTGTGGTAGAAAACACCATCAACACTAATCTGTAATGGAGCAGAAAGCTTACAGCCATTAAAACTGGGCTGAAGTTATTAGCTTTCTTAGCAACTCTTAATTTTCACCCCCTGTGCATTCAGCAGAGTGGCTCACTGTGATCTTCTCCAGGTAAATCCATGCTAGTTTAAACATTGTTAAAAACTGCTGACATTTACACTAGTATCAAAGGGAGTTTCAAATTCTCACCATTTACTGCTTGTCAGCTCCAGAACTGAAGTTTCACCCCTGCATGAGCTGACTTTTGGCTGGATTGCAACCCATGAAGAGAAGTGCTCTGAAAGTTTCTGCATGGAATTTCCTTGCTTCTTAGTGTAATATTGTACAGCTAATTATTTGTATTCTATAGCTCTTCTCTAATCTGAGATGTATTTTGAAAGACTAACAAAGCAAACTTGCAACAAAGTTTAAGAAAACAGAAAAAAATGTGGGGAAAAAGATCACATTACATTTACATGACTACAGAAAAACATCAATCCTAGCAACATGCACTAATACCCTTTTCTAAAGGGTGCACTCTCAGTTTGGTGGAAGATAAAGTGTATTTAGAGCAGCACTTTCCAAGCACAAGAGAGAAAGGTGAACAGCTGTGGTTTGCACAACACTTAAAAGTCACTGTGGCCACACCAGGCAAAGTTTGTTAGCAGAGAGGAGCTGCAAGAAACACAGAATGGAAATAAGACTTTTTCAACAAGACCTTACCTGGGTTTTCAAAAAAGCTTGGCAAGCTAAGGTTTTAAGTGAACTCCACAACGTAGCTTTCATACTCAGAAACCACACAGATAGGAGGTATTAGGAAGCAGAGTGCTGTACTTTGAAGGCTTTCTGTATTTTGCAGCTTTAGTTATTTTACAAAATAATCATTTCAAGTTATTAAAGCAGGCAAGGGAAGACATCCTAAACCAATATACTTAAGGAAAAAAATCCCCAACAACTTGAAGTGGTTTTGAAGAGAGGTGGAGCAAGGGGGGGGAAAAAATGTCAGAATCCATCGCTGGCAGGGACACAGCTATCTCTGACACAAAAGAGCATTTATACTCTCCAAGTCAAGATTTTAACAGGCAAGAAGAGAGGGAAACCAAGACAGATTTAAATCAAGGACTTCAGAACAAAGTTTCTAATATTTAAAAATAATATAAAGTGGACAGTAGAATAATTGCCCTGCAGTAAAGACTGTGCATTTCTAAAGTTTTCCGTTGTAAGATTTTGTATATACGCAAACATTTCTGGTTAGATACATCAACTGTATCTAAGTTGAAAATAAGCCAGGATAAATGAGTGTACCTACAATGATTGCTTACGATAGTCAAACAAACCAACCCCAAAACACCAGCTGGACATGCTCCACTGCACAGGAAAAGACCACACACATGTGTAAGCTGCAAGGTGACATGTGCGCACACACACACAAGGAGAGAACATTTTCCAACAGTCTGGCAGTAGCGAAGTTTCACTGACTTCATCATACTTATATTAAAACCACTCTGACTTCAAAAGGAAAACTGAAACATGTTCTGTAGCTGCAAGAAATTTAATAGTGTAACTGCAATGAGCAAAACTGTGGGATGCAGTCTCTGAGATAAAAAACCCAGTCTGCATCCCAGCCATACTGCAACATGTAGTTTTAATTAATGAGTCAGCTTGCCCTGAGGGACTAAACCCAAGTGCAGTTGGGTTTATTTTATGCAGTGAAATAAGGGACATCACTTAGAAAAAGAAGAGAGGAAATATGGGAAAGGTCGAAGTAAAAACTATTCCTGAGAAGAAACAGCATGAGATAAGTGCTGAAGAAAGCAGTCAGGAAAGCAGAGAGGTCAAGAAGTGAGAAGTCACCCCATGGCTCTATTTTAAAACTTGTAGTGAACCCCAGTCAAGGATTCACTGCTAGGAAGTCTTTGTCCCAAAAATCCACACCATGATTCATCTTCTATTTTACCTTATTGAAGATAAACTTCTACAGAGAGCCAAGACTTTACAAAAAAGGAAAGAAAAACAGAGAAAGCAAATAGGGAAGAGGTACAGAAAGGAGAGGTAGGAACACAGACTGCAATTAAGGGCAATTGAGGGCAGCTCAATCCACCATGGCAGATTGCACAAGACCTGAAAGGACACAGTGACTCCTAGAGACCAGTAATACGTTTTTTACTGACTTTTGCCTAGTTTTTTCCTCTATGGAACCATTACTTTTTGTAATACAATCTCCTACTCATCACCTGCTCTGAAAAACATCATCAGAATGGCAAGGGAAAAGAAATTAGTTAAAGCAGTACACCTGGGTGGTGTGAGAAGCGTAATGTTCAACTGTAGAGTCTTAGCATCCAGTGTGGAAAAGCTTTCATGGGGTATCAAATCTGACAGCTGTTACACCAGATGGTGAATGGACTGCAAGTACAGTGTGATACCAGCCAAAAGCAGATCTATATGGTTACAGGCACCTTATGAAGAAGACAGGACACCCCTCACAAGGGCAGACCTAGCAAATATGGGCCAGGATGAGGATACAGTGAAGTGGGATGGAAAGGTGAGGGATCCAGGGGGTAGTGGCCAGTGGCATGAAGTCTAGTTGGAGGCCAATAGCTAGTGGTGTACCCCAAGAATCAATATTGGGTCTGATGCTATTTAACATCTTCATTAATGATCTGGATGATGAAGCTGTGTACCCCCAGCAAGTTTGCAGATGACATCAAACTGGCAGGAGTGGCTGATTACCAGAGGGTCATGCTGCCATCCATTGGGACCTTGGCAGGCTGGAGAAATGGGCCAACAGGAACCCTGTAAAGTTCAACAAGGGGAAGTGCAAAGTTCTGCCCCTGTGGAGTAATAACCTCAGCACCAGCATGTGCTGGGGGCCACCCAGCTGAGAAACAGCTTGGCAGGAAATGCCCTGGGAGTCCTGGTGAACACCAAATTGAACATGAGCCAGACACATGCCCTTGCTGCAAAGACTGTCAATGGTACTTGCTTACCATGCATGGAGTATTGCCAGCAGGGTGAGGCAGGTGGTCCTTTCTCATCTACTCAGCACTGGCAAGACCACATCTGGAGTACTGGGTCCAGTTCTACACTCTCCAGTACAAGAGAGACATGGACATACAGGATGATTCTATGACAGTGTCCAACAAAGGGCCACAAAGATGATGAAGGGACTTGACCATCTCTGCTGTGAAGGAAGGCTGAGAGAGCTGGGACTGCTCAGCCTGGAGAAAAGAAGGCTCAGGGTACATCTCAATGTATATAAACACCTGAAGGGAAGATGCAAAGAGAACAGAGCCAGGCTCTTGCCAGTGGTGCCCAGTGACAGGACCAGAGGCACTGTGCATAAACACAGGAGGGTCCCTCTGAACACCAAGAAACACTTTTTTACTGTGAGGGTGACCAAGCACTCACACAGGTTGCCCAGGGAGGTTGTCGATTCTCCACCATTGGACATCTTAAAAAACTGCCTGTTCAAGTCCCTTGGCAAGTGGGTCCCTGTTTGAGCAGGATGCTGGAACAGATGACCTCCAGAGGTCCCCCTTCTAACCTCAACCTCTCTGGGATTCTGTGAAGCAGACCACACCGTTTGTTACATTCAGGAATGCAAAATGCAGACAGGTCTCCAACAGTTGTTAATGAATGCAGAAGAAAACTGGTTTTATCTCACACTCAAACGAACAACACTGCTAGGCTCCTGTGAGAAAGGAGGAAAGCATGCATATGCTGAGCTACAAAAATATCTCCAGCAAAAGGACGTGCAGGTGGGCTTCCTGGAGAAGAATGACAAAGCTGCAGCAAAGTAACAAAGAACTGCTATTGCAAACATGAGAAAGGACCGAGACATTAAACATGAAATAGGTATTCAGAGGAAAATGACAGAAAAACATCAATTTGGGGAAAAAAGTTTCTTAGCTATGAACTGAAGAGCAGACTAATAGAAATCATAAGGAACACGTATTCCTGGATATAAAATTGCTGCCAGACTTCTTCACAAAAAGGGTCTCTGAACCAGTAAGAGCTGATGCTATTTTAGACTTTGTTTTGGCAAAGAAATAATTTGACATTAAAAAGAGCTGGTGATATAAAATTACCTTGGATTGAGTGCACACAAGCACATTCATATTAAATTAAGGCTAAAACAACATAAGTGTTGTAAAAGAAACAAAGTTCACACTTTAGCTTTTATTAAAAGTTCACTCTTTAGCTTTTATTAAATAATAAATAAATGTAATTAATTAATTTTAATTTTATTAAATAATTAAATAAATAAAATGAATTAAATGAATAAATAATAACTTAAATAAGACAGTAAAATCAAGTGGACTAAGGAGATAAGGAATGGGAAAGCAGCCATCTAAGTCTATCTCTCAGGTCAAAGATGCAAAACTATTTGAAAGCTGCATCCTCAGAACTAACCCCGAAAAGGACATTAGGAACAATTAAAGGCTCCACGTATTACAAAGAGGAAAGGATTCATTAGCAATGTCTTAGAAGCCAACCAGTAGCACAGAGATAAAAGAACTGCCAAATTTCAAGCTGTGCTAGACCTCAGCAATTGATAAACAAAACAGCAAGAGACATTTCAGCCATAAGAGTAAAGATGACCAGAAAGGGAAAGGGAAGATCGTATACTGTAAGGATAGGCAAGAAATTAAATTAATCAGCTTCATTCCTAAAACTAATCTGGAGTTTTCATTAATGACAGGGACACTGAACACAGGTGCAAGGCGAAGTGTCTAATGGGAATGAGGTTATAGAAAGATATATAACCAAGGTGGAGACAGAACTCAAATGCTTCAATGTGTTCAAAGTCAGTGAAAGCAGTCAGCGTGCATCCCAGCACTCCAAAAGAAATGGCACATGAAGTAACACCTGTGGTAGCAAGGCTGTTAAACCAATCTACCAGCTGAGCATGGCATTACGGAAAAATTAGAACTCGTATTTAGAGGAGAAGGGAGAATCTAGATATTCATGCTCCCAGGACCTCAACAGTATGCAAAGTTTTGGGACAAGCTTTGAATAAAAGAATTGAAGTAGTAAATTAAAAACTGAAATCAACAAGCAATAGAGTGTACAACAGTAGTCTGTGCTACACCAGCCCACCACCTGACAGGATGCTGTAGCAAGATGGGGTTTGGTCTCTTCTCCCAAGCAACATGCAATAGTACAGAGGATACACACTCAAGCTGCAGCAGGGGAGATTTAGATTGGAAATAAGGAAGAATTTATTCACTGCAATGGTGGTCAAGCACTGGAACAGGTTGCCCAGGGATGTGGTGAAGTCGCCATCCCTGGAAATGTTTAAAAAGGATGTAGATGCGGTGTTTAGGGACATGGTTTAGCGCTGGACTTGGCAGTGCTGGGTTAATGGTTGGACTTGATAATCTTGAAGGTCCTTTCCAACCTAAATGATTCTATGATTCTATTTTATGTATGCAAAAATTATTAATTATATAGACCCAGGCAGCAAAGCTGAGCTAATCAAAATTTCATTATGGATATCAATACACTGGAAATTCCTGGGCAAGATAAAGATGGCAGAGATTATTTCAAGAATCGTAGTGATTAAAGAGGACAGAAGTTGGTTCAAAGATGGCATTTGGACAGACTTTGATATATTTCTTAGTGACACAGGCCCAAAAAGGAAGTGTGCTAACATCACAATCTGCTGACAATGTTCAAGGGGATCATTAATAAAAACATGGAAAAAAGAACCACACAGGAGAACAGCTAGATGACCTTCAGGACTGGCAATATCATCCAGTAACAGCAGTGAGACAACATTTTATGATGCCGTTAGGGACTGAGAAGAACGTTTGCTATCAAGACTGGGATCTCATCAGTTGGAAACCAAGGATGTGAAAGAACAGGGTGTATAGTCCATATTAAAATGAATAAGGACTATTGATTGCTGTGGCTATGACTATGAGCAAACTATAATACTGCCACAAAAGGACCTAGAAAGTTCTATAAAGAAGCTAGAAATACCGCTGTACAAAGCAATGGCGAGACTTGATCTCCATGACCTTATGCATGGCCGCACAAAACTGTACAGGCCAGATTAATACAAGAGAGTGCAGGGGAAAAACAAATGAGGCAACTGAACCTGAAAAACCTGTTTCATAGGACAAGATGATGAGGGTTTGTCTTGCTTAAGCAAACAAATACACACTAAAGGCTGAGAGAGGTTATGACTTGCCCAAATTCATCCAGGGAAAGCAGGAGACCTAGCTGCCAAACAAGAGATGGAGGGGACAGTTAAACTCAATGATAACGCTCGCATAGGAAAAGCTAGCAGAAATTCACTGTAAGCACAGGTAGGGTAGAGACTAGAATAAACACAGGAGAGCTTAAGCGACAGGAGACATCACTGTTCTTAAACATCTACAAAGTCTTAACACAAAGTTCTGTGTCAAAAAATACCAAATAAATACACCAGAGTAAGGTACAGGCCAGCACTGATTATGGAAAGTAGACTATCCGCCAACACAACCTGTAAGTTAAAATGTAATTATTTTTTTTACTCCCATGATTACCAATTTGATAAAAGAGAAGCCTGAATATTTAAAGAAATCACTGACAACTGCCCACCTTTGTACGCAGGACGTTACTTTCTCTCCCAAAAGCAGTACTTATCTTAAATGAAAACAATGAGGCTTACTACTTGCTGCTTGAGTATCCAATGACATAAAGGTTTTACCTTGCAGCTCTTGCAGACTTTCCCATATCTAAAAATTAGGACTTGACAATGAACTAAGACTTTACCAACTTGTAAAATAAGAACTCTCTAGCTGGGAAATGATTACCGAAATGATTACCAGTATTTTAAATGGTATTAAAAAGAACAAAATGCAGTCCAAAGTCAGCTTATCAAATCCACCAACCTGCAATGAACAAGACAAAGTTTCCCAAGTACTTGAAACCCACCACCTTTACCAGAAGGTGACGCACAGACATTTAAAAAATATTCCAGTTTTTTTAAAAAAAAGTTCAGGAAATACCTCAAAAAATAACCCTATAGCTTAAGGACCTTTTCTCCAGGTGGACCTCATTTCCCTGCTCAGTATTATCACACGCATTATGTCTGCTGGAAATGACCCCTACGGTGAGTCTGTGTGACTGATATGTCTGAAGTATCAAGTGAATTAATGCGAAGTTGTGAGCTTTCAGATAATAATTGACTGAGTAAGGGTGAAGATGGAAGAATTCAGGTTCCCACATTTGACCAAGCTTCTTAAAAAAGGTAGAATTTAAATATACAGAGCCTCATTTGAGCTCTGTTCCAGACCCAGAAGTACTTTTGTCCTTCAAAAGGCTCCTGTTATCACTCTCGAGTACACTGCAGCTTGATACTTGACTTAGCCCAGAGCAAGAAGGTGGCCAAGGCTTCTCTGAATTATTAGCTGCAGCAGCAGTTGCAGAGTCTCTGTGATTGCAGCCTGTGATCTATGAGTGTTTTCCTGATCCACCAAGCTTCATCCACTCCTTCTTCAGCACTGGCCTTATCATCACAGTCAGTGTGACTCCCCAGGCAATGTGTGTAACTGACTGCACTGCATTAAGGGAAAGAATGAGCTTCAGCTTATTCTGCAGGTACTACCAGTCTTGGGCAGCACAACGAGAAAGGAGGGTGGTCCTCAGGCTGTGCTTTTTCAGAATAAGATGTAAAAAAGAGACACTGAGAACATTTCCTCTGTTTTCTTATTCCAGGCTTGGTTTTTGGCTGTATCTTTGTTTTCTTCAACATCAATATATACACATTTAAGGTCAGAGACCTCATTAGCACACAGTCCTGTTAATAAGCAAGCATCCCACTTCATTTCACAGCACATTTTTAGATCCACTAGGCTGAGGCAACATCAGAAGATGATGCACCTTCTTGCTCTTAAGCAGGAACATCAAACCTTTTGTCTGCTGCAGGATTATATTGAGACCTGGTTCAGCTGGGACAACACAAAGCACACCTAACTGCCACATTGCTTGAGAAAAAAATACTTTAAATAATTATACACACTTTAACAGTTCCTACCTGTATTTTTATCGGCCACGTGAAATTGCTGACGTAAACGAAGAAAGTGATGTTTGGATTGTTGCGAAAATCAAATTTCTCGTTGGAGAAACTGTCCTTGTATTCTTTTATATTGGTTCTTGAAACAACTGGAATTTCCTCCCCAGCCTGTGTGCCAGCTGTTTTCAAATGTTAAAAAGTAGCAAGAAAAAAATGTTTCAATGCGCATTTTAAATGGCAAACAAAAGGGAAAAGCACCCTGAATTCTAAGGTTATAAAAGTAACTATTCATTCGAACACTACTATTTTAAGTTGCATTGCACTATCAAAATCACTGTATGCCAAAATATTACGTTATAAAAATAAAATCTGCACCTTCAATGTTCCCAGAATACACTATTAAGATGTAAAAACATAGTTCTTTTTAACATTTTACCTCTGCCCCCAGGCTCAACATTTAAGAATATTACCTAACAAGTTCATAGTTTAAAAAAAAAACACAAATGTTTCCCCAACTAAATTTGCATTTGTCAGAAACTGTTAACTGAAACAAGCTACCAAGCAACTTAGTTTATACTCATTTTACCTGCAAAACTTGTGGACCAAGTAATGTTGAGGTTGAAGTTTTTAGATGCATTGATAAACATGTCCAGGTCTCTGTTTTGCTGGGGCGGGAGGAAAGAACAAAACACAACCCATTTGTAGGACAACCAATTTTAGCGTTTCCTAGCAAATCTTCACTAAAAAAAATATCTTGGCATTTGTTATTTACACGAAGAAAATAAATCAAGAAAAATATTATTTACATTTTCTTTATTCTCCTCCCCAAGTAAAGTGTAATAAAGAATAAAACAAGTCACATGCATTGAATAGAACAGAAGAATTGAGACACAAAGTATGGGGTGAACAATAAGCAAATCTAGAGTAGCTCAGAGGTTGTTCCAACAACTGTAAACAATCAGCTGTGGTTCCTTATGAAATTTTACCACGAAGATTTGAAACTGCATGGCCAAGCTCGGGGCAAAAAGTTCTGGTTGTTTTATGGAACTCGACACACATGCCACATTATGAGGCTACGTCTGGAGATTCACAGAACTGTAACAATTCATTATCTCCATGGCCAAGAGAAGACAAACATAGACCCAAAGGATGAAGTTTAAAGGAAAAGTAGGGAATTTACCTCTTCGGGTGTTGCTACGAAGTTGATGGCTGTGTAATAGCGATCATCCTCTTGAGAAAGGCTGAAGGTAAACTGATAGTCAATGAGAAGAGTATCTGTAAGGAATGAGGAGAGAAAGTTATTCCATGCTTTGAAATAAACTTCTGCAAAGCAAGGCATGATGATGCTGAAGTGTTTCTTGCAACTGAGAGCACAACTAGGAGTCACCACACTGTTATGAATGACACCAACGTAAAAGGGGCAGAAACCCCTCTTTTTAAGTTGAGCCTGAGGGGCAAAAGAGGCAGCTTCAATTTTCCAGGCAACAGACTCCAGACTTAACCTAAATGAATGTTCATACCTACACATTGTAAAAAACATGCCAAGACGTTTTCTTTTTCCATACTGCAATACCTCTGTGTTCTAAAAGAATACCAGAAAAATTTGAGAGGGACAAACTTCCACATATTCTAAGCTTCTGTACAACACGGGACTTTACAGGGAGAATTTCTACAGAGCAGCTGCTTGTTAATGAACCCAACTGCCATCTCACTCTGAAACACATCATGCCCAGACCAGTTTTTGGTCTGCCTGTGTGCCCTCCTATGCTCATGTCTGCCTAGGGCTGGGGTGTCATCTCTCTGTTAATCAACAGTGCACAACCAGTTTCTGAGAGACATCCACCAGTCTCAGTATCCTTTCATTAATCAAAAGTTGATCCTTACTGGTTTGGAAAAGAGAACAAGTACGCGTAATAGTCTCTTCTCCCAAGCAATAAGCAACAGGACAAGAGAAAACACCCTCACATTGTGCCAGAGGAGGTTTAGATTGGATATTAGGAAAAATGTTTTCACCAAAAGGGTTGTCAAAGCACTGGACTGGGTTAACATTTGGACTCGACAATCTTAAAGGTCTTGTCCAACCTAAATGTTTCTACAACTTGTATATATTCTCAAAGCTATCAAGAGATATTCCAAGCAATAATAAATACAAATCTATAGACCAGGTGTTAATTTTTCTCTTATCGCCTCCTGGAGATCACTTGTTGGATAGACACAAGCCAGCCAGCCTTCTGACGTCTACCCACAACTCCTATGAAGCACTAAGAAATTTTCAAGGAAGAAAATCAAGTGAGTGAATCTGTATAGCATGAGGTTGTTCCTGTAAGAGTTGTAAAATTCTGTCTTTTTCCCCTTTTTGCCCACTTAACCACCCCTGCCATTAGCAGCAATGAATTAGGTCATCCTTGCAAAGAGATTCAGGAGAAGCCATTAGTGTCCTTGTTTGGTTAGGCTAGCAGAATTCAAATTTGCTAAACACAGCAGCATGCTCATAATCTCTGTGTTGCACAAAAGTACTACTTGAGACTTGCATCTTTATCTAATTTAAGATTAAATCTATCCATGCCTGCCAGTGTGCTGATTGCTAATATTTGCAAACAGAAGCTGGAGAGTTTCCATTAAGTAATCTGAATCTTGGCAAAGTATCCTCTCAAATTGCATGGGAATCCAACTGTTCATTTCAGAGGAAACATGGAAACTTTGAAACCTTACCCATTCTAACATGGCATGGATTTTTTTTTTTAAAAAACAACAGTATTTTGCACTTACAAAAACTCTGAAGACATGCTTTGGTTTTGACTTATTAGGTATGTATTTTAGAGTATTCTCCAGAAGACCAGAATTCATTTCAAAGTCATGTGAAAAACAAAGTTTGTGCTGAAAGATCCAATCATCAATCATCACACGTACCTTATCAAGAACCGTATTTTCATTCCCTTTAAACAATACTTTTGTGAAGTTGTTTAAAACTATTTTTTAGTCCTTCCCTTAATCCCCTGTATTTTAAACAGATGCTGATGCAACTAAAACTGGTTTTAAATAAGGTGTTTTAAACTTCAAACACATTTTTTATCTCCAAACAAAATCCCTAGAGTACTCACAGTAACACGTTCCTTTAAGTGGATTTCCCTGGTATCTATTTTCGACTTCACACCTAAAAAGAATACATATTTTTTTAAAAAATGGTTATTTTTTTCAGTTCTATTTATTCCCAGGTACTAAAAATCAGAAAACACCACCTGTGCCGATAACAGTACAGAATTAAAAATAAAAAATGCATGTCTGAGCTATACTGGGCTGCTAAAGAAATTCCACAATTCCCACAAGTCAAAGTAGTATCAAGTAAAAAAGAAATATAAAATTCTGGATATTAACCTTTGCAACCACTTTGAATGTATTTATTAGCTCTGCACAATGTACAGAACTGGATTACTACAATCAAAAACTAAAGTTTCCATTTACATTTATGGCTATTCCAGGATCTAGCCCTATAAACATTTACTCATGTAAGCAACACTTGAAAAATAAACCTGGCAATGAAATGATTTGGAATGAAATTATTTCCACTAACATTACACTAAAAGCATTTCTGTTATGTTACAGAGAAACCTCCAGCAAATTTGTTGCTCTGAAACTGCTCCATTAAAATGCTTGAATGTCCAAGACTTATTTCAGATATATTTACACTCCCCCAGAAGAGCATCAGAGCACACAGACAGTAAAAATCTACCAATTAAAATGAAACTATTGAGGGATAAAGCAAAGTGGTATGTACAGTTTGGGGGGCGGGGACATTATTTTTTCACCCCATCCCTTCTGCATGACATTCCCAGTTGAAATGTTCTTAAAAATGGAAATCTTCAGGAAATCAGTTTGTTCATGTTACTCCCCCCAAGGGAAGCACAGTCAGCTGCACCGTCAATGAGTTAGTCAACTGTCAGCAGGAAGAGGTGAGCAGAGACTTCATAAATACAATTATTAACAAATGTAGGGGTTGCATGCTGGTATGTGCATGGCCCTTTGATTTCAAATAACAAAGTCAAATGAACTCACAGTTGACACTCGTCTCCTTTTATTCCCTTGGTGGTGCAGAAACATTTCCCTGTATTTGTGTTGCAGACAGACGCGTGGCCGTTGCACTTGCAAGCTGTTGAGCAGAGGGGGAAAAAAATGCAATGCTGAATGAAGCAAGAGAAACAGATTCGATAGCAATTAAGTCCCTTAGTTGCCAAACTGAGACACATCAACAATTAAAGTGCATATGAAAACCCATTTGGTACTCTTTGGTTTCTTTGTGATACAGAAGGCAGCCAAAAATAGAACCATGTGTCAAAACTGAGTGAGTGCAGCTCCAGGACTGATGTTTTGTATGAAATCATGATCAGACTGTGCTTTTTAGCTTCAACAATTTGTTTAACTTCCTCTCGTTAGACAGCACTAGGGATGTCATAACTGGTAAGAAAATGACAACATTTGAGACAGTTTTGGGCTTGCTAACACATTTCAGTCAAACTCAAAACTCTTTGAGAGAAAACTATTTTTCCAAATCAAGCAAAGCTCATGATGCTTTTAGGGCTTTTTCTAGAAATAAATAGGCTTTTGAGAAAATGGTGTCATTAGCAACAATGTCAGTGTATCTGCAGTGTAAAATGACTGGTGCTAAGAATACCATGCCCATACCGTAAGTGGTTTGGAGCATGTGCCCCAATATACTTTAGAATACCTTTAGCTTGGTCTCATAAGCTGAATGCCACCGAGTCGTGGTTGAAGCAAATCAGCACACCCCTAGACAACACCAGGTTTATGGTATGCCCAAAACCAGGCCAGCTTATATACTCTGAGCTTGCTCGAGATGCAAACCAAGTTATGACATTGGGGAACACACATGAGATTTGCTTCAAAAGAATGTTCCCGATTCAAATTAAAACGCTAATGTTGACACACTTTGAGACCTTTATTCATAAAGAAGTAGAGAAGGTACTTGCAAAAAAAAAAACCAACCAAACCCAAACCAACAAACAACAAAACCAACACAAGCAGTTACCTTTGATATAATGTTCACTATAACTAAAAGAATGGATATAATAACTTTTCCCAGAAGGTAGATGCTTTTTAGAATTTCTACCGATGAATGGGAAGGCGCATTCATCTGGAGCTGTGCATGGAAGAGTGTACAATATAAAACTGGAAAAAGTACACCAAGAGAAGATCCCTCATTTGTGGTCCCTGAGCTTTCTGGAAATAGTATGCTTTAAAAGCTGGTGCCTTGTCATTAAGAAGATATACGTCTTCTCATTAAGATGGCATATGCTACTCAACATACCAGCAGATTCTTAGACATGAAGTCCCCATCCTGAATATCCTTGCCAACCTTGGACCTTATTTTATGAAACCTTTTGATGTCTTCTTTATATTGGCATGTAATGGAAGCTATATTGTATCAGGGACACTTAATTGTGCTTCTCTGATGTGGATGAGTGGTTTCCTAGCAGCAACACGGAACAAAATACGAAGAAGCATAAAGGCCTATTGTGGGAACAAGTAGACTAAATGAAGATTTGACAAAATAATTATATTCTGTGAAGCAAACACCCTTCTTATTAGTGGCAATTTAAAAAAAGAATTTTTAATACTATTGAGAATGTCCTGTACTTCCTTCCTTATGCTTTGCAAAAGGTTAGCAGAATGAAATTTGATCAATATTCAAAATTACCATACATAAAAATTAGGAGAAATTTCAAATTTCATGTTGTTTAGATGCAGATAACAGTATCTTGAGCACCAACATTAATGCTTCCTCATCCTGCCCTTTAGCCACATGCTTATTAAGAAGACTGAACACTCAAATATCTCTATTTAAATCAACCAAATCTATTTATTTGTTCATTTTCCTATCAGCCCCATAACTGGAGATCATTCACTAAAGGACTGGAATATGCACAAAGAGAAATTTTCTCATTGCTTTTCAAACAGCTATGAAGTTTGGAAACAAAGTATTAACAAGACACCCTTGCTGGAGTCTAAAACCAAAAATTCTCCTCCAGTCTGACGCTAGAGCAGAAAGCCAAAATTGTTGAAAATGGCTTTGTGACTGTGAAGCATGGTAACAGTCTGACAACGAACCACCTTACAGCGAGACTCCTTCTTTACAAACCATGGGTCACAGACTCATTCAGAGACGGTCACAGGCCTGGATCATTGCTCCTCTTCCTGCATTTGTACCAGTCTGGCTTCTCAACGGCAACTGCATCACCCACCTGCCCAGCACCTTTTTTCCATGCCAAGTGCTTTAACTGCCTGCCAAGGTGCCCGTGCGGCCCTGGGAGGGGAGAGCAGGCAGGACCACGGCCCCAGCAGCTCATCATGGGCCACCAGCAAATGCTCCACAGAGGTGTTCAGAAGCACTGCCACAGCAGCAATCTGATTTCAGGCATAATAGTGCCTTCCGTTCTCTTGCAAATAACTTTCTTATCTACCGCTAGCATATTTTCATGTGAAACCTCAATCAGAAAACTCAAAAAAACCTGAATGCAGAGAAAGCACCTTGCAGCTATTTTTACATTTGATGTGCTGCATTTCCTGCCCTTCCCGATTAACAGCTCTCTACATTGGACACTTCCTAAAAGCAACTGCTGAGGAGTAATTTAGCTACCATTTAGTTAATATCTGCCTAGCTCTGCAAACACCAATGCCTATGATGATATGCAAACAATTCTTTCAGAGAAAGAACTGCAGTTTGTCAAAATTTTTTCAACGCCAGCAATATAGCAGTGTTCACCTGCCCTGCTGGCACAGAGCAGCAGGAAAAGGCATCTTATTCCATCCACTCTTCTTATTCTTCACTGGCTTTTGAACCCCAGCGCTACAATTTCCAGCTCTGTATAGCCTTACTTGTTTGAACCACTACTGCTATCAGTGCTGCTCAAACTCCTGTTGGCTCTGCAGAATGGAAAACACCAAACACTAACACTTTTTCCAGCACTGAATATTTGTGATTTTGAGGATATTTATGGTCCCCACACTGCCAAGGTCATTGGGCTAACACTAGATCTGCACAAGGACTCGCACTCGGCACTAAGTGCACAAACACACGGATGTTTCTGTCTCAGGATGGAGTGTACCAACAACCATCTCCAGCACGGATGTGACTGCAGGCTCTATAAACAGTGCGGAACACAACATTACACCTAAACGCACAAAAAGAGTGGAATCAGCGCATCATTAATGGGAAAGGAAGGAGGGACCATGGCTCAGAGAAGGGAAAAAGCAGGAGCTGGCTCTCTGGCTCATCAGCTGGCTCTGTGGCTCATCAGCCAATCCTTATCTGAAGAATTCCCCTCTGGAAACCTTTTCACTGAGCAAAAATTACTAATGGCTGGCAGTCGCTCTGGCTGCATCAGATAGCATTTCCTCTTGCTGTCCCTCTTCCGATCCACCTCGGTCTTTCTGCCCAGCTTCCTGTTTTCCTCATTCTTTCACCTTCACAGTAAATGGCGTTAAATCACAGCAAATTAAAAACCTGGGCCCAAAGCACTTGAGAGCAAAGCACTTTTGACATGAGCTACTGGTTTCATCAGATAATGAATGAATGCTGTTCCACAGCCTCTCAACACATTTTCTGATTTCTTTTTCAGGCATCTGGATGACTTTAGTCTATCATTCATTATCTCAACAACAAACTATTTTTGGACAATCCTCATGCGAAAGAGTCCAAAGTAACTTACCCTCAATTTCCACATGCACAGAAAAGCAACAAATATCAAAAGGCACATTGTGATCCAGTGATTAAACCTGAATGCTCAGAGTAGACTTATGTATTTTTTCAGGCCAATTCAGCCTCAATTTATTCATTCCTGCACTTCAAATTATCTTTACATGAAATGAGTTTACAAGTATCAGTGCTATTTAATCTCTCAGATAATGTTCTGAAATAAAGTGTCAGAGATGCACCTTCTCCTTTGTACCCATGCCGTTGTGCTGTCATAATTTCATATCCCAGCCACTGCAACACCGTTTTTTTTAAGGCAGCCCTGTCCCCATCTGTAATCTTTTCACACCCTTCCTCGAACCTGTCTGCTGGGAGGTTCTTCTTCATAGCCTCAAACGTCACCCACTTGCTCTTGCTTTAGGAAACAGGATGTTCATGCTCCAGCAACTGACTCTTCTCCATCCAAAAGGTCGATGATTGCAGTAAACATACTAAATGACTTTCCAAATATTTTCTACTGGATTGTCACCATACTTGGAAGGAGCAACTCAGTCATCAATGTCCCCTCATTCATCGCCTTCACCTATTTCTTCTGGAATGCCTACAAACCATCCACACTCACTTCATTGAAGTACTGGTACTACTCTGACACTGAACTATGTTATTTCTGTTCTAACCTTTTCCATCACTGTACCTAATTATATCACTCCCCCTAACTATACCCCACTAAAGCTCTTCAGAACATGAAGCACCCTCCCTCACACCTGCATATCACCTATCACAACTGGACTCTGGTTTACAGTGGGTCTCCCCATGCTACAACACTACGAAATACACAGTACTTCAAAATAATGTTGCACGATTCAAGGGCAAAACACCATATCTTACATGTTCCTTTTTCAGTATTACCTGTATTGGTCCTTCAAAAAAGATTTTTTTCCCAGTTTGATAACTGGATCTTGCACAACCAAAAAAGTTATTTGTGACAAAGAGTCCCAAAGCACTATATAAACTTAAAATGCAATTTTAACAGGGATCACCTAATCCTCAACTGAAATCCAGGCAACTCCTCAGTGAAATATGGCAAGCCTTTTAGGAAGCAGACAATTGTAACAATAAACACACAATACATTAAACCAGGGGTCCTCAAACTATGGCCCCCCAAGGTCTTCAATCTGGTCCCTGGTATTTACAGAACCCCCTGCCCCACCCACCCCACCCACCCCCCCGCCGGGGGTTGGGGGGGGAAACCAAGCAGCCACAGATGACTGCCTGCCACTGCATCCACGCGCCGGCCCCCTGGTTAAAAAGTTTGAGGATCCCTGCATTAAATAAATGTAATAGAAAATGGAATTTAGATAAGCAGAAAATTGTTGAGGACATTGGGATTAACACTATTAATTTTTTTAAAAAAAAAAAACCAGGATCGTCAAACACTAAAATGCACACATTTTTCACTGTGGTCATTTAAAGTTTACAGAGGTAAAAAAAAAATCATCTTTATCTTTAGCAATAAAAGTCAAAGAATTTCATCAAGCAGTTTCTCTATATTAAATCTGGAAAAACAAGGATGGTGCCTTGCTTACAGGAAAGAAAAAAAATGTATTATCAGGATGTAATTTCAGTTAAGATAGCAAAGGAATGAGTAAGAAGTGAAAAACATCAGAGACTTCAACGCAGGAAGTCTTAAGGCATCACTTACGCTGACATGTTCCTCCATTAGTAGGATCACCGTAGTAGCCTGAGATGCAAGTTTCACAGTGTTTGCCAGTTGTCAGGTTTTCACACTTCTCACAGATGCTTTCATTTACACACTTACTGTGCCCATTACACTGGCAGGCTGAAGAAAACAGAAAAGGACAAGTATTTATGCTCAAATATAGCACTTCACATAGAGCCTCAGAAGCCTGTGTTCCGCAGAGGCTGAATGAAACCATTTCATGCACCTTCCAAAGAGGTTCTCACAGTCCTGCTAGTGGTACATGAACTTAAAGGGGGTGTGTATCAAAAATGTGAAATTTAAAGCAACACATGGAAACCGAATTCCAAAACATTACATGCATATTAGACAGGACTGGATGCAACTGGTGGGATGGATTTACAGGGAGGAATAGGAAAGAAATGGTTTAGCAGCAGTCCGAGTAATTTTATTCTATATGTTTGGTGTCAAAAACATTACTTCAGAGTCACTGAGTGTTACTAACAGTTAAATGAACCTTCAAAGAAAGAACTGCCTTTCTTTCAAGCAACCCTAAAATGAATAAACAAACAAAAGTTAAAAACTTAGCAAAGGTTCAGATAGAAAGGGAAAATTTCACTGGAGTAAATAATGCATAGGTAAGTCTTCAGACAGCAAACCTCTGCGGATACCCACATAACTCTTTCCATCTCAAAACGTGTTATTTATTGTCTTCCAAGGCCTTTTCCTCCCTCCGTTAACAGGAGGGAACACAGACATCACCACAGTCTTAAAAAGTCTCTCCCCTTGCATTTAACTGTTGCTACAGCTGAAACATTTGAACAATTCCATGTTGCTCATTTACCTGGACACTGGATAAAGGACCAGTTATAGTTATTCTCCACCGGACACATGCTGACATTAAGGACGGGCTCCAAGCTGTGTTTCCCCATTGCAGATGGGGTTGGCATCTTGACTGGACCTCTGTAAGAGCCCTCGATGCACTTCCCCTTGCCGGTGTTGCTCGGATCTGTGCACCACCCACATCCGGGCTGCTCCAAACAGTGAGCACACGTACAGTAGCCTGAACAGTTTTCAGCTATAAAAAAAAAAGACCCAAACATCAAATTGTAGATTAAATCACTGTCCCAAAACATGGGAAACAGCAAACACAGAAAGGCTTGTACACCTTTTCTAACCTTAAGTATTTATCTCACCAGATCTGTAAATATTTATTCTGATAGTCACGTAACACATAGATATTATTTCCTATCAGCCTACTTATTCTAGAATCTAAGACAGCTATAACAAAGGTTGCATTAATCAGTAAGCATTGTTTCATAACTCACAATACACATGTAAGATTTTTCTAACCATTACGCATCACCCACTAAAATCAGACATTAACTTTCCCAACTACAAAATATCTCCAACTGATTTACAACAGATCATATGATAAAATGAGCCACCCAGAAGCAAAGGATAAAAACCAGTTTGTTCGCTCGCTTTTGAGTCTCTTCTTACCACATGTTAGAATATCACACACCACTATTTCAAGCATTTATCTGAGTCAAAAAGCATAGAATACAAATCTAGAATAAAATGAGTCTTCTTAGGATGCTCACAGTGCCACATGCAGATCCCCTGGCCCCAGAAATCAGCTAAATCAGGGGGGAAAAAAACCCAAAATACTATCGCCATGCTTTAACTGTTCCTTTCTCAAATGGGACCCTATTTCAGGGGTGACAAACACTTTACATACAGGAAAGTTCTTCCATTCCTTTCTGCATACCATCTTAAAAAATATTTTGTAGATTCTTGATGTTACAAGACGAGCAGACTTTCTATCTTGATGTTTTACCATGACAATATTTGCCTTTTTAAAAAAAAAAAAAAAACACAACACCCAAAAGTAGTAGAAAAATATTGTTTCCCATTATTTCAGCCTACTCATCTCCTGCCTGATGCTTCCTCCAACTTTTGACCTCTGGCAGTATGGGAAGTTCACACTCATGTTTGACTATTACCTGAAACTCATTTCCTCCATGTCTTATTCTGCAACACCTGCAGCCACTCAGGCTTATTATCATCAGCTTCTGAAAGTTCCTAGAGCAACTGCAGCAACTCAAACTGCCCACCTTCCCTCCTGGGGAAAATATGCACTCCTCCCCCTCTGCTACCCCAAGAGCCCTGGCCTTCCCAACTCCCCTGTCCACACTTGGCTCCTAAAGAATTCAACATTAATAAAAATAATTTCTAAAACTGTTTGATGACTTTTTAAATTTCTAGAGTATTTCAACCCATTCTGAAAACAAAAAGTAATATTCCAAAGCACCATAAATCTTTTGCAGTTTGCTCACATCTACCTAAATGGGGGAAAAAAAAATACCACTTATTCAAAATAAGTTAGAAATGCCTACTGTGGGCTACATGCAGACAATACTTCAGAATAAAACAGCCTATCAAATCCAAATTACGGTTTACACAAGACAATCTAATATTAAATTACATTGCTCCATATGTGAATAAAAGAGATATAAAAGAGAGGCAAAAAGAAGTTAATCACATGAAATTATGTAACAATTAACTTGAAAGATAGGAATTCAAATAACGAAACAAGTACTTCTCTGTTGCAAAAAAAAGTGGAGATTTCATCATCTCACTTGAAAGCCTTCACTATCTGCCATTTAGCTTAATTGATAGTTCCCGTAACTGGGACCTAATTCTGTTTAATGCTTTACGTGATGCAGGACCGAACTGCAGACACGGGGGTCAGGTACTTGTTACCTTTGTCCAGAAGATATTCAGTATAGCTGATGCACAGTTTGATGCCTTATCGTAGCGAATGTCAGCAACTACAAGATTCCAGCCCACACGTCAAGATGCAGAAGCAATTACTCACGTGGACAACTGCTCATGGTGTACCACTCCATGCACTGCCCGTAGGGGAAGGAGGCCACATAAGCATTGGAGTCCACACACTGTTTCATGTTGCTGCACCACATGCATTCAGAGCTGCCACTCGTGCACTCCCCACACATGGTCCGCAGGGCGCAGGGCGTGCGGCACTGCTTGGCGCTGTGGTTAGCTGTGGGCAGGAGGACAAGAGTCAACTTTCTTCCAGAAAGAAATACGTATGAGCCGAAAGACAGAAGACAAAAAGCCCTGTCTATTATTCAGGCTGAAAAACAGTTCAATATCACAGACCTGAAACACTTCATTTGTGGTGTGGTGGTGCTGGATGGAGCTGGAGATATCTTACATAAACGTGAATGAGAAATGCAGTAAGTATTGCAAAAAAACCTCTCTTACTATGTTTCCTCCACGAGCGTTAAAGCTTTTTAAGGTGGACAGAAAACAATTTAAATGGTGTTATGAATGTGGTCATTATCGCTCTGTAGGTCTGTTGATGCATTCCTTAGCTATCCTCCCAAGCAAAGTGTTGGGAAGAAACCTCATGTTTTGTGTTTTAGTCATATTTATATGTTATATAAAACACTGGGATGTGTTTTAAGTTATTTCATCAGTTCCATACATAAAATGAGTACTGAAAGCAGAACTAACTCAGAAGTTCCTGGTGCAGGCCAAGACTTTACCATCTATTTCTAGTGTCTGTTATCAGACCATAAAAAAACAAATTAAAGCTTAAACCAATTCAAAGTGCTGAAGTTAAAATATTTAAAATTTTGAGTTGAAGTTCCACATTCAGGATATGTATCCTGCACTTACACAAAGAATGATTTCAAGTGGTGTAGCTTACTTAGAAATTTTATGTAATCAGCCAACTTTCTTAAAACTTAAAGAGGCACTAATTGGTATTCAGAAATAATCAGCTATAATAGAAAGTTAACAGACCAAGCCATTTCAAAAGATACGCAGTTCCAACAAAGCTAGAAGACTTTTCCCAAAAGCAAATAGCTTCTTTTTCAAAGTTCTCATATCTCTAAAGTGTCTTGCCCAATTAATTTCAAACTTTGATAAAATCCTCCTCTGGCTACGGAACAGGGGAGGGGAGAAAAGGGAGTTCAATTGGAAAGTAGCTTTTATTTTATTTTTTTTTAAATGAGAGATTGCTTCATACCATAATTAACCTAAATGTCACATTCAGGTATGCAATTTAGAGAAAAATAATTAAACTATAATGTACTTCAAGCATGTTACAGTTAACAGTGTAAATGTAGAGCTATTCTTGAAAAGTCCGATTCCTGCATGAAACTCCTACACAAGACACTTTCAGAACTACTTTTCTTTGGCAAAGTCGTGACACAGCTAGTTGTAAATTTAATGAACGGGATCCTCTTTACTCTCTAAGAAACCATAGAATCACAGCACAGTTTGGGTTGGAAGGGACCATGAAGATGATCTAGTTGCACCCCCTGCCACGGGCAGGGACACCTTCCACCAGCCCAGGTTGCTCCAAGCCCTGTCCAGCCTGGCCTGGGACACTGCCAGGGATGGGGCATCCACAGCTGCTCTGGGCAGCCTGTGCCAGTATCTTGCCACATTTACAGTAAATACAAAAATATAAAAATACAAATGCTCATCAGTCAGCCTGCTGCCCATGAGACACACAAGTCAGATATTGTTACCTGGCCTTTCACAGACACTGCCATTGACTTCATTGATACATGTTGCTGCCTTCAGTCCCTGCTGGAAAGGCTCAGCTAAATAACCACAAAATCCAGCATCGCTTGGTTCATCTGGCAGCCACTGGAGGAGGGTGTTGGTGAAGGGAGACATGTCTTCCCAGCACCAATACGACACATTGATTTTCCTCAGTCCAACCCATGGAGTCAAAGATTTGGGCTAGAAATAAAGGAAAATGGTAGATATAATACCCAGTTTTATTACCTTAGGCATTAAAAGAAAACACACATCATCATATAACGCTCGTAGCAACTTTGCCAGGTTACGTGTTGCAAAAACATAGTAAGGAAAATACGTGTTTCTCAGTGCTACCAGAATTAAATGCCACAGAGATAGAGAAACCCTTCAGAAAACACCAATTTTTATTTTATTTTTTTTTCAAACTACATTTCTAGTTTCCTAAACCAAGAGAACAAGTCAAACATTCACACTGGCTGACAATGAAATTAACTGCAAGTTGCTTTTTATATGTTTGCGACTCCTACAAATGCATAGACACAGGAAAAAAAAATCTGGATCTACAGTTTAACATGAGAATGAAAACTAGCAGTGCCCTCTACAATTTAAATGATACAATCCACTTACCTACTACTATACAGTCTGACTAGGAGACTTCTACTACTGAAGAGTGTGTGTATATACAGACAGGTAGAGACACAGAGCAGGTCAAATCTAAATTAGTATCGTTGGCAATAAAATTCTCAATATCAAGAACCCATAACAAATATTTCTACTGGCCATTTATTTTTTTATACATTTTTATTCCGGGGAGAGGCTTTTTAACTGTCTTAGTACAACATTTTATTTTACTGTTAAAACCTTTTCTCCATCAAAGCACTTTGGTGGCACAGCTGTCCTGGGAAGGCTTTAGACAACACGTCTTCCCTTACTGCTATATATAACCATCACCTACTTCAAACTGATTTTATGCACCCTTAAACCTTAGAGCTGCAACTTTTAACAGCAACAGGGTTACACAGCATTACGTGCCAACACCAACACATTTTCTTATTATTAAAAAACACCTATACACAGCTTATTTAAAAAAGGACCAACTGTAAAGTACAGCCTCCCCCAACACAGCAGCAGCGTGCCACTGAATGGCAGAAGTTCAAGTACCAGACACAGCTTGGCTTTTTAGTGAAGGTATTTTCCCACATTATAAGAACTCAATACTAATATCCACTAAAAAGGGTTAACAATCTCTTTAGATTTCTAAAGCTTACTTTTTAAAGGACACTATCGGTGAAATAAAAGCCATAAATTAACAATTTTTTTCTCCCCAGTGTCAGGGTTTAAACACTATCAGGAAAGGGTTGCCATGTGGCTTTAGGAATTTACACTGCACTTAACTACTGGGATATCCAGCAACACCTGGAGGTGTTAGACCATGTACTTTTACAATATCACAGGCTTGGCTTCCACTCTTTACAAAAGATTTAACAAACAATCTTGCTTGAACTGCACTTTACCTTTTCTTAGCTAAATTGAATCCCCTCTAAAACACTGTAATTGTTAAAATGGCATTTCAAAATTACAAAGGGAATCAAAGCAGGAATGTTCTCATTTCAACAGGGAAATACGTCTCTCTAGTACTGAAGTACATTCTTCTCTTGAAAAGCAGCAATCCTACTGCCTCCAATCTAATTTTTCCTATATAAAACTCCTCTTGATTGCCAGCCCTGCCCACAGTGGCCTCTGGGACCCAAGAAGAGTTACTCCAATGTGCCATCAAGCCACGGTAGCTCTGCTGCCTAAACTAGGATTTCAGCAAAGCTGCACAACATCTTTTTCTTTGTTAGGGCTTTAGCACCACCTACACAACCTGCCCTGAATACCTCTGCACTTCTGCCAGGGACTGGGAAAAAATATATATTTATTTTATTGATGCATGAAGAGGGACAGATTCCAATTCACTTCTCACTGGCTCTGACAGAAAAGCACCTGCCACTAGATCAAACATAAATAACTCCAAATAAGCCAAGCAGCTCTGAGGAGCAAAAAGCCGACATTTTAAACAGCCACTTTCCTGAACAGAAAAAATAACTTTAAATGCTTTATATTAAACAACTCCGGTGCCCCAAAGGGACCTTTATTTATAAAATATTGTGTACAAGTCACGAGAGGACTCCTGATGCAGTCATGTATCCCACAAGAGAAATCATGTGGGATTTCATTATAGGAAGCGATAGCTTTGAGGCACCGTGTATGTTTATATTTATCTTTCCCATTTACATTCTCTACAATTTCAGTTCAAAAGCACCCATCGGGTATGCTGAATTTCAAAAGAAAAATCAGTCCTTTTCAGTTAAGAGGCATGTCTATTCTGTACAGAGCATACAATACCACAGCAAGGACTTTTCCACAGTCAGAGCTTAATTACTCAGGGGACATAAAAGAGAAGCACTCACCGAAGACTGCATCTTCTGCAGCTCCTTTAGAACAAATTCTACCTTTTTCTGGGTCGTGAGAGAAGCCAGCAATGCACCGTTGGATCTGCAGGACAGTTTGGCATGATCATAGTTCTCCTTTGCGTTTGTAATTTTCAAGCAGGAGTTCCCTACCAAATGCCAGTTTGTTCCACAGATATTTTCTGGGAGGGGAAAAAAGAAAATAAACCCAGATATGTAAGCAACCTTCACAATGTTCAAAGAGGTGAAAGAACCTTTTCACCAAAATAAAACCTACTGTCCCATCCCAAACCAGCATGACTTACTGGCAGGCTCAGAAGTATCTATGTACAAAATACTGGAGGAATAGGAAAGCTGTTTAGGGGAGCTGAAGCGCATCATCAGCATTTAGTTAACTGCACTAGGTAGTCAAAGCACTTATTACATGGAATAGTAAAATTACTGTAGAAGAATGAGAAATGGAAAGTAAATTACTATCTTGCTGATGGCTTAGAGTAGGGGTCCTTAAACTTTTTAAACGGGGGGCCGGTGCGCGGATGAAGTGGCAGGCAGTCATCTGTGGCTGCTTGGTTCCCCCCCCAAACCCCGGCGGGGGGTGGGGGGGTGGCGCGGGGGGGTTCTGTAAATACCGGGGGCTGGATTGAGGACCCTGAGGGGCCGTAGTTTGAGGACCCCTGGCTTAAAGCCACTTATTCAACAACAGTTGTTAGGATACCTTTCGACAGAAGAGGCTGGTTGGGCTAATCCCACTCACAGTACCAAACTTCCAGGATTAAACCCTGTTTTATCTTGAGAACAGCCATGCCCACTACTGAAGAACTCTTTATATTCTGTGGTTAATTATTTCCCTCAAAACAACCCCACCACCAATGGGCATTTTCAGTGTGAATTTCTGCACAGCTGATGTCTAGCTCCAACGTCTTGGTTCAGATTTATCTAACAGATTGAGAAGCTCTCAAGTGTTAAATTTTTAGATAGGCTTTTTACACATATGGTCAAGTCACCCTCTTTTCTACAACAAATTAAACAGACCAAGCTCTTTATCTATCTCATTAAAAGAAGTTTTTCTCACTCTCATGGCTCTTCTCCAAAGTCTCTTAATTTTTCCACTCTTCCAGACTAGCAAACGCCAGACTTGGACACATCCAGACCTATCAGAGTTATTAGGGGAAGACTTTCCATACCTATTAAAAGGTCGTCTCTGGGTTGCTTTTTTCCCCTTTCTCTATATTTTATTAACTGCAAATGTTAATCACTGAAGATGCTATATTTCTCTCCCAGTCACTGGGAAAAAAAGTTGCTGCAGGGGGACTAATAATCAACTCCTATGAGCTCCCACTGGAAACACTAATAAGAGAATTTTCCTTACACACTTCACGTGTTATTTGCCTAATTTGTCCAGTATGTGCCATTACACTTTTGCACAATTCTAGTTTCTAAAATTAAATAGCATGCATTATTAAATCTAATATCTTGCAGAAACCTATTATAGCAACAGTATTGCTTTTATCAAATGGAGAGAGCGCCTAATAATTATACAAATGATCATACTCCTCTTCAGACAATCAGGATTGAAAAATACCTCATCAGACTTTTTGAATTTACTAGAAAAAGTTTTATACCAAAGCCGGGATGATTAAACAACATTATTTATTCCATTTTAGCACTAAAAGATTACAGATTTGGGGGTTAAAAACCAAAACCAAACAAAAAAATCCCCACAACTTTTGGACTGGGTGAATTTCTTTCCTTTTTTTTTTTATTTGCACAAATATAACCAACACCCACCTGGTAAAGCAATGCACTCCTGATTCCTAGGTTCCCACTGACAGTTTTGATCCATGGCACAGCTTTTGCAACTTGTCTTTTTGTTACAGTAATAAGCAGGGTTATCCTTAGGACAGTTGTCATACAGAGTAACAGGAACCTAAAATAAATAGCACAGATTAGGTTTTTTCCCATCCACCCAATGTCGGTTTGTAAGAGCAATGCCTATCACACTAAACTCCACAGTTCAGACCTACAAAACAACTGATAAATTCAAAATCTGTGACACTAAACATAGCTTGCACTGTATATTCAAGGTACTCCCCCAAGCCACCATCTGACACATTTTCCTTACTAGAGCTTTTACAAAAGGTTTTTTTCTAGGGAAGGCCCTATTGGGAACAAACCCAAATGGCTATGTGCCTTACTGAATAATCACACCATCAGGAAACCTCCACCTCTTCCTCTGCCCATAGCCATCCTCATAACTTAAGTGGAGAGTCCCATGAAAAGCCCTTGGACAAACTTGAAAAAAAATATTCAAGCATGTTAGCAGTTTAGAGCTAGACATGCACTGGAAATAATGAAACAACTAGGGTCAATAATAGTGACAGATGAAGCCATCTGGACATTTGCTATTTCAAAGACTAAATTTAAACTACAGAAGTATTAGAGAGACTTTACCTGTTCCTCTGTGCAGTTGTTATGTATTGAGATACACTGGTCAGTGCACCATTGACAGTTGTTTGTATTTGCTGTACAGCTATAGCAGTCTGTAATCTGATCACATTTTTCATTGTCTACAGCTATTAAAGAAAAAAACCTGCATGACCAAAAACAGGCATTTCCTGACAGAGCTCTAAGAACTTGATTATATATAGCAAAAGATACAACCAAACAGTAGGGCCTGTAGATTTTCCGTTATCAACTACTTAGTGAATCAGATATTTTCACGGGATTGAACTGATAGAAAATTGCATTCATTTGCAGCATCAATCATTTTTAGTGCCCAAGGAGCCATAAAACACACCACCAGAAAATGCACCAAGACATAGAAGCGCATGAACTAAGACAAGACGCATGTTCAGTCAATGCCCATGCAAATGATGCTAGAGGACATTTCACAAGGACAGTGAACTTCTCCCACTGCAGGCCCATTTCACTGCAAGCCTGGCCTTCAATTACGTGCAGCATTTTCATGCAAAGCTTCAACTTTCCACTTCATCTTTCCAATTGCTTATCGCCTGTGTTTTGTGAAAATTTATTGTACATTCAGAGCCCATCAAAGCAATGTCCCTTTACATCAATTTCTATTAAATAATTAAAGGCTGCCATCTATTACAGAATCAAAGTTCGCATAATTCAATTCAGAGCAACGAATACATCAGGATAAAGCATTGAAAAGTTGTTTAAAAATTATCGTAAGGGAGAACACAGGAATCAGACCTCAAATGTTTTTTTTGTATGCCCCTATCCATATAATACCATAGAAGGAAAAATAAAGTAACTTTTCTTAAAACACTATTCCTGCTGTCTCTCTCGAAGAGCACAGTATAACGCTGCAGGACCCCAATCCCACTCCCTTGCCCTGCAGTGCTCATCAGCAAATTGCCGGCTCTCAAAAGGTCAGTTCTTGGAGTAAACATCTACAGAGCAATGGTCCAGACCTGATTCCTGACTGATGGGGTCTCTTTGGGATAGGAAAGTAAGTACAAGCTGTATAGCAGCAAAAAAAAAAATCTAATGAGCAAGCAGCTTCAGGGGGAGTGAGAGATGAAAACGTCTCCACGTGGCTGCAGCCACTTGGTCAGAGGAAGGTCTCCCAGGACACGTGTGGAAGCACAGCTACAGCCCCCCACCTTTAACTTGATCTGGTAATGGCAAGACAGAATGTGGAAAAGAAAAAGACCCTACATGCCTTTTGGAAAGGGAAATGGAAAGAATGTGACACATACCTGGCTTAGGAGGACAATCTTCAAATATCTTTTGCTGCTGCTTCTCTGTCGCCATTTCCCAGGGGACGCAGCGAGAAGAGGCAGTAGCCCACACGCATCTGATGCCAGGACCCGCTCGCAAGCAGGCCGTTTCATTGTCAAAAGCTTCACATCTCTCGGGTGTGTACTTCAGTATGTCACTGAGGAGGAGGCTGTTGAAGCCTCCAAATACATACATAGTGCTAGACAAAATGGAAGTGAACAGGTAAAAACTTGCACCTGTGTTTATAGACCACACACTGCTCCAGGTCAAAATGATTTAAGATGTGAGCAAAGTGTTTTATTACATTCCAGCATGTATAAATCCAAAGAAATAGCTCTTGGTTAAGGAAGGCACTAAAGAAAAGGTCAGTCAAGTTCCACCATTTCAAAGAAGCCAGAAAGTCTCAACACATGGGTGTTGAGAAGAATCAAACCTATCCAAGGTCATATACTGACCTTCAGCTTCAGCCAGAACGCTGGTGACACCTATCAACATGACTGTACATGAAATGCTGCAGAAATGCGGGTCCTCCTGTAAAGGACAGCGGCAAGAGAAGGAGGAAGGCTAAAAATTGGGGAGACGGTATCACAGCATTAAACCAGTGTTCAGAAACTACAACAAAACAATTCAGTGTTGTCACATCTTGCTACGCTGCTGTGAAAAAAACACTTATTTCCATGGCTTTTAGCAAATGAGCAGTCATTGTCAACCTAAAGAAATAAAAAACAAACAAAAAAACCAAACCCCAAAACAAAATAATAGTTTTTGCAGGTGGAAGGTGGTTTTTTTAAACCTTCTTCAGTATCGCAACTGCTTCAGGCAAAACATCAAATTTCATTACTTGCACAAAAATGTCACCCAAAAACCCCTGTGCATCCATGTTTGTAAATGTGCATTTTAAAAGACAGTGAAGAAGAGTCAATGCAACTGAAAATAAAAGTTCTGGCTGAATATTTTTAATACGATTTTCATCCTATTTAAAGATGAAAAGAAGAACTAATGCACACTTAGGCGTCCTTCATGGAAGCAAACGCATGGCTGGTATTCAGTAGACACTGAAACAAGTAGGTGGTGAGTGAGTTTAAGAGACGAAAAGAATATCTAGAAGCACACCTTCCTTTTCAAGGCACTGACAGTTATCTGCCTGGCTTAAACTGAGCTTTAAATAATGTTACTGATTTACAGAAAGTATCCTCGGAGGATAAAGGAATCAGAATGAAAGACTTGTAAGGAATATAATTTCTCAAACTTGGTTCCGCAGACTCAACTACAACAACAGATATTCACCTGAAAGCACAGTCATTCATACAGTGATGTAATGCTTCACACCAGGAATCTCACCTATCACCTCACCTGAATAATATACATTGTGTGACTGGGAAAGAGCAGCCACACAGGATCAGCTATGTAAACTGGAACATGGACAGAGAAACCATGACGGAAAGTATGGTTTGGAGAAATACAGATACACATATATACAAAAGGAAAAGGAATAGAAATATCAAAAAATCAATTCTTTTAAAGAAGTGAGCTGAGAAAGTTTAGTTGAGGGAAGAAAGGCTAACAGGAGCAGGTGGATACTGAAGACATTACAAAAAAGTGAAGATCTGAGAACTGTGAGAGTTTTGCAACTGATCCTCAACCCTCTGGTCTCAGTGTTAGTGATATACATGTATACATTTATTGAAATATGAAAAATGCCAACACTCCCCGGCATATTTGTGACCTTACCTGTTGTACAGCACAGCAGAATGTCCAAACCTGTTCACGTCGTGATGGAGACCCGGGCGAGGAAGAACAGACCACCGATCACAAGCTAAGATTAAGAAAAGATCATTTCAGAAAAGTTTGTCTAGTCTAATTAATAACTCAACTTACAGAGTACATTTCTTCCTGAAATATCCCACAGTACTTGGGATCTTCTGCCCCTGGGTCACACCAGCCCCCAGCAGCTGCGGGCTGGGGGCAGGGGGCTGGGAACTGCCCGGCGGGACAGGGCCCGGGGGGGCTGGGCGGCAGCGGCTGGGCATGAGCCCCCAGCGTGCCCAGGTGGCCCAGGAGGCCAGCAGCATCCCGGCCGGTGTCCCAAACGGTGTGGCCGGCAGGGCCGGGGCAGCGCCCGTCCCCCTGCCCTGGGCACTGGTGGGGCCGCCCCGCGGGGCCTGGGCTCAGCGTTGGGCCCCTCACGGCCAGACAGACACTGAGGGGCTGGAGCGTGTCCAGAGCCGGGCAGGGGCTGGGGCAGGGGCTGGGGCACCAGCCTGGGGGGGCGGGGGGGTCAGCCTGGAGAGAAGGGGGCTGGGGGGGACCCGGTGGCTCTGCAACGGCCTGGCAGGAGGCTGTAGCCAGGGGGGTCGGTCTCTGCTCCCCAGGAACCAGCGACAGGACGAGAGCAAACGGCCTCACGTTGCGCCAGGGGAGGGTGAGATTGGGTGTGAGGGAGCATTCTGCACCGAGAGGGCTGGCAGGCGCTGGCACAGGCTGCCCGGGGACCGGGGTGTCATCATCCCTGGGGGTGTTCAAAAACCATGTGGCTGTAGTGCCTGGGGACATGGTTCAGTGGTGGCCTTGGCAGTGCTGGTTAATGGTTGGACTAGATGATTAACTTTAAGGTCTTTTCCAACCTAAACAATTCTATGATTCTGCTTTAAGAACTGTATAGAGAGGCCATTCAACCCACTACCAAATGCAAATCTTGAGTGAAACAGGTCAGTTTACACAAGCATTGCTTTATCTTCTTCTGCAATGCAAGAGTTAGCCTTTATGCCAGCTGCCACGATGTGACAGGGAACGGAGGAATTTAACAGCTCTGCTCTATCATCTAAATAGTTCATTAAAACAGTAAAGTTTCATGACATTGCATTTGGAAGGGGTTATTAGTTTTTTGGCAATCCCATGTAATTAAATGGCGGTGGCTTTAGTTGCTTTTTCTCCTTTACCAGTGGAATTTTTCACTGTGTAACAAGTTCAGGTTTTATCTGTTTATGTGTGAATTACTTGCAGTTTTGCCCCAAACTAGTATCTCTGAGAACAGAAACTTATCTTCGCTCCCCGCCCCCCATTGCAATTATGTTCCTAGAGGGTAGATATCCACACTTTTAGAAATATTTTTCACTCATCATAGCTTAAGGATTTGTGGTTGTTTTTCTCCTTTAATATAATGTGAGATTATTCCATCTTTTTCTATTAGCATAACATTTATAAGTTCTGCTTCATTTTTTACTCTGTTTCTCAGGTAATTTCTTCCTTTAGGCACCATGAAAAAACCCAACCAAAGAAACATATAACCCACTGAGCAATCGAAGGAACAAAAGCAGGAAAAGTTAGTCCAATTCATATCACTTAAACTTTGTAAAGTAAATGGGATCACCTTGGGGGTTAACCAGAGGCAGATGCATGCAATTTAAGCAATTCAGGTAGAAAAGTCAATCTGCTGTAAAAATCTACAGAGCCCTCAGATACACAAAGATTCTTTAATACAAGATAAAACTGTTGGGCCATGGACTTAACCTCTGAAAAACAAAGCCCACAAACCCAAACTAGTACGCAGATAAACTGAGAGGGCAAAGAAAAACAACCATATTAATTTTTAACCAAATTTAATTGGAGAATTGTTGGGTAAACCAACCAACTTCTGCTCCAGCAGAAACTTTTGTCCAAGAGTGCTGATAAATAAAAGACATAAGACCCAGCTGCTTGGATTTAATGCTTTGATAAATTATTTTGAAGTTTATTTTTAAATGTCATTTGCTCAATTTTCAAAGAATTTAACCTAGACCAGCATCACTCTTGAGACAAGCATGCATGGTTCCAATTTTTAACAGGAGACTTCAGCAAAATTGGACAGCAATTTGCAATTTTTTATCCATCAAGTTTTGAGTTATGTGAGGCCAAGAAACATATTTTTCTAGATTAATAGAAGGCCTGGAATGTTTTGCTTTCTAAGCTTCTTTCCCATCTTTAACTGAAGACCAAGTATTGGAAAAAATGAGTAATTCTGAAATGACAAAGAATCCTCTCCTTCCTGACTTATGAGGTAAGCCAAGCCTAAAACTTACAATGCACAGGATTTATTAAATATACTATTCAAATAGAACACATGTGTTATGAAAACATCTAGCCTCTTTCTATGTTTGTCATCAGAACTGAATTTTTGATAGGGTAAATAGCGGATCGTAAATTTCTCTCCTGTGGGGAGAAAAGATCATTGTATAAGTATAGCCTTTACATGAATACTTCATGCTCAGTTTAAAAAAAAAAAAAAAAAACAAACCACACCACAAAGTCAAAACTTATTTAGAAATTGAAAACAACAGTTACTTAATCCACAGTAACTGGATTTTGAGACAATCTGACTGTGAAGGTTCTATTCTTGTTTTATTACACACATCCCATAGGCAAGGGATGTGACCCTTGAGAAAGCAGAACCCTTGCCTTTTCTCTCCTGGAGATGAACATGGAGCGACGTAAGTGCTGCAACTCTCCCTCAGCTCCTCTGCTGCTAAAAGTTGTTGACAGGAGGCAGCAGAGGATTGAGCGAGGTATTTGTTCACCCAGAGACAACTGCTGCAGAGCAGGAAACTCTTCTACGGAGACCAGAGAGACCAAAATTTTGGGGATAGGAAGTGCTAGTCACTGCAGTGTGCAGAACAGGAAAAATACTGTGAGACTGCTCTATCCAAGTGCTCACCCAGCTTCAACGTCAACACAATCTGAAAGCTTGTCCTGAGAAGCAACAAGAAATGCACATGCACACAGACAGTTGGATTGCTATCCTGAAGCCAGACACTACCTGGTAATTTCGACCGATATATCGTGGTGGATAAAAAGATAAGAAGCATTAATGTGTTCTCAGACCTACCTAATCTGCTAAACACCCCCAAGAATCTCAGCACACATCTCAGTGACATCTGTTTATACCCCACACACACACAAAAAAAAAATCGTATGTCCTCAACACATTCAATGCATGTGGTCTCATTACTTAGAAATCTGAGGACAGAAAACCAGAAAGAATTGACGAGGTAAATAAAGATGTAGAAGTAAGTTTTAATGGCAAAAGTTAAAAGAAAAGATCTGGTTTTGAAGCCTTTGTTTTAAGGCTGCATTTTAATTTCAGTTTTCTCCAGTCTTCCAACCATCACTACAATCACTAAGGTACTACCTTCATCAACAAGATGTCAAAAATAAGCAAACTAGCCAGACAGCACACTATAAAAGTAGGGAGTAAGATAGCCCATTACAAAGCCTCTCAGCATCAATTGACCTTGCTGCTTGGTTTTCTCCTGGGAAGCCTGACCCTTGAGGACAATCAAGGAAAGGACAACACACACATAAGCACATTACTATTAAAGATGTGAAAGCTATATCCATCTATGGTGGCATGGCCACAACAATCTTTGTTATTTTACAATGCTTCCCCACAAGTATGTAGGTTTATTCCCATGGAGACCAATACGAACATGATCAATATAATTACTGAAGAGATCATGCACAAAGAACCACCAAGTAGGTACCTCTGCTGTGACACTACTGATCAGCCAGCACCCTAACGTATTCCTAGTAGTGCTCCTGGTCCAATGGGAATAGGCAAATCATGCAGAAGGTGTCCTGCCACGAGAAGAATAGAAAAAGTAGTCTTTTTTTCTGAAAAAAAGCGGCTCTTTCTAAGCTGAGAGTTTGCCCTAAAGAATGAGGGTACCCACAAGCACCAGAACACTTCTCATCCCTGTCATGTGAAGTGCAACCAATGCAAGCTCTAATTCTCAGTGTAACACTGGTAAGGACTGGGCAAGTTGACGGCAACACTTATTTCATGTAACAGGAACCTGCCTCTTAACTAAACTGAATCAAGGGGGCTTATAAGAAAGATAAGGACAGACACGCTAGTAGGGCCTGTAGCAACAGGACATGGAGGAATGGTTTTAAACTATAAGAAAGCAGATTTAGATTAGATATCAGGAAGGAATTCTTTACTGTGAAGGTGGTGAGGCACTGGACCAGGTGGCACAGAGCAGCTGTGGATGCCCCATCCCTGGCAATGTCCAAGGCAAGGCTGGACGGGGCTTGGAGCAACCTGGGCTAGCAGAAGGTGTCCCTGGCTGCAGCAGGGGGTTGGAACTAAGTGATCTTGAAGGTCCCTTCCAACCAAAACCATGCTATGATTCTGTGATCATTATTGGCATATCTTGTTAAATGAATACAATTTTTGTTTTACACCGAATAGACACTTCAATGTGTCAGGGAAGATACAATTTTTCTTGCTATTTTGCTATGATGATTGCTATCAACATTTTTAAAAAATTACTTTTAATTTAAAAACTAATTTCAATTAAATTTAAAAAATGACTGTTGAGAGACCGAAAGACCTCGTTTTAATTCTTCAAGAAAAACCTCAAAATAAAGCTAGCTAGGAGCACACAATATATTCCACAGGAATAGGATTTGAAGTCACAGGAAGCAGAAGGGAATGATCCCTGTAACAGACAGCAAAACGGCACAAGGATGCCAAACCCTGCTGCTGAAAGTAATCCATTTGCTTGCATATTCCTTTCACAAACCAAGAGTGACATCTCAGTGCACCATCACTCACGGAATTCAGGTTTACATGATTATTTCAGGGAATCAATCACGAAAGCCCATATATCAGGAATTCTGAAAGCAGAAGGCAGAATATGATACAAGTAGAGAATGGTGCTTTTCTCCAGTGTGAATTATCTGGATGTTCATGCAACTTATTTTATATAATTTCATCTCTTCTTTTCTTCTGAAATGCAGGACCACTAGACTTCAAATTCACAAATAAATGCTGCCCTCTCCTGGCTGCTCAAACTCAACAAAACCCAATCCTTCCAAATAAAATCTAATTGTTTGCTTTATTGTTAAATAGTGCTTATGGGGATATTTATGCTTATAAAGCATACATATAAACAAACTGACATTACAACCAGCACAGCCAAACAAGCCAGCCAGCCTGTAGTTAAAAAAAGAGCATGCAATGTACAAGTTGAGTGTCAGCAGGGCCTAGTGCTTGTAACTGACCTAACAGCCTGCATTTTTGATAAATCAGAGATTAAAATGCACTCATAATATCAGGACAGCTTTATGGCTGAGATGCTAGAACAATATGCTTCCTATTTAAGAAATAATTTTTTAATGCCCAGGGTTATGTATAAACTGTTGACCAAATAACTGCTGCTGTATTTGCCTAGAAATCACTGCACCAGCTCATTTGCTTGGTAATGTGTAGAAATCTAAATGAGCCTCTCCTGATTACACATTCTTCTGCAGTACACTTAGTAGCATTTGGAATAATATACCCAGCATGTAAATTAGTCATTCTGAAGACAGCTCTTTTTGAATATCCAAGATTTTTTATTATTATTATTTCTGCAAGAACTTACCAATATCATATGCCATAAAATCCGAAGAAAAGCACTTTGCGCCATGGCTCATGGAGGTGTCATTGTGCGTGTTTCCTCCAAACACCAGCATGGTTCCACTCACTATCACAGCCGTGTGCAAATAGCGAAAAAATCTACTGTCTTTAAGAATAGTCCTTCAGAAATAAAAATATATGTATTAATGAAAATTATTAGTAACTGGCAAAACCAAAACAAACTGTAAATCCAAGTTGCAGAAGGTTTTGGGGTGCAGGAGGGAGTCTGGGGATAGTATTTAAGCTGCTTTTCCTAATGAGGTATTTAACAACTTACACTGTTCAATTCCTTGTGTAATTTCATTCTCTCATCTTCCCATCTGCTTGCCAATTTGCAGGAGAAATATATCTATGAAAGCCTCTTTCCAAAGCTATGGATCTTAAAATCATCAATTCCGCCCCTAGGGATTATCAAGTTTTCACACTAACTGGGCTTTTGAGCACAGTCAGCTAAACCTGCTGATATGGATGCTGCCTGGGAGGACTCCAATATTTTACAGCAACTCTACTTTTATAGTAATCTAAAGAATTCTTTCAAACTGGGCATGAGCTGTTGCTCAAACCCTAAAAACCTATTTTAAGGAAATCTACGCAGCTGCTGATAATGGAGCTCTGCAGCTTAATACCTGCAAAACTCAACACCTCAACCATGACTATATCACGGGAAGCATTAATCAAACTCACCACTGACCTCATCTTTAATCAGCATGATTAACAGCACTCAGCGCAAAAGGTCACACTTTGTAAAATTTCCCTACTATTTTGAGAGGGTGGGATCGCAGGAAAATCCTGATGTGGTTGTGTCTGTGTTGCAGGCAGGGTGTCACTGCTTGCAGGCTGTCACACCAGTTCTGCAGAACTGCAGCACGCCAAACACAGCTCGTGCTGAAGCCCAGACTTCCACAAGAAAATATTCAGCAAATGGTAGATCAAGGACCAGGACCAGCAACCTGTTTCTAATGCAGAAGCAGTGGCATCACAGCACACTGGGGCTTTCTGAGTATCTCTCTGTACTTGCCAACGCTACAGTGTTTGACTGCGAAGCTGCCAGTCAAATCACCCAAGGGAACATGGGGAGAAACACATTTGCCAAAATAAAGATCAGGGGACTGTGTTTTTGCCTTTCCATGAAATCTCAAGAGGGAGAGAGGGCCTAAATTACTGAAGAATAAAAGGAGTCATCAATGACACACACACCCACCCCCCATCTAGATAAAGAAGAGCAGACAACCCTACACGTCTTGCTGCAAGGCAACTGCTTGCCTGTTCCAACAGCCCTCACGAGACTGACAAAATAAACGTGACCAAAGGAAGGTGGTGCTGCCACAGCTTGGAAGAATACAGTCACATCTGTGAAATTTTCTGACGATTCAGCCAGACTTGCCCACACCGTGGCCAAAGCAGAGGATCAAATGAACCAAGAAAGGAAGTGTGGCTATTGCTGCCTGTACAGTGGGGCAGCAGGAAGGAAGGGTTTTGGAAATTAGTTACTAGTTACTTTCCTCATTGGTATAGACTCACAAACAGTTGTTGCAGAAATACAAGCTGTTTTAAACCCTCAAAAAAAAGATATATAGTGATTCAAATTCACATGCGTTGATTCAAAACATAGTCTCCTTTTTGTCAGAAGCCTTTAAAAACAACTTTAAGAAAAACACAAAATTGAGGTAAATGTGTTTCACCTCTATAGCTCAAAGTTGTGAAGTTTTGCTATAGCTTTTTAATACAACTCACCTCTGGGCAGAAACAAATCACAGAAGATTTCAGCTTAAGAAATGAACATTTCAAGCAGTTACAGAGCCAGAAGAAAATGGGGTTATAATAGAAATTCTTTTGTGGTCTTAACTGCAGAATGAATTATCACTCATTTGACTGCAGTAAGTGCACTCATATGCACAGTCTGTACTGCTGGCAAGAAAATCCCATCAAATATTTTTCTTTTCAGCTTTAATACAATAAAAGATTAAAATGCATTTCTTGGCTTGTTCATAGACTTGATTATTTGTCATTATATGATTCTCTATTCATAACAGGACATAAAAATAATAGATAAAAGAGCACACTATCTATCCTGAATGCAGGTATCGACGTACTACTGTGTCTTTATCAAATACACCATCCTCTTGTCCACTACAAACAAAAATGACAGGGCAGTATACAGGAAGAAGAACTACTTACCACATACGGGAATCAACTTCATATTTGTACAAATCATCTGCTAGCCTGTATTTGTTGGCACTGAACGCTTTGTAACCTCCATGGATATAAACTGATCTTGTATTTGGATCATAAACACTACTGTGACCATACCCTCCTTGCACCAAAGCTCCACTCGTCTGTAAAATGTTCCATGTATTTGTGGCTGAGAAATGAAAAATGTGAGTGACAAAACATGGTTATTTTCTCTCCATTAAAAACTTACCAACAAATCTCATGGTAAAACAAATTGGGTTTCCCTTGACTCAGATCTAGACACTGCCTCTATCACTTCTTATCCAAAAATATTCTCCTTCAAGGAGTTTGTTGTCAAGAATGTTGTCAAGTGTTTTTAATTAGACCAGAAATATCTCTTCTACAGTCATTTATTACATTTTGTAGACAAGCTAAATAAATGAGAGATAAAAAGTATAGGGATAATATATTGTAATTCAATGACATGAAAATGCCAGCACTGTGGCTTGATTTGGAACAGTACCCAAGAGCACTTTTATTTTACATATATATATATATATATATATATATATATATATATATATAAAGCCAGACAGTGCTGAAGCCAAGTATGACTGTTAAAAACACTGCAGTTGAAAACTAACGTGTGATTAATGGTCCTATATCTCACTCGCTAAAATAACACTGATTTGAAGCATTGCAGACATAATATAATGGCAACTGAAACAAAAATGCCAAATTACACAGCAAATCTCTGTAGCAAGCGCAGAATGAAACCCTACACAGGCTTCCTAACTCCAGGGAGATCAGGCACACAAAAGGCAAAGGAACTGAACAGTCTGCAACATCACACATGGGAAAACCAGAACAGTAGAAAAACAAATCACTGCCCCACACATCCTGGTTTTCTCTAGCTTTCTCCTAGAGGAAGAAAGCTCGCTCATGTGGACACCAGCGATCCTGGCTCCAGTAGATCCTCTGGATCAGGATGACTGAAGGACAAGGATAACAGGTCGAAAGTGCAGACAGAGCCACTACTTCTGACAGTAATCAGCATATTCACATTGTGAACCTCCTGTGCTTAACTATGTTCTCCACCTTGTCAGCGGAGCAAGGGACATGCCTCCAGAGAGCCATTTCAGATCACCTAATTTAGGGAGGAGCTCAGTTCATCTGGAGAGCTTCCTAAGCTTCTCCACTGGTGGTACTAGAAATCTCTGAATCTTAAAAATCAGAGTGTGGACTATTCCCAGATACAGGGACCAGATTATACCAGAGATCTGGGACTCTGGAAATTCACTGCCTCTTCCCCTAAGCATTCACTATTGGGGACACAGGTATCGGGCTAAGCAGACACTTGGTCTGAATTGTTTCAGCCATTCTTGTATTCGCAGGATACAAAAATAATTTCAAAAGTGTTTGCTTTGTCAGAGGGAGAGAGGAAAATTCATCTAAATTGTCCCACAGTTATCTTGCTTTGTCTCTCAATTACAGCTTTTTTGTCTTTGGGACCTAACAAGCTGTAAAAAGCTGGAGGCACGTGGCTGTCTACTCACTGTTTGTGCTGCACAAACAATGAAAGTTAAGATTGAATTTCTTGTAAATATAAATAGAATGAGAAGAACATATCTGTCTTTGTTTTGCTATCTGAATATGGATAATTTAAATAATTTTCAAACTGACTGTTAAAATCGAAGCGACTGGTAGGTAGGGCCCCACTCACCCAGGTTGTATTCCTGGACATTGCTGATATACCCGTAAAGAGGACAGTGCCCAAAGATGACAAGCATGACGGCGCTGCCGTCTTGCAGGGTGACGATGTGTGCCGAGTGGCCAACAACAGCGTACTGCTCCTTGGCTTTTGGCGTCGCTTGAACCCAGGTCTGGGTGGGAATGTGGAACACCCACAGTTGGCTGGTCACATTCCCCGTCGCATCTATTTTTCCACCATACATGTATATATCATCCTGAAAGAAGTTTGATTTAAAGTGAGGCCGAGTTTTGCATTTAGGAAACGGCTAATAGGTAAATAATGAAGTTATTATACTTTATATTCTCTCAGCCTAAGTTTTTCTCAAGGAGAAACATATCTCCTTCACCAGTCACATTTGATATTGAATGCAATTTTTTTGATATTTTGATCATATTTTGAAAATATTTTGATATTGAATGAATTTGATATTGAATGCACATTGAAGCAACCATGACTGCCAGGGTACGTACCCAAGTCTGTAATTTCAGAATATCTTCAACACACACAATTCACCCTACAGCTGTGTATGGAGGGGAAGGCATGTGAGGGCAGCAGTGACCTCCAGATGACAGACATCAAAATTTAGGTGCCAGTAATGCTAGCTGAGTGTCTAAATACCTATATAAAATATAGTGGAGCCTGGAGAATAATTCAACTGATCAAAAGCAGGGATGGTGTGCCTACTTTTGGGTAAGCTGACTTGCTCTCCAGATTTCACTACCTGTACTGACTATGTCTGTTTTCCCTACAAATGGAGCTCAGAGGCTCCCAAAGGCACCCAAAGTTGGGCACCTTAAGTCAGGTAATTTAATAAGCAACCTGAATCCCTCCCACAGCTTGCAAATCCAAACAGCAGAAGGTAGCTGGTAAGAAATGCAGTTATGAGGGAAACTCCTCTGTGTCCATACACTAAAAGTTTTGCCTTCAAAGTTAATGCACTGAAAAAATATTGGAAAGAAGTGAGCCAGGACTGTTAGGGTTTTAGTAATCATCCTGTAAGAGCTAAGTTCCATAAAGTATCCAGGTTCCTTTGTGAGTTTCTCCAAGCATCTCAGAGTCAGTCATTGATCCACCGAAGTGTGTAGTGCAGCCCTGTTTCCCTCCTGACAAGGTGCCAACGTTTGAAAGGGAAATTCTCTACTACAGCTGGTGCTTCTTGGGAAATTCCTGAGAACCACTGTCCATCAGTGATTGTAAACCCACTGCTGTGCCCTGCTTCTGAACAGTTATTTGTAGAATGCACATTGAGCCTTCACAGGTAGGAATTTCCATCCTTTCAGGTTCTTCAAGTGGTCTATTTGTGAACGTTGCTGTGTGGAGTTTTTCAAGGGTTTATAATTGTGCTTTATTATAGGCTTGCACTGTGATGAGCTAATTAACATTCAAAAACCAAAGGTCAGTAAAGGATTAGCTCATTTCCTTTTCAAAGACTTGGCCGTACTGCTCTCACGTGGCCTGCTCCCACAGCAGGGCATGCAGGCGAGAACTGAGGTAAGAAACGTGAGACAAATCCACTTGCCATTTCAGATGCCAGAAGAATAGATTCACCTATCTACTGCAGAAGCACAGCAGGCTCCAAAAATCCCTAATTCACATGCTCTGCTTTGCTGCCGTGGAGAACAGAGCTCATAAAAATATTTATGTGGTCTACGCAAACGGCATTTGAGGAACCAGCTGAACTCCAGCAAACTCTAGCCATCAGGCATTTCTTGCAAACACAGACAGTAATAAGGAAATAATGAACTCACTGACCTCAGTCAGCCTTAAAGTCTCTGAGAAAAGGGCAAAGAAGGAACACACAAGCAAAAGCACTACAGACTTCCTAGGACAGCAGTGCAAGGATGCCCTGGAGTACAAGGAAACAGACTGGTATAACCATGGACAAGCCTCTGAATGACAAACGCTTCTCCCAAAGCAAGACTGATCTGTCAGAGGGTTTGGGTAGGGGGGGAGAAGAAGGGGAAATCAGCTGGGAGGCGAGTCTGCAGCACTGAACTTACCTTATATAATGCCAACGAATGACCGTATCTCATCTCTACTGAGTTCACGGTGTTGTCCAGTGGAAGCCACTCTTCAGAAATAAGATCATACCTATATAATAACAATGGAATTAATTTTCTGAGAAGTAGACATTAAAATTGAATAAATTATTGCTTGTCCTTTGCAGGATTTGTGGGAAATCATTTACCAAAAGTCCTACCAAGATTTCAGTATGCACAAAGCCCACAGAGACTACTTATGGATTAAAAAAATCCAGTCCAGTCTGCTGTTACTTAACGTCCACATATTGATTTGCTTTTCCCTGCGTTTTCTTTCCCATGCAAACCCAACAGCTAACGCATTGTCTATTAAGCTGTGACAACTTACACCACATGATCCACCCAGAAAAGTAGAAAAAAAAAAACCAACTTTACTCTAAGCTCAAATAAGTTCCAAGTACTTGATGAAAAAAAAACCTGCCAGTGTTTAAAAGGCACTTTTTAATTATGTCTTTGTCACTCAAGCATATTTTTCCTGTGAACCTGAAACAAGATAAACCCTCTGCCCTGAAAATGGCCTGTGGCTTTTTAGATAAAAGAATGACGTATACCTGACAGGCTTACAGCTTTATAAGATAAAATGATCTCTGAGAAAGTGTTCAATGAAGCCACAAGGTATCTGTTGAAAAATCAGGCATGACTTTGAAAGAGTAAATTGTGGATGTGATCAACAGCTATTCTGCAACTAAATGTGTGCATTTTCAGCTCCTCTTTAACTTCCCCTACAAGAACCATTACCTTTGGACATGAGTGCAGAACAACAGCTTGCACTTAGGTCCATTAAAGTGAGGTATATAGGTATCCCTGGAGAAGAAAAAATCCAGCATTTGCCCAGATCTGCCCAAACACTATCAAGCTCAAGAGGAAGCCTGAAATGTTGGGGTTTTTATGGGGGATTTCCATGAGGTACACAATTATTATTTGATATCTTAGTTACTGTTAAATCTCCAAAACTAACTGCATAAATGTCATCATCCTCTATGGTATTTAGAGGTTTGGTACCCCATCCACGATGCATAAACATCCACAATAATCAGTATGTATTAATTAAGGAGCCGAACACTCTCAAGTCACACAGATGTAATACAAGGAAGGGCTAGTAACACTGAAACAGAACTACCCTCTTTGAATACAAGGCCAGATACAATTTAGAAGCTGGCCTTAACAGCATTTTTCCACATCTTAAATGTGAGTCTAAGTTTTTATTACTGCTGTTTTCCCCTGGAGATGGAGCATAGGCCAAAGCACAGCATGTCAGATGGCTTTTTCTAAAAATAATTCTCAAATCTAAGTTCCTCTACTTAGACATTATTATCTAGGTTTATACTCACGCTAAAACCTTCTGAGAGTCAGAATGATTGAAGACATAGCCTCCAACAATCCACATTTTATTGTCATGGATTATGGTTTTGTGAGATGCTCTTGGAAGTTTTGGAAGAGAGTATTCCTCCCGGGTCCAAAACAACTGGTTTGCAGGAACAGGAATTGAACAGCCAGGACCTGGGAAAATAAAGTTTAAAAATTAAATTGATTCTTTCCAAAGCCTGTATTTCAGCTGAGGTCAGTACCCTGCACCACAAGTGACAAAGATGGTATACAGACAGGTAATAGGTGGATGCTCTGATCTTTGTTTCCTTGCTCACACCAGCAATCTGCAATGGACCTGGTGTGTGATTTCCCAAACATAAGCACCTACTTCGAAGTCTAAATTGTCTTCAGAATTAAAAATTGTTTCCAGACTATGCGGTTCAGGGATGCAGCAAAGCTGACACTCTGCTCTGTTCTCCCCCTCCACGATTACAGGGGGGCACAGTGCAGACCCCTCCCCACTCCACGCTAAGAGGCTATCTTCCCGCATTTATCTAGCTACCGTGTGCCCACAGAAGCTGCAACACAACCTGCAAAAGCTTCAGGAGACCTGCTAAGCAGCATGCTATAAAAACCCCAAGGGTCCACAGCTATCTTTCCCTCTTTTCATTCCTTTCCTTCCCAGCAATATGTTTTTGTGAACTGCTCACTTCTCACTTTTTCCTATATTTCTGCTGCTCTTAAAACCAGCTTCTTCACTGCCAGGTTTCCCTTCACAGTTCCCCATGGAATTGTCCATGCTGTCACAACCAGACTCCAGAAAAGCATCAGGAGATGCTACACTGCAAAAAGGGATGTGGTCTTCCAGCTGAGTACAAGCCCTGAAGTATATTACCTGCAGCTGGTTTTATACCTGAAAGAGTATGTGCTAGCCTCAGTACTGGGTGCATTCTCCTTAGGATGCTCATTTTACTAACCTGGGTTCTTTCCACACAGTCTGTTTTTGCAGCATAGCTGAGTACTGGTAGCAGGTGCTGCCAGTGTTGTAGCTGGTTGCATTTCATATGAGACCAATTCTTGCCTGTCAGTATATCTTTGTAAAGGAAACACCTGTTTGGTACAAACTGTTGCCAAGACTGGCATGGCTGACCAGTATAGCCAGACATGAGAAAAAGGCATTTTGTGTGTTCAAACAGGTTAACTACTGCCACCAGGCTCAAAATTTGCCTTAGGTGCACAGGAACAAAGTTCAAAGTTTTTGTGTGATGCCTTTGTATGGTAGCATAGTTGCTTTTAAAAGCATTTGTTACAAATTAAGTATGATCTTTTGATAGAAAAAGGTAGATACTCTATGTTCCTAGCCAAATTCTAATACTTCTCAAGGAGAACATCCTCAAATGCTCCCAATTAAACTGCAAGAGCCATACACAGAAAAGGCATCCAAGAGCTTCTCTATGTTAATCAGAAGACTTACCTTGCCAACCTGCAAAGCACAAACATGCCTTAGTATCATTAAAGTTGCAACGCCCCCTCTCAGGCGCCCCACAATCATCTGTGCAGTAGGGAATATCACAAGCTTCTCCCTTCCAGTATTTGGCACATTCACATTCCAGAGCATTGCTGCTGTTATTAAGCCTGCACTCTCCTCGGCCGGAGCAATTATTGGGACACATATTGAAACTGTGAACATCAGAGAAAGAAGGTTTGTCAGTAATGAAACAGATGCCCAAGCTGTACCTCTTATTAATGAATACAAAAGTGATGTCGAACAGAAGTTAATACAGCTGTCTGTTAACATGCAAACCAACGAGAGTCACTCATCTAGAACCTGACGTGATGGATCTGTAGAGATTTGTTCTCTTATCAGAGCTGCCTCAGTTAACGAGTTAAACTTAAAACTCCTCTGAAAAATTTTCAGTATGATTTTTAGCCATTTGTAATGCAAATGAATTGCCTTAAAACACTCCAACAGTAAGTGAAGAACTTAATCAGCGCATAAGGCTTTTGTGGTGTCTGTGCAATTTATACTTAAACTACTCACAATTAGGTGCTATTCTGGGATCTGCTTACTAAGGGAACACACTTGAGATGAATCCCAAGCCAAAGATGTGCCTGTTTTGAATAATTTCTGACTTCATACAATCTGGAATGAGCTGAGGCAAAACCAGATACATCCTTTGTATTTGGTGAGAATCCAAATTCAAAGACCCTATTCAGTTCCAAATTTCAGTTTTTGCCAGTGTATCAACCAGTGTAACTCACAGATGGGGATTACTACCCAATATTCTCACTGTCATGTGACAGGTGGAGTCACTGCCTCCAAGATCATAATTTCACAAGTGCTTGTGAAGTACCTATGTCCAGTAGAAACTATAAAGACTGTTAAACTGAATAGAAATAAATACACCCTTTTATCTACTTTCTAAAAAAATATTAGGAGGAAACCTAATGACCAGAACACATAGAAGAAAAAAAAAAAACCCACAAAACAGCACTTAAAAATGGTTTGAAATGATAAGACAGTGAAGATATAAAGTAATATTAAAATCTCTTAAAGGAACTTAGAAACAGCAGGTTATTCCTTAAGAGAGTGTCTCTATTGTATTGCAATGGTGCAATACCCACAGCTGGTGGTAGATGGTGTCATGGTTTATGGTATCAGCCAGACTGAAAGTGATAACTGCTTCAGCTGCTAGGTTTCAAGTAACTTTGCAAAGGCTCTTCATTTTCCTCTGGAGTTTTCAAGGGGTGCTGGATGCCCCACATTTTTCAAAGAATCCACTGTATATTTATGTGCTTAATAAGGATGAAAGCACCGAGACTGATATTTAAAAACTAAGCACCTAATTTTAAGGAAAACTCAATTTTTAGCAAAAAGTCAGTTATGTCCAAGGATTTTGCAGCTATTTTTTTTTAAAGAGAGGTGAGAACTTCTGCAAGTTACACCCAAATTAAAATCTCCCAGTGCAGTGCAAACATACTTTCTATCTATAGGAGCAAAAAATGTAAAGCCTATGATCCCCACCAGAAGCAAGAAATACCATCTCTGCTTTTATGTCCACACTGAGATCATTTACTTCAAAACAAAACCCTTCTTAAGAGCTGTAGGTGAATTAGGGAGTACCCTAGAATTATTTCGAAAAAGCTTACCAATGAGGACCTATAAAATTTAAAGTACAAACCAAAGAACGTAACAAAACCCTTCCAGACTAAAAAGAAGCCAGATTAAGCGATGCAATCCAAGGACTAAGAAAGAGCATCCCAAACAAAATCGCTAGAGGTTCCTCAAGAGTAAGTGCAGCCCAGCATCCCAAGTGAAATGTGTGCTTATGCAGAAGTACCTCGCAGACTGCATAAGAGCACACACATGCACAACACACATCACTTCTGGCTGACGGAATACTATCAATCACATCTAACATAAAATAAATAATATGATGTCTTTTTGAGCAAACGTTTGCCTACGCTTACAATTGACAACTGAACATGATGTTGAACACATTACAGTTATTAGCCATTGCAAGGGTATAATAAAGATAAAAATCTAAATTCAAAGTATCTACTCATAATTACATGCTTCGACAGCAATTGCTTATTTCAAGACAAAACTGAGAAAAGAGGAAACCTCCTCTTGCTCAACCTGCAACATCACTCTGGAGTGGTATTACTTACTTATATGTGATGTTAAACCCTGTTAAATTATAGGCAGCGTCACTGAAGAAATGCAGAAGAGCATATCCAGAAGTAGCTACAACTTCTGGTACTGTTTCGTTGCTATCTTTCTCAGGAACAATAAGACCACTGAAAAAGAAAAAAAAACAGAAAAAAAACAAAATTATGTTAGAAGTAAAACAAAAGGGAGCAAAGCAACAATAGTAAATACACCTGTATTAATAAAATAATTGAAACTCAAGGTATTTATTAGCATCTATTTGAAGTGTAATGCATTTGCATAAAGTAATCATCATTGTCATAGAGCAGTGTCATCAGATTGTTCTTCTTCAGCAAAACTCATTAAATATTCAAAAGAAAATGTCTTTACATTGTGAGTACGGATAGTCAACCAACCCTCGAAACAAGCCCATTCTCAAAGGCGTAAGAACCCTCAAAACACTCTCAAAGATAAAAGAGCATTCTCCAAGGACCAGTTCAGTAAGCTCTCTTGCTTGGCTTAATTATCTGCAATACAGTGGCCATGTTACTGACCCAGGAGCACAGACAAATTGGGATGTGGAGGCTATCAAGAGTAGCATTGCAACATGCATGACTGGTCTAAAAGAAGGAATGGTTGCAAAAAGAAAAGCAGACAGAAAACCCTGAAGTACTGAACTTGGCTTTTCTGTAAGATAAATGTATACTGAAAGTATTTAACCTGAGTAAACCTGAAATTGTCTAGAATTCTATTCATTCTTACCAAACACCTACTTTTCCTCCCTTCCTATTCTGCTGTGATTTAAACAGGACCCACTCCTAAAACAAGGTGGCATGTTTGGAAACAGAAATTAGCGTGTCCAAAAGGCATAAAACTTGCTGTACCAAGCCAAACTAAAGGTCTGCTAAGACCTGTATCTCCTCCTGAGTATGGGCCATAGCAAATGCTTGGGAAAGACTCTGACAAATAAAGCAAGTACAGAGCATTTTGGTGATGTGTTATCCAGCTTCCAGAAACCCACAGTTCAGGTGCTTTGACCTGGAGAATGCATCCAAGTCCGCACATTTAAATAAACCATTCATCGATACTTCTATTTCCCTTCTCAACAGCTTACATCCTTTTCACCTGGAAAATCTGCACAAGGCTGGTCACGGTTTAACTCCACAATGACAAAGGACTTCTTCCCCTCGCTTTACATGTGTTGCGGGGTCCTCACCACTGCTTCTTGGGCTCCTCCTCTGTAAGTACAATCGCATTTACTCATCACCTTCCGGCCACCCACTCTTTCATAAAGCTCCATCTGACTCATCACATCCACATTTGGTGTCTTTTCTACCCTAAAGGGCTGTCACACTCACTATTCCCACCTCTTTCACTGCCTCATACTTCTGAACGCCTCTGGCTGTTCCTCTACACCCTTCCAGGTTCTGCAAGATCCTCCTGCCTTTCAGTTTTCCAGGGTCAGCAGAGAGAAGCGAGGATGGTGGACAAGACTGTTTACAGTGTTCGAGATCAGCCACAGTACAGATTTATAGAATGGTTTGCCAAAATAACTGGGGTAAGCCAACAAGGAGACTAAATGTCTCTTGAAAGAGTAACTACTACCTATTTACCTATTGCACAAAATAGCTTCTATCTGAAAGGGAATGTTTATTCTTCTTTTAACAGAAGCCTGACAACAACAAAACAGTCAATTCCTCCCTCATACAAAAGATGTAAGAGCAGATATAAACTTGAAGTCTATCAAATTTATTTTTTTGAAAGCCTTTACCTACACAAAATGCATTGTCTGTCACCACCTATTCATAGTCAGTGAATAGCTGGTTTCTTGTACAGAACCAGCTTTCCCCCAGCCTCAGTCCTATTTTCAAAGGTTGAGTCGAAGCTTTCTGACAGACTCCAAATCCCAGAGCAGAGTGTGTTGGGCAGGGAACCAAAGTCAGCTCCAGGACTGCAGGCAGGCAGCAGCTCCCCTGGGAAAGCAGCCGGGACTGGTTTCGTGTCCTGTGACTTCTGAATATCTGAGGGCACCATCAACCAACAAGCAGTAATGAAAATAATTTTTCCCCCTGAAAAGAACTTAACTTTTCCTCTTTTCAGATCTATTCAGAACAGAAAGAGCATGAGCATATGTTTGAAGACAGCTCCCTAGGACACGGTAAACGAGTTTCTACACTGAAGGAAAACACAGATATCCACAGCAACCCAATTCACATCGCCTGTAAAGCAATTCTTTGTGACCTGAATTTTTCTGTCTCCACGATGCAATACAATGGTGTGCTCAAAGAATAACAGACACACCCAGCAATCCTTTCCAAAAGCTTTTGCTGTAAAAGTTGAGGGTGTTTGTACCAGGAGTAACAGATGAACTGTACAGTGAGTGGCCCTTCCTGCACAGTAAGTCTTACTGTGGACAAAAAGATATACTTCAGTTTACCAACATGCCATAAAAACCCAGTAACATGACCCCATGATTTGGCTAAACAACTCCAGCACATTTGCTGATACGTAGCTCAATAAATATTTCCCTGTGAGAAAGCCAATTTTTTTTCCTCTTTCAGATGTCAAGGATATGCGATTAAAAGGCAAAATCCACACTGCTTTTTTCTCCACGTGTAAGAGGTGCTTGTTTCATGCTGAAATTTGAGACTTCAGATTACCTCTCCCAAAAGACCATCTCACGCAACACCAGAGGACAAAAAGTCTCATAAACTTCTCTTTGCTATTTGGTTTATAATTTTCCTTTGTAATGCGAACTGTAGGACGGTACATCTCTGCCACAGGAAAACAGACATGTGAATATAATTCAGGGTAAGGCAGACTACAGCTCAGGGACAAGAGAAATTTCCTTTGTTCTGGTTTATTCTTCTTCAGGCTTGTTCTTGCAGCACTTATCACTGATATTACAGGGCAATCTAACTGGAAGGCCCTGGAGGGGAGAATAATGGCAGCACAGAATGAAAGTACAGAGTGAATAGCAGTAGTGAGAGAAGACAAAAATCCCCCCCAATAACCTTTGCTTATTTAAGGACTAGCAGAGGACAATGATTTGTTTTCTCTTAGAAGTCTTGATTTTGGGATTTGTTTGGGAAGAAGGCAGGTACCCCCGCAGTGGATGCTCTCACCACTTTTCACATTTGCTCTTTTCCTTCCATGTTTTTCTGATAACTCCTACATAAATACACTAATTTAATTAATTATATATTAAATATACTAAATTATCCTACCTACACAAATTTAAAACAGCCTGATAACAGACAGACTGTCACTTCTTCCAGAGAAAACCATTAAGAGAACACAACGCAACAATAACAATCAGGTCCTTGAAAGGCTGAACCTCGAAACCCATGAATAAATCAGTGTGCACAGCATCATTTTGAATAAACCAGCACAAACAGAATTTACTTTATCTGCCATGAAAAAAAAATCCAATAGGCAGAATCAGAATGATAAAGGATTATGCAAACCTTCCTTTAAACTACAAACCAGAATCTCTCAGAGACTCTGCTCTGGCCAAGATTAGCCTATTTCACAAGGTACTGCTTCTATTTCTTTTTTATAAAGTTTCAAAACATTTTGCAATCATCACTACTCCAAAGTAAATAAATACTCCTACTCACCTAAGCTGTCCAATAACAATTTCTTAGACACTGAAAGGCAAACCTCTGTTTTTCCCTGAAACAAATTCTGTTTTCTGTGTGCTGGATTTGTAGTGTCAGTGGCAGAGTAAAAAACAATATCCAGGAGACCCAACTCCTCTATCACCCTGCACACACCGCCTGCCTTGCTCTCTCCCCTACACCATGTAAAAATGGGAATTATTTAAAACAAAGGGTATCTCCTCTATTACTTTTCCTTGATTTGCTATGCAAGCATCATAGTAATGGTGTATTCATTATTTTCTCCCTAGACACAACCTGCTAGTGTGCCAGAGATCAAAAGCCTAAGAAGCTTTACTGAGCAGAAAACAATCAAAAAGAAAGAAGATGGGAGCCACAAAAGGCAAGGGTGAAAATACAGAGTGCAGATCACAGAGAAGTGAAAGGATAAAGGTGATACTGAAAAATCCGTAGTACATTGGCTTCCCAATATATCAAAATACAATGCAAAACAATTCTCCTCAAATTTTTAAATATTTTCATCCATCTAGACACACATGTATGCAAAATAACATCATTTATCCCTTATTAAAAAACAGTCCATGTACCTCACCTATATTCACAACTACAAGAATAAAGACAAACCAAAACACAGAAATTACAAGAGACTAAAAATCAATCAATGCCAAAAAAGAAAAGGGGGGGGGGAGGACGGGGGGGGGGGGGGGGGGGGGGGGGGAGTGGAGCGGGGTATAAGGAGACATCTCAAATATAATCCCTTCAAGGAAAAGCTGTGATTCTTGTGCAGCAAGATGGCTCCTAAACATGGATTTTTAAGGAAACAAAGCAATTACAATGACACTTATTTAAATAAATAAATAATAATAAAAAAAGAAGACTCATCATTGAGAGCTGGCAACATCCCGAAGTACAAGCTTTTTTGACGCCATCTCCCCTTGATGCACTACTGGCAGACCCAGGTGCTGCAGCCCCAGCACAGGGGAAGGCTCCCTGCCCGCAGAGCCCTCCAGATCAAGGGGGCTTGCCCTAAAAACCTCCTCAAATCTCAGATGATACTCTTCCTTCCAGAGACAGTAGAACAAGGACAAACCATACACATATTAAAAGGTGTTTCATTAGCCACTCAGTAATTTTAATCATTATGCCACATGATGAGTGTGACTGTAAAAGAATATGGACTGAGAAGCCTCAAAAGAAGTAATAACTTTTTTTTTCCATTACCGTGAAGAAGCACTCTGAAAGTTCAAACGTTATTTTAGTATCTAGTCCTGGAGAGACAGACCATGCTATCAGCCATGGTGAAAATACTTTTTCTTTTTTTAAAACCTAAGACTGTTGTTATCACTCAACACCCAGGAAGCTCAGTACAAGATACTTGAACTAAAGAGAAAAATAACATTCTTCTGTCCATCAGAAACAGTTTAAGAACCCAGAAAGTGAAGAACTGAAAAAACTTTCTGCTCTAAGCTTCCTTTATAGGCCTTGAATTAACTCAGAGGATTTATCTTTTTAAAACTCTACACTGAAACTCTCTTTGTCCACCTTGTCACATTGATGTGGTGTTTTTGAAGGGGATTACAGGTTTAGCAAACAAAAGCAGTTTTGATACAATTAATTTACATTTCCCTAAGAAATCTGACTTTTAATCACAAAGACATTTTGATTAATCAATTCTCACACAGTCCAAGGATCAGCTGGCTCACTGATGGGGTCACAGAGTGAATGTGAACAAGAGAACATCATTCAGTAGACACATTTCTAGGAAAACCCCAAATACATTTGCTCTTCACCTTATACCAATCCCTTTTTTTTAAAAAAAAATGCTCTAGAAGTTATTGTGGATGCAAAGAAAACAAATAGAGCAAAATAATAAATACTTAGAGGACAAAAAGTCAACTGAACTGAGCATGTGTGCATGATGACCGTATTGCAACACAGTCCAGCACTGGGTTGTAATATAATATATCCCCTATCCTTGGAAGTGGAATAAAAACTGATTTGGGAGGTGATGGCTGATGATGTGCTGAGTGCCGGCTCCATCACAGGAGGGTAAGAACACTGACAGAGGAAAAACATGGTTACACGCATCAGCAAAGCACACCCAACGCATACCCTGAAGCAAACAGAGCAGTAAGCCTTAAGCATTAAACGGTCCCTTCATCTTCTTTACCAACAGCATGTACACCTGCACCTCTTTCTCTGCATATACCTGTCAGAGGCAAGGGCCACTTCTTCCTGTAGGTCTGTATAAGATCACCTGTAATTGATTAGCTCCTCTGGATTTACTTGTAACACAAATAGTACCAATGCAACATGTTTTTTGTACCTTTCACACTATAATTAATCCTTATTAGCATCCCCCCTGCTGTTATCAGTTGATCATTTGCTCTACGCAATATAAGACAAGTTGATCATGAGGAGTAAGCAGGGTTTGCAGGTTAGTTCAGGAAGGACACGGAGCATGAAGCAGAAGAAAGAGACAGTCTCTGCCTGTGTCCATGGCAGCATTGTGGGTGACAATTTCTGGCAAAGAATTGAGGGATCAAAGAAAAAAAAAACAGAAGGGGGACAACCATATGACAGATGAGGAGAGGCAGGAGTGAGCTTTGTTTAGCCTGGAGGAGAGATGGCTGAAGATGGGGTGAAATCTATTTGGTCTCTTCTCCCAAGTAACAAGCAATAGGATGAGAGGAAACAGCCTCATGTTCCGCCAGGGGAGGTTTACACTGGATATTAGGAAAAACATCTTTAACAAAAGGGATGTCAAGCACTGGAACAGGCTGCCCAGGAACGGGGCGGAGTCACCATCCCTGGGGATATTTGAAAGACGTGTAGCTGTGGCACTCAGGGACATGGTTCAGTGGTGGCCTTGGCAGTGCTGGGTTAACAACAGGATTTGATCTTAAAGGTCTTTTCCAACCTAAACGATTTTCTGATTACCTACGGAGAGATTACAGAGGAAATAGCACTAGAGGTTTACAGAAAAAGGACACGTGGCAACAGACACAGGTTAAAGCAAAGGCAATTCTGATTAGGTATTAGTTCAAGATTCATTTATTATTATTGTTATTTTTTAACGTGAGTGTGGCCAAACACTGGACTACTGGCCCAGAGGATCAACAAGATCTCCTTCCTTAAAGAGAAATTCACAACTTGACTGGGCAAAGTCTTGAGCAAGGGCCTGATCCCACTCTGAAGCTGGCCCTGCTGTGAGTGAGGAATCAGACCAGGGTCCCTTCCAATGCAACTCACCCCACATCCTGTGCCTAGCTCAAATCTGGGTATACAAGTGTCATGCTTACCTGCAAACAGTGAAAGGAAGGTGAGCTGCTCCTGTTTTCTGAGGGTACAAGAGCTCACATGGAGGCATGACAGAGCAGACAGCACAGCAAGCACCATCTGGCACCCGTGTCATGGTTTAACCCCAGCCTGCAACTAAGCACCACACAGCCTTGTGCCAGCTGCTACGAAGAAAGTTAACTCTATCCCAGCCAAAATCAGCCAACCCAATAGCAACTATGGGGCGCTTCTGAGCAGTCTCAGCCCCCAGAGCCCAAGTGTGGGGCCACAGCCAAAGGTCTTGCACAAGAACGACTGGTTTAGAAAAGGAAACCACCCTGCCCCGACGAGTGCAAAATGAAAATAAAGGTGGAAAAGCAGCTCCAGTAAATGTTTAACATAGAGTAAAGTATAAAACAAAACCAACAAAGTTTACAGATGATGAGTGTAGTTTGTCTGCTTCAGATTTCTTCATTCTGTGGAGACAAATGCGCTCGATTTCCATTTCCTCCACATGTGTTTATCTCATTTTTGAAGTGGCACATTTACAGTCTCACATTGCCTATGATCACAGATATAAACCAGCAAAAATATTTTTAACCCCGCTTAGCAGAAAAAAAAGCTTCATGTACAGGACCACACTGCCCCAGGGGCACTCAGACTATGAGGAGTTTAGTAAACAGTTTATGAAGACACTTGGACTGTGTAAATGTTTGCATTATGCAAATATTTATCGCAGTTAAAAATTGATAAAACCAATTTAAAGTTTCTCCATAGTCCAGCACTGAGGATTTCCAAGATCATCTTATATTCAGGGTAAATACCATACTGTAAACAAACATAAGCAAGCATCAGAAGGTCAAGAAAACAAGAGGAAAGCAGTGAAGGAAGTGAGGGCTCAGGCAACTGCTGTAAAAAGACAGGGACACAACAAAACCTGAGCTTTAGGGAGGAAAGAATTTACAGTGTTTATCAACAAACTCGGAAAGTTTAGTGTCCAACCATACAAAACTCAATCTTGCAAATCCCCTGGCATGGTGCAAAAATAGTGAACAGTAAAATACAGTTACAGTTAATATTAAAACTTAACATAAGCCAAGAAAAGAGATAAAACATGAACACTGCTCTTGAAAATTTCTAGTGCATTTGTATCAGAGAAAGGTATTTTTCAACAGGTGCTTTTTTGCACTTCATCAAAATTACAAGCATCTGCTGTTTCCTGAACTTGGTTTACTGAACACAACAGCTCACTACTAATGAAGATGAAATTCAAATGTCATATAAAGAAGCAATTAAAAAAATAATTTTCCTACCTCAAAAATGTTATTGTATTAAGCTCATGCTTGCTTGTCCTCAGGCACAGACTTCCTAGTGATTTACAGATGATTTTAAAATCTGAACCGTAATTGTTAATGCTGTGAACTACTTTAACCTCAATTTAAAAGCCTATTAATTTTTGGAAAAACACAGAAACTGCAGGCACAAATCATGATCATTTCACCTTTTCAACAGTATATTAAAAATTAGCTCGATTAGAGCAAAATGATTGTGAGCGAAGATGACATTTCTTTCTCTTCCTGCATATCAATTCAGTACATGATACCAGGAGAGGGCTTCCAAGCTACACTCACAGGTTTTTGGAGGTTTTTAGAAGAGAGAAGGTTTCTTCTCCAGATGCAGTGAGAGTAACATAATAAATTCATTTGTGTCCTGTTTTGACCTTAGGTGAGTCTGAAGGTTTACAGGAAGCATTCTTACACTACAAAACTACTCTGCATTTTCAGCTGAAGAACAGAAAAAACATGTGGTGTTTTCAATTTCTTTTTATCAACTTGTTGTTCCCATGCTGTTCTTCTCTCATAGAGATTACAAAGATTTTTTACAACAAACAAAGTATTTTAGAACTTCATTTCACAAATGAAAGGAAGCACAGCAGAAGGTTAATTTTGGAGATAGTTAATCAGCCACTTGGAACAAGTAGAGTCCAAAGGGAACCATTAGTTTTTCCATACACAACTTGGGATTATTTTTCTAATTTCAGCTAAAGAATACAAAACATAAGGTGGTGCTTGTCACTGCAAGACTAAAGAACATAATGCACAAGTTACTTTTAGGCTGGACTTTATGATCTCAAAGGTCTTTTCCAACATAAATGATTCTATGGTTCTTCATGAAACGTTGACTGTTAACCAGTATCCACAAATTGTGGCCTCCCACTGCAGCCTGATGAGGCAAAACTCAGTCATCCATTAGAAGAACAGATATTTTTACACGTGCTTTTATAAGGTTGTTTGACCCATCATTGTTTCTAAACACGTTCCAAATAGTTTAAAAATGTAAAGTTTAAGGTATATAAGGATATACATAGCTCTAAAAGAGCTGTATGCCTGCAATGTTGATTGGCTTTTGCCTTCTGTCAGTATTGACATACTACAAGTTGAACTTAAGTCATGTTTAAGCCTAATAAATGGGGCAGTTTTCTACTTTAGAAGGAGCCTGCATACCAAATCATCTCAAGCTCAACCAGATAACAAAAATTTTTTTGTCTCTCAAATAATCAGGATTTGGAAATGAAAACATAATGCTTACACATTACAGTGTAGAAACATCATTTGTTCATTGTAAAAGCAAAAACAACTCCTTAATTGTTTATGCTGATGATGACTGCACAAAAGGATACTTGCTATATGTGCTGTATTTGCAGTATTAAATATTTCAATTACTGGAACATATTTATATTGCTAGAAGCTACATTTGATCCAGGCTCCAAGTTAAAGAAATATCATTGCGTACACCTAGATTCTTACCAAGGGGAACTTACCTAAAAGCTGCCAGTAAGGGCGCGTAAATTGAATCTCCATCATACACATACAAGTGGTCCCAACTGCACTCTGTGGCAAAGTGATTGAATCGAAGCCTGAGGATTGTGTTTGGCCTATAAAAAAAATAATTAAAATTTTGTAATTAGCCGCTCAACAAACGGCAAAGTCCTTCCAACAAACTCCTCCGGTGTGAAGCTCTCCTCTTCTCCTCTAAACAACTTAAACTGAGTGACTTACTGTAACTGTAGAAGCATCAAACATGCTGCAGCTTTCTTTTTTGGTGTGCATGCTCCCCTGGTGTTAAGCAACAGATTCTTTATGGTCAGAAATACTGTGTTCTTAAACCTCTCCCCTCCACCAATGGCAGAAATTGAAGAGTAGGTGCAGCCAGTCCTCTGCTCTTCACTGGTACTGAATCCCCTAATGATAGGGCTTTGCAAGGGTAAGCAACGAAATCTACATGGACAATATATTTGAGAATCACAACCACCATCAGGGAGCTTACCAGAGCTCTTTTTCTTGTTCAAGGGATTTTCTGCAGATTGACATGATTATGATGGCCTGAGATTATTTATTTGCCCAGAAGCTGGCAGAAATCCTTCTATTACTTTACTACTTCTGCAGTACAGATGGCCCTCCTGAGGGAAGCTCTCCAATGGGGTGGGGGGGGGGGGGGGGGGGGGGGGGGGGGGGGCGAGGAACGACCTTTGGTGGATGCTACCAAAGGAATTACTTGCTCTGCACCCCTTCTGGGAGCTGGAATAAATAGATCAAGAGAATGCAAGGGAGACCATCTTTTACAGGACGGGAGGCCCTGAGGCTTTAACTTCTGCCAAAAGGCAGTTCTTACCTAGCTGTGCAGATGCACTAACTACTCACTGCCCTCATTCCTTACAAACACTAATAAGGGTGCTGCTTTTCTTCGCAGATGCAAAAATTGGGACCAGTTGAGAATGAACAAGTTGGAAGTCCTGGGAAGAGACTTGCTACCTCCCACCTGAATAAAGTGGGCCCAACACACCCCAATGTTAATGCTACCCTTCAGGAAGCATCTACTCTGTTGACTTCCTAAGTCACAAGACGACCATCAAGGGGCCTGATCTTCTGAGATATATCAGCAGGACAAAGGTTTTATTTCCTTGATGCGGAGACAGAAACAGTAGTTCAGACACCAAAACTGGTCAGTGTTTCCATCACTCCGTATACAAAAGATGCCCCCTAAGCCATAACCAAATAACATACATTTAGATACCATTAGTTCCATGAATATGCAAAGATACATGCAAAGAGAACGATGCAGAAGCCACAGCAGGTATCTAGTTTAGGACTCAGGCTCAAGCAGGATGAAAACACCACTAACATTCTGCTTGGACCCTGAGATAAAAAGAATCTATAGCTGCACTGCTTTTTCCTACCCACAGCTGTAGGTGTTGAAAGGATAGATGCAAGTGATTAGGATCTCAACAGCATTGCCCTTGGGTTCAGATGAAATCCTTGTTCATCCAAATCAAATAAATTAATAAAATGTCAGCTTGCCATAGAGCCCGCAATTCCCACAGAAGGGGAATTCTTCGGAGTTATTCTGCAAAAGAATATTTTTGATAGGCATAATGGTCTCTACTCCAGGTCTTTGGAAAAGAGCAGCAGGTGTAACTCAAGGACAATGTCTCGCTTAAAGAAAAGGTACAAAGAGTACTCATTTCAAAACTGAGCAGCCTATGGAATTCTAGGGGGTTTGCTTTTATTTTAACGGCCTGACAGCTGTAGTGCAGAAAGAAATACTTAATCAATAAAAGCTTTAGACCAAGAACAAAAAGAGCGAGCTTATTTTTGCTACATCTAACAACTCATTAGCAGACAGCACTCATTTGCAGAATCGACATGGCTACAGATTCTGCCTCCAATAGGCTCCTCAGGCTGGACGTATCTCAACTACCTTGTCTCATGCTCTGGAAAAAAACGAAAAGACACCCTGAGATGAGGACACAGCATAGACCAGCCAAGGAGCATCAGGAATGGTGCAAAAGGAAAATGAGTACAGGGTAGAACACATGACTTATTTTACATCTGAATTACCTAGCACCTTCAATTGCACATTTGGATTGTACCTTTACTTGCAAACCTCAAAAGGCCCACCTACCAGTAGGCTAGCCACAAGGTGAAGGCACTCTGCAGAATTTAACAGCTTTGCAGATGCTGTTTTTCCAGTCAAAATCTCTCTGGGAATTTCCCTTTTGGCAGAAAGCTTAGGCTATTTTCACAAGGGCGCATATTCAGCTGTTTTATTGCCGTGATTATCCCTTTCTGCTACCACCATTCTCTGACAGCAGGGTACAAACAACCAGAAGCAGAAAAGGACACAGACTTAAACAGCCTTTGCCTATGAACAGAGGAGGAACGGTTTTGCACCTCTCTTTACAGCAACGTAAGGCTCACTTCAAACCCCACCAAAGTGATAGTCCTAGAGGAAAGCCTCTCAGCACTAGCAAACAAAGGCTGAAGGCAGTTATGGTGGCATTAATCAGGGACCCACAAGCAGAAGTTCACTTCTGATAAAAATATGAGTCACAATTATCCTTAGGAAAAGGAGTTATTGAGGTTAAACTGCTGTACTGGAACGGATGAGGCTGGTTTGACTGTAATAACACTCTTGCAACATTTTTTTAATTATTTGTAATGTCCAACTGTCTGCCGTTGTATTTTTATACCTACAAAAATGAAGAAGTGTGCCACTTACAGCATCTAACTTCTGATCTTAACCACATTAAAGAACTGGGCTGCCTACATAGTTAAACAGTGAGTGTTAGGCTCCCAGTTTCAGTGTTCTAAGACAGCTCTCTGGAACAGCTTAGCCCTCACCTTTGAGTATCGTGGGAGCTTAGGCATTTAACTTACTCCTCCAAAATAAATGTCTGAAGGAGATGAAGTGAATACCAATTCCCCCCCTGCTATTCAGACCTCACCAAAATACAGAGAAGACTAAAGAAAAGCGTAGTCTGGGCTTTTAGCAAGTTCTGATCCTCCAAGATGCCAAGAGACCTCATCTTACAGGCATTCAATGCAAGTTCATGCTCTCACATGACTTGTTCCAATTCACAAACCTCTTTGCTTAGAGATTCAGGGAACAGTATGGAATGTGACAACACATAGCTGTTAACACACAACTTCATAACTGACCATGTAAAGTTTTAGAGACTAAACAAATTGATTTTACAGTCCTGGCGTCAGCTTGGTACTATGAAAAACATATTGTAACAAGTCAGATGCTCTGAACTGCTGTATCATCAGTCAGCTGACAGTCAGAAAATATGCACTAAATATGCTACTGCTAAAAATCTCTGTACGAAATTACTATAAGCAATATAAGGATCAAATACAGAAAGGGTAGGGAAATGAGGGGAAAAGGTCTGAGGGACTTCTTGCAGTATAGAATACCTCTGCGAAAAAGGCCAATGGTCTCTCTGAAGTCCTCATGGCCTAGTGAGTAAATAAGCATCTGAAGTGCATCATTATAGAAACTGATTCTTCATGAATAAGGGCTTTAATGGAGTTTTCTCTATTTTTTTCATATGGCCAAAAAGTCTCATGCATAGTGAACGACAACATCTGAATGGCTCACTAAGATAACAATTAAATAATCCGTAATTCTTCATTTATTTACACAAATGCAATTATTTTTATTTTCCACATGCATTTTCAACGTGAAGGGTATTTTACACAGCAAACCTCTAATTCAGAAGTCAATCTGCAGGTCTCAGTTGCACAAAAAACCAAAACCTTATTTACCATGAAAAACTAGTGTGCAAAGCCAGGCTGGACGGGGCTTGGAGCAACTGGGTCTAGTGGAAGGTGTCTCTGCCCACGGCAGGGGGTTGGAACTAGGTGATTTTTAAGGTCCCTTCCAATCCAAACCATTCTATGATTCTGTGATTTTTATGAACTAAGTGTTGCCCTATCTAGTTCTAAGAACAGCAAAAAAGAATCTTAAGATCTAAAAATACTCAATGATAAATTAATGAGATATTTATTACTATAGTTTAATATTAATGAGATAATCGTCACCTAGAAGTCACAATAAGCAACACTAAAACCCAAGATGCTTACTACACTCACCTTCCCTCAATGAGCCAGGTGCATTTTGTTTTGTATTTGTAATTTCCAGGCCCATCCGTGACATACCCTGAAGGTCCAGTGAGTCTGTAAATAAAAAAGACAAACATTGGTCTCTAATGGTATTAAACATTCATGAAGGATTTCCTAAATTCAGAAGGCCATGGTCAGATTGTAATTTACTTAAGAGCCACTACAAACAAAACAACAATGCAACAAAAACCAATCAGGCAATTGGGATTCTCCTGTTAAGCTCTCTGTATGTGCTTTCTGATAACCGTCTTTAAAGAACAACAGCCAAGATAACGGTTTCTCTATCAAATTGATGGTATGGTTTCAAATCATATTTCATATATATGTATATATCATATAACCAGCAAAAGTAATTTCCTAAATAAAAGCTAAAATTATTCCTAAAATATATTTAGACAAACTACAATATTTTTGCATGACATTCAGATAAAATCCATGGTGAGACCTCTCACCCATTCTCTATTTGACTCTTCAAAAAGTCCTGGACAACCTCCTGAAAGGAGGATTGGCCCCCATAACCCTCTAGTGCAAAATAAGACCTTAATTCCTCATGCATCAAGGGCTACATAACTCAGAACAATGTCAGAGCATGGCTGTTCCAGGCATCCCCCACCTTCAGTAGCATGTTCCCACACCCATTTCATCCCATTTTACGTGACTGCTGACAAAGAGCTGTGTTGCCCCCACTGCTGGGACAGTACCAGGACTACCCTATGAACATCCCTTCCCATTTGCGCCTATAATTACTTGGTGACAACTTGACAGTAGCAAAACACTCAAAAAAGTGGTCAAACATTGGAACAGACTGCCCAGGGATGTGGTATAATCACCATTCCTGGAAGTGTTCAAAAAAATGTGTAGATGTGGTGCCGAGAGGCATGGGGTTTAGTGGTGGCCTTGGCAGTCCTGGGTTAACAGTTAAACTCTACGATCTTAAAGGTCTTTCCCAACCTAAATGGTTCTATGATGCTATGACCAGCAGAAAGTACAGTTGCAATCACTCATTCCAGGATGCTCACTGAACACCAGCACTTAAAAACCATTAAAAACTTAAGATGCCACTGAAAGAGAGAAGGGATCAAAGCCAGCAAAGAACTCATTTTTGTCAACATCTGTAAACCACTGCACAGTGCAAATTCTAGGCTACTGCATTTGCCTAGACACTGCTTGCAGGGATGTCAAACATGCAGTAGCAAACCCAGTCTGGAGCTCAGAAGAGTGTTCTCATGAGAAGTTGACAACTGATTTCAAAACTACACTTAACCCTTTGTTGTGGTACGAAGGAAACTGACACTCATTCTCATTAGCTGAAACGCTCATTACTTGTAATGAGCATGAATACAAGCAAAGGGAAGAATGAGCAAATCCGTGCAAAACCTGCTTTCACATTTCCATTACTCCTACTTGAAATGTGACAACCAAATACATCCACACTGTATGACAAAATGAAGGTATCTGTCTACTGGCTGCAGCTGTAACTTCTCCTTTGCATAGATTTTACTAAGGTATGTCTTCTCCAAAGACCATGAACAACAGAGAAGACAATCACACTTCATCAAGGCTGAGAGAGAAGGATCTAGCAAGAGTCTGGAACAGCAAATCTGATACATTACTTGGTCTCCCAAAAAAGAGGCACCGAAATTCTGCATCTTCTGCCTTAGCATAGAGACTTGTAGGAGCACACACAGGCAGAAGACAAAACCAAGGGCCCAACCATTGGGATACACACTCCCTCCTCATATGCATTAGTCAAAATATCCCAGATTGGTTTTAACAAATAACTGAAGTATAGCAGAAACAATTGAAAATAAATTACCAGGGAAGGATGACATCAAATATAGGCAGTACCTAAAGATGCCCAAACACCACTTTCTGGTAGAGCAAATACTGGCACCTGAAACAGGATTCCTACCTAGAAAGGTTATAAACTCCATCGTCAGCACATGACTGGAGCAAATCACAGCCTTCTGGGAAAATTAAATGGTCCTACTTAAAACAGAGTAACGCAAAAATACTCTGCAAAAGCAAATTTGGCAGAAAAGAGAAGGAAACAAGATCACAAGTTCATAAAACCATATCTTAGAACCTTTTGCTGTATCTTTTCCTAGTGATCTGTTAATGTTATCAGCTCATCTTTTTTAAATATCTTGACTGAGTCAAAATGATTTTCCAGAATCTGTTCCATAAAGCATTTAAAGGTTCATCACTGATCCAAACTAAAAGGCAAAAACCTACATATTTTGGAAACCACCTTCCTCTTCCTCCACTTTAATTTGTTATAATACTTTTCAACCTCAGAAATTTAGCTTAAGATTTTTAAAAGCCAGTTACTGAAGTTCTGCAAGAGATCTATACTTAAGCATGTGAAGAAACAACTCCAGTTTTCAGGAGCACAGGAAGCATCTGTATTGTCTATGGAGACACAGACAGATGTAGACAAATAAATATATACACACACACAGTTTCATATATATTTTAAGGCTTCAACATCTCTGAAAATTCAAATTACTTATCTACTGATCAGGAATTCACAAAAGCAGATGCAAATTCCAAGATGTACCAATAATATCTATACTCTTCCTTTCTAAACATTTCCTTTCTAAAAATATCTGTGGAAAAGCTAGGAATCAGACTGTATCAACACTTCAACACTGACAGCACTTTGCATGCAACCAAGAGTAAACAGACTCTGGAAACCTGAGCAAGTCTCACAAGCTAAAAACAACCTTATGCAATCTGCCAAGCTCTCAGCGAGCCTCTGCTCAGAAAACTCTTTGAACAATTTTCTCAGGAAACAATTACTAAATCATTCATCACAAAATGCTAACAAGAGCAATGGAGAGGAAAAAAATAATAATCCTATTAGTACTGTAACCCTAGCCATGTCATATCTCCAAGCAGGGAGGAAAGAGCATTTCAACATCAACAAAATTTAATTGTATTTCAGCAATGTAAAAAGAAAACATGGGATATAGTTTTTTAAAAAAATAACAAAAGTCAAACTTCTTTGATATGCTATTAGCTAAATACTTATCTGTAAGTTACTCTGACTCCTTACCATGCTTTAGAAGCTGCTGCCATTACCAACAAATAAAGGATATTAAAAAAATAATAAATCAGATTTCACATCTCTGAAAGCGAAAAATAGGAACAAAGTTCTCAGCCCACATACTGCCTTGCATGAGCAGGGCATTAGCAGATCAGCGTTACCCTGTAAACCTCTCCCACAGACATGCTCCAAGACAGACAGAAATAAATACTAAGCACTAAAAACAAACCGAAGCTGGAATTTTATCTTTACATTTAACAGAGAAAGCTAAACTAATCTCCCAGCTCTAGTAAAAAAAGCAAACAAACTCCCTTGCTCCTTCCAGCCTGCTGCTGTCTGTGCAACAGGTGACAGTGGTACTGGTGACTAGGACAGAGTTTACACAATAGTTCGGCTTTGGCTGTGAGCAAAGGCTCAGGAAGGAACAAGTAACTCAAGGAGGAAAAAAAATGCGGGACATGTTCTTCACATACACAGGGCTATACTTCAGGCCTATTTTCATGATGTACACTAGAAGGGAGCCAGGGAACTGCTGGAGAGGGTCCAGCAGAGGCTACAAAGGTGATCAGGGGACTGGAGCATCTCCCTTATGAGGAAAGGCTGAAAGCCAGCCCGTTTAGCCTGGAGAAGACAGGACTGAGTCTACAAATACCTTAAGAGCCAGTGTCAGGACGGAGCCAGGCTCTTCCCAGTGGTGCCCAGCGGCAGGACAAGGGGCAACAGGCACAGACTGTGACACAGGCAGTTCCATCTGAATGTGAGGGAGAACTTCTTTACCCTGAGGGTGGCAGAGCCCTGGCACAGGCTGCCCAGAGAGGCTGTGGGGTCTCCTTCCCTGGAGACATTCAAACCCGCCTGGATGTGACTGTGCAGCTGGCTGGAGGGGAACCTGCTCTGGCAGAGCTGGACTAGGTGATCTCCAGAGGCCTCTTCCAACACCGACCAGTCTGTGAGTCTGTGTCTCTGAAGACTCCTACCCCTAGGTAACCTGCTACCAATGCCATCAGGCTCTGAGGTCTTTTGCCCTACGAAACACTTTGTGCATATTTATAATTTCATCACTCAGATGCAAAAATCAGACACCAGAAAGTATGGAAAGGTATCAATTCCTTTTGCCTTTGCTAACTTGGTAGTACACCACGCTACTCTACAAGAAGCACTTCTGTACTACTTCGGTGTTACATTTCCTACTTTGCAAGAAGCAGTTGCTACACCCTAAAAAAAAAAAAAACCACAAAAAAAGCAAGGTTCTTTAAGTATTCTGTGACACATAAACACACACACAGAGGTAGAAAAATATACACAAAGCATAGGTAATGCAATTAGCACCTAAAAAGCTATAACGCTGACTTAAAGCCTCAGGAGTGGAAAAATAATTGCAAGGATCTGTTTACAAAACTCAGATTTAAAAATATATACATATACTCATGTACATACATACAGTACTTCAGGCTTGTTTCAAACTTTACCAGGTGGCAACAGTGTTATGTATAGCTGTTGTGAAATTTTCACTGATTTTCAAGTGTGCTGTGGCACCTAAGAGTCAAACGGGGGGAAAGGGGGAGTTACTGGGCTGAATCTACAGCAAATATATTCAAAGGGCTCCAACCCTGAATGCTGCCTATTTCAGCTCTCTGTAGTCCAATGACAAAAGGGAAGCAGTAAAAAGGATGAAGATCTCGCAAAGGAGAGCTTCAAAGAGAAATATTTTAGGCCAAAGAATTCTGTGTATTTAGCTACTCCCTGCTAGTTCTGGGAGCCCTTCTAAAAAAGCACAACACTAACACAAGAAAAATCAGACAGCAAGCAACAGTATCTCGTGGGTAAAAACTCAAATCCAAGTACTGGAAATTACCAGATAAATCCATGTGTTTTAAAATAACACAAGTAACACTAACAGTGTATATATTTCAAATACAAATTAGTATACACTGACAAAGTTCCTACAGAGACATGAACTGCACAACTAGGCAAAGACTAAAAGCTGTTACCTAATTACCATCAAACAAATTTAAAGCAATTCTCTTGCTAATAGCCGAGTACAAGAAGTCACAAAGCTTACAACTAAGCACTACATTATTTTGCAGCACTTACTTCCAAATCTTTGCAACATTAAAGGTACACTATAAGCTGGCAATGGCATGTTGAATATTTTTCTTTTCATCAGAGGAAGTACAAAAGAGAAAATGCAGATTGCCTTTTCTTCATTACTCACCAGAAAAGGCAAGCAGGCTGGTTTGGTTTATAAAATACATTCAATCTTCACCTCTGAGAGGTCATCAATGGATCTCAAAATTGGTTTGCTTTGCTTTCAGTAAGACTGCAGTGACATAATGCTACAGAAGACTTATCAGCATATTGTCTGGAGAGATTTAGCACAGCCTTTCCACTAAAAATAAACAAGCACCAAAAACAAGAAAAGAAGGAGAAAACAAAACAAAACACAAAACCCCAAACAAACCCAAAACCTAGTCGCTCCTCCTAATTTTGAAGTTGCTAAAGCTAGAGACTGATGCAAACAACGAGTTTTCCTCCTCTCTAGCCTTCCTTCCCAAGTGTTGCTGCACTGCCTCAAGCACACCACAATTAAAAGCCATTGTTTCGGGTAAATTTGAAGTTGAAGCCAATAAAGAAAGGGCTGTTACAGCCTATTACCAGAACAATGGCATTCTAGCCTAAATTGATTAACAATTTAGCTTTATTCATTTTCTCAATAAATGCACTGAGTTTAAAGGATATATCCTTCTAGGGTTTGCTATAAGCAAATGCCTTAATTTATAGGCATGGAATAGTGATCAGCCACATAGGGGGTGACAGATGCAGATAAACAACATCTCTTCATCTATTTCATGAATTTCTAATGTGTAACAGCTAAATCCCCTCTTCTGCCAGCTAGGTGCCACACCACAGGTACAGCTGGGAAGATATAATTAATTACATGCCAGGTCTCACACGGATGAAAGTAATGACATTAATGCAAAAGCATGTTTGATAAGGACTTAACCTATGCAGCAATAGGTACCTAACCAAAGACTATGAACTAACCTGAGTGTCTAGAAGGACTCCCTCCCATGTCCAAAAGCCTCCAGCACAACCAAGATGAGCAAGTCCTCAAGATGAGCAGTCTCATGCAAAAGGCACCACTGCCACCATAATCCCTGAATTGTCATATCTGATCACCTTAACTCTACAATTAAGGGTGCAAAGTCACTCCTCGTTCACCCTAATGCTTTTTGCAGTTACTCCCCCATAGTGCTATCATGCTAGTTTCTGCATTGGCTTGAAGACAGCTTCATGATCTCCAAAACTCTGGCGTAAGAGCTTCTGAATGGTGCAGCTCTCCTCCTTCAAGAAGGAACACAGCTCCTCCTCGGGTGGTGGTGGGTTGACACAGGATCTGAAGGAAGGTCCCAACCCCCACAGGGATGCCTCTCAACAGTTCCAGCAAACAGCACTCAAGCAATTCCCATCCTACTACAAGCTGCACGAAGTGCAGGCTAAGGTGCCTCCAGGGGTTTGCTACAATCCCGGCTGATGTAAACACTCAGTTGGGAAAGCGAGAGCTCAGAACTCCCACAGTAACACCACTTACTGCCATGCTCCTCAACAGAATGGCACACAGCCATGAAATCGCTAGAAAACCGGATGGCTTTGCAAGCAAAGAGCATCTTCAACCATTCTCACAGCAATGTGCCGCTATTCCAATGCTCACATAACCATCCTCTGCATTGCCTTCATCAGGGTTTTCCTCCCGGAGAGGATCAGGTTATTTCAAGGTCACTCTGCACCACTGTGCCAATCTCACCGTGGCACAGAGGTCAAAGAGTGCCAATCACTCTCTATGCTCAGTTATCTTCTGTTTTCATCCCATTTTCCATGGTACAGTTGAAATGATGATAATGAGCTGCCTTACTTTAAAAAAATTAAATAAATTGAATGACTGACACAGTTAATTTGATATGGGAAACACTGTTTCTTCAAAGGAAAAGATTGGCTTTGCCCGTCTCTGGGAGATATGTAAAAATATGGAAAGTGATTTCCTGGCTGCTGATCAGAGATAAGGGCAGAGCTTGGAAAGCCCTTCGAGATCTGAGAAAGGATGCTCAGAGAAATTTCAGCAGGTAAAAACTTATCAACGCAGCCTCTCCTGTCTGAGTCACTCCTTGCAGCACTAATACTGGCAAACCTGCTAAATCCCTCTTTCCTCCTGAAAGGCGCCTTGATCTGACAAGCCACTGCGCTCTGAAGAAGACTGAACAACCACAGGCAGCCTGAGAGAGATCAGAAGGAGCAAATGCTGCTACAGACTTAAAAATCATTAAGTCAACAAGCTAGAAACTAAGTATTTTCAAACACTGCCCCTCTCCAGCTGGCCACCAGTACCTCCATCACGTTCCCTATCTTGACACACTGTCCCAGCTCCCACTCTTCTGCTGACACCGAAAACGAATGCCACTGAAGTCGTCGCTTTCAGGGCTGGCTGGTGCCTCTGCCATTATCCCACTGGAGCTGCCAGCTGCTTCCAGCATCAGCAGCAGCACTGATCTTGAAATGCGTCCCCTCCTCAGCTTACATAAACCGAGTCACGCCTGGAGCTCCTCCCGGAGTTATTCCTTTAAAGTTTCACTTGCCCAACCAGCTCTCCTGCTAGGGAAGGAGAGGAATTTCAAAGACATTTAATCTAAAAATGCATTTCAGCTCCTCTTTATGGAAGAAGTTTGCTCTCTCTCCTGCACTACAAATCCAAAAGTTGCAAGTAAGCAAATTATATCCAGGGAGACATCTTTTCACAAGACACCAAATTACTCCACCTCAACACGCAGACAACAGAAACACTGAAGAATAAGCTGATTTCCCTCTTCCAACCCCACTTCCTGATGTCAGAAGCACTGAAAAAAGCCCAAAAACCTGTGCTGGATCCCAAAAGACACCAGCATTTCACCTCTGTTTCACAAGCACCAGTTAGAGACACTGCCTTCTTAATAACATCCCTGTTTGGACGCCCCAGAAACACACTGTAGCTCCACCTGATGTTCTTGTCCTTATGGTTCTCCAGCTATTAAATTCAAACTGAAAATAGCCCAGATTTAGATCCCTGTCTATCCTCCTACTTCTTTATTTCTAGCCACATCTCAAAGACCACAAAACAGCACTGTTCACCATGTAACCTCAGCTTTATCTCTGTCGAACTAAACAGCCAAGCTGCAGTGTAGATGTAAACATTACTGTGTATTACCATGACGACTGCAAATTCTTCCCCCCATTCATATTTACTGGGGAAAACAAAGAATAAAAGATATCATCATTAGCAATGCACCACAGGAGCATCTTCTTCACACAAGCAGTATTTTGCGAGTGCAGATTTCTGTGGCTTTGCTCTACTATCTCTATATTATCATAAATCTCTGTCTCCATACTGCACCAACTCCAACCTTGATTATCCGCCTCTTTTTCTTCGAAACACTTTCCCCAATGCCTCTATTACATGCAGAAACACTACCATGGCAAAAGGCCACTTCATGATGTCCCCTTGAAGCCTGCCTTTATCCAACACCCGTACCTGAGACAACGGCCACGCCAATGGTGTACACTACAACAGTTGTCTATTAAGCTAATCTAACAGTTGCATTATGCTTTCCCCATCTGTTCACAAATCGATTTATTGGATCTTGGCCTAGTTCTCTGAAATAAAGATAATTCAGCTGGAAGCATTTGTAATGCCTAGAAAAACTCTATCTCATCCTTCACTGGTGGTCCTGAAAAGCTGCTGGAGTTTACAGCAGTAAGCTGTCTGCTTCACACCAGGCAGGAGACAACAGTGCAGAGCAGAAGCAAATAGTTTGCATATCATAAACCATCAAACTTCGCAGCAAAAAAAAAGGAATATATCAACCCCTCTCTTACCCTTGCACACAATGAATCCTTACAACCTTTGGCCAAGATCCCTTGCAAATTTAACCCCACACAAATTGCCTCAGCATCACCCAAAACTGAACACCCTGCAAGATGAAAGTAAGGAGAAAGCATATTATTTGATCGTCAAAGGCTAATGATGAAAGATCTCCAGAGCCAGACAGGTCCCATCAATGTCTACCACTGGAAGATCAAAAAAAAATTCATTGCGTAAGATGATTGAGCCTGACTTCAAGTAATACACAAGACATACACTATAACCTATGCTTAAATACAGTATTTCTTCTAAGAAAAAATAATGGTTCAGAATATACCCGGAAGCATTAAAAAAAATTTATCTCATTTATTTATTTTCTCTTAATCTGTGTCCACATTCCAGTTTGCATTTAACAAACCTTAGCTCCAATCATTAAGTTTTGTTTACGTTTCTAGAGTGGAGTAGGGCAGAATCTTTTATCATTTAAATTCATCATCCCTTTCTGGAGAGTCAGAGTAACTTTTTAAAAAAATAAAGTGTTCCACTACTTAAATTCTGGTTAGAAGCTAAAAATATAACAAATTCTACAAAACATTCTTATTTAGTAATTTCTGCTGGTATCATCTATATTCATATGTGAAAGATTTCCAAGTCATTTTAGGATAAAATACAATCAGTGTAACTGTAACGGAAGAGTCTACACATGCAAAACCTTAAACCAACTTAACACATACCTAGCCAAATTTTTTCAAGATGCTGTTAGCTTAAAGGCTTAAGAATCTATCAAAAAATTATTTAACACAAGCTATTACAGAACATTTCAAGATGCACTTCAATTCTACCAGTTTGAATCCATTTTCTTAGCAGTCAACATCTTTTCACTTGTTATTTTACCCTTCCGTTTCAAAAGTTAATTGTGATTGACACTCAGTTGCAACTAGCACACAAAGTTTGTCAGCTGATTTTTCAGCACCTTTCCAAAATTAGAAGCACTCAATTAGTCAAAAATGTATTTTAAGCACATGTACAAGCATTTAAACTACAGTACACCACACCTGTGTACCTCGTAAATAAGGCATCATAATTAAAATTTGTAAAGCACCCATGCTCAGAATTGACAGACACATCAATATTCTCCTCCAGTTGAAGAGCATTTACTTTGACAAGCTTTCAAGTTACCAGTCCTACATTTATATCCAGGCAGAAGCATTCATTGTTGGGATGTGTGTTCCATTGCCAATAAAATGGGGTTGAGCTGCTGACTTAACCTTTCAGCCAACAGAAATCAGAAATAAATGGAGTTTAAGACCATCCCCATGGAGCAGAGGACCATCATCCTGCTGCACTTTGCTAAGACACATGCAAAAACCCAAGTCCCTACAAGAAAAGTAAAATCATCAGCAGTAATCCCTTCCCAATGCTACGTGTGAAACTGCTGCCCAGTTCTTCCTAGGTACTGCACCCCAAAATTCTCCATTTGAACCCTCAAGAAGTATGCTTAAAGTCTGTTTTAGCTGCAGATTTGTGCCCCTCCATCACTGCTGTTTTCTAGGCCAAACGCAGAGCACAGTACCTGGTAGTAGCATTTACAGAAAAGCTCAAGTCAAAGACCAGTCATTTTTGTAGCAAAAAAAGGAAAATTAAAATATTGAGACATCCTATCACAGCCTGACCCACTTTCCTAAGAGGGATAGAAATAATTCCTTTTATTTCCTGCCTGACATTCAAAAATTTCTAAGCTACTACATATCAGTGCTACCTGCTGGGAAAATTGTTCCAAAAAAAAAAAAAAAAGTTAGAAAACAACTTGGTGTAAAGGTTTGGGCACAGACCCTCAAGTGTAGCTCACTAAAATAGTAAAAATGTGTCCTATGATCCCAACAGAGTTTTGTGAACCTACAGAAGGGCAGCCTCTAACTTTTTAAAGCAGGTTTCTGACTCAAGCGACACGGAGAAGGTCATGCAAAGAGCAGGGAATCGATAGTCAAAGAGGAAACCAGGCTGGAACGTGTGTCTGGGGCAGCCTGGGTTTGTGCATATCAATTTGTTGCTGCAACAGTTTTTACTGAATATACACAAGAGCTCCTACACCCAATAAAATGCAACAAGTGGCACATTTTTTTCTTCTGCTTCTTGACACCAGTGACATGTCCATGTAGCATATGACAACTAAGCGTTCCAAAAAAACCCTGGAAGAAGATAGCCTATTTATTAATGAAACAAATTTTCAGGCAAGACAGTAATCTAATTATACCTTGATAAACATGCTAATAAGGAAACTGTTCTCAAGGACACCATGAATAATACAAATAATAGAATATCCATAGAAGCCCTTGTAAGCACTGAACATTAAACTTGAGAGGATGAGGAAAGTGTGGTCCCCTAGAAGTATATATGTTTAAATCATACAAGGATATCCTGTCTGTCCCAAAAATGTCCTTTTCCTCACGTGCATTACTGTAAAGAATTGAAAAGCATGTAAATATTATTTGGCTTTAAGGAGGGGACAGACAAGTTGTTAACTAAGGGGAGATGGAGAAGTCCACAGAGCACCAATAATAAAATAACCCAACCTTTTGCGTCAGTACAATCTTCTAAAATCTGATTAGAGTATTCCATTTTTTACCTCATTTCAGTGAATTCTGCTCCCAGGCATATTCTCTCCAGCCAAACAAGCTCTCTTTCCTAATAGTCCCTCCAGCACATACACCTGAAAGATTGTGAACTGTCATTCAGCCAGGGACAATGACCGCTGGCTCACGGAGGTGAATCCAGCTCACTGCTGATTCTTGACTACAGTCTAGTTTTGTTTCCAGCTCTGTCCCCCTCCCACTGAACATCTTTCAGCACCTGCAGAAGCAACTGGAAATGAGCACCTACCTTTGTAACGTAAAAAAACCAACACGTAAAACTTACAATTGCCAATATCCAGGAGAAAGAAAGATGGGAACAAAAACCTGTCTTCTAATTTCTGCTTTTACAGAGACTTCTCGTTTCCATGTATGTATTGGTACAGAATTGTAACCACCCTCCATAAACACTTAGTATATCAGTCCTTCTCCCCTTCCCTTACATTTTCCAGTTCAAGCCAGCTGTTCCTCTATCCCATGGATTGTTGTGATAAATTCTTAATCACAGTGAGAAAAAGAATGATTTGTAACCCCTTGCACAAAAGCATGAGTAGTATTTTCCTCAATTGACTCATTTTTAATGAAAGCAATTTCACACCAAGTAGGAAAAAAAGGAGCTAAATATTGAATACTTCAAGTATTTAATTAAGGCAGATGTACACAGTTAGCTTCCTGGAGAAGTTCCCCTTTGTTAAGTAGAACAAAACTCAAAAATAATCCAGATGACTCAAATTTAGGCAGGACTACATTTACATACTAAAAATGCAAATACCAAGCGCTCACACAGCTACGTGTTCTCACTCCTCTTGTGCTTCTGCTGCAGCAGTATGCTGGGCTCATCTACTCGAAACGCCCCCAAACCCAGTCACACTGCTGCCAAAATAGGTTACATACCAACGTGAAAAAATCTGACATTAAAATGGTAAACAAAAGGCCAAAAAAGAAGAGTATATTGAACTCTAAGGCTCCTCAAGGATTAATACGCTATCAAAACACAACTCTAGCACATCTATATATTAGCACCAACCTGGTATGTTCAACTCAGCGCCAGAAATGCTCATGGTTAATAAGGTCAGTGCAATACAGCCACACATTTGGCAAGCATAAAAAAATCCATCTATGCAAACCCTCCAGCACACAGAGTTTTATTGGGGGAAGTTAAACGGCTGATGAAATTCCTCTGAAAGAGTCAACAAATTTGATCAACTCCATGAATCTTCTACAAATCCCTTATTTAGTTGCTCCCGTAAGGAAATAACAGCTTTTGATATCATGCTGTTCACACCCATGAGATAGGAAGTCACCCTGTACCAGTTTACACACAAATAGGCAGCTGGTTGCCTGGCTTAGCAAAGGGAGAAAAGGCCAGAGTTCACGTAGATTTAAGTAAATCACCTTAATTCCTTAAATGAAAACTCTCTAATGAGTGCACAGATCGATTTAACTGCACTCAGCTTACTCCACTACCTAGCCTAAGCTTTTCCACCAGCTTCTTGCAAGAATGAAGTAAACCTATGCCACTCAAAGCACCACAAAGTTTATTTAAGAGCCTGAGAAAATAAATGTGAAAGACATCCAGAAACTCAACAGTTCCAAACTCAAGGAGGTGAAAACTGGCAGTGATTTTTAAATATCAGAAGAGTGGTTTTAGCCACTATAAACTGCTATGCTTTATTAAATGCATCTGCACAATAAATTTTACAGTCCATACCAGATATTTCCTAACCCACCAAAAGAGATTCTTGGCTATTAAAACACCAAGCCTTGATTCCTTACTGGGATGGAAGAAGCAGCAGGAAAAAAGTCCTTCCAAAGCACAGACTTTTTGGGTGTATTTTAATCAAGCAAAGACTATAAGAAACCATTTTATTTTTGGAATAAATATTGAAAATTTGGAAACAATAAACTCATTGCCACATAGTACAGAATTTATGGTTTATGTCAGTGCAGCCTTAGCAACAGCCTTGCTACAATATCTTTATAATCCAAGATCTGTTAGCATTTCTTTACACGATACACAGCTCGAGTGTGTGTCTATGAAATAGTTTGGCAGTGCAGGGAAGGTCACAACCGCCAGCCTACTGATTTCTCAGTTGCAGAGGCGGATATGCACACATGTGGGGTTTTTTTTTTTTTTCTTTTCTTGTAGTAAGGCAGCATCTTAACATACAGCTCTCTTAATAATCACTACAGAGCAAAGAAACTCTCCCTTAAAAAACAAACACAAAAAAAACCAAACTACAAAAAACACCCCACAAAACAACAAATCCAGCAGGCAAACTGTTTAAGGAACACTGGGGTCAATCCAGAAAAAACACAATTGTGGGTGTTCTTCAAGTGCAGGGGGGCAGGTCTGCAGAGCTTGCAGCCACCCAGCAAAGAGCTAAACTCCTCGAGGAAAGGCGTAGCTGCAAAAATCATTGCTTCCATCTCCACCTCTGCCATAATGCACCTTTCCTATTGCCTCTGAAATGACTTAGAAACGAGTTATTCTTGGACAGCAGCGGGAAAAAATGAGAGTCCATCTGCTCCCAACAGATTTGTAACCACAAAAACAAAGACGGTGGCTCAACACTATTTATGCAAAGTTTTGAAATAACCCCTCACTTCACTACCACGCTGAGCATGATTTACAGGCCACCTCTCAGCTAACTGTCTCTAAAAAAACCCTACCATCTTATTTAGGATTTGTCATCACAAATTCTTTCCTTGCTCCAGTAAAAGCCATAGGAAAAGCACATTTGCACTAACAAGGAATTCTGTGCAGAATTTTGCTCTGTTCACATTAGTTGATTAAGAAAAACAGGACAGGAAAAGATTTTGCCTCGTTTCAGTTTCCCAGTTAGCTTCTCACATTTTCATTTAGTTACCTCTACTCATAACAAAGATGTCTTAAAACACTACTTATAAGAGAAACACCAACCACCTACTGTAAGCACCCTTAAGCTCTGTAAGAAAAAAAAAAAACATTCCTGCCTTAAAATTGCTGAAACTAAGACGTGATACGTTGACGTACCCTATCAGGAAGGATTAGCAGAACCACTTACGCAGAGTCCTTCAGAGCAGAAAGCAATAACCCACTTCAAGTCGAGTGCTTCCCTCCAGCACACTCAAACACTGCTGCATTGTCTGTCCAGCCACACTCTGTGTTTGTGGGAAGGATTTCAAGGTGCCAGTGTAACTTGCACATCTACAAGGCTGTTTTCCTCTTGATTGCACTTTTATTCATGGCCCAAAGCAGCTGTCAGTCCTGCCGTGGGGCTGATGAATGCGCATGGGTATAGCACTGAGGGTGATCTTGGTGTCCTAGTACCCCTTTCTGCTATTTAATACCAATAAATACCAAACTGCAGGTTATTCAAAGGGGGAAATTTCAAGCTGAATGTTTCCCAGACCTAACCACAGACACAACAATGCATCACAAGGTTAGGAACTTCCTCTCATCCCCTGTGCTTTCAATTAAATTTGTCAGAGATAACTTACAGAACAAGGAGTAAGAAGTAAAGCAATCACGATAATAAATTCCTCTTTGACACATGAAAAATACAAAGATACTAATCCACTGACAACATTTTTCAGGAACCAGTTTGATCTTGTGCTAAAATTATCTATGCAAAGGTATAAACAAAAACTCATGCTGCTGGTCTCTTTTTCAGTTTAAAAGCAGCCAGGTACACCTAACCGACTTGCAACGACTGCAACACAGCAGAGAAGTTCCGTGGTGGAACTCTACAGACTTCTTTTAACTATGGGCTTCAAAAGATTCACATGCAGTGGTTTCAAAGACAAAAACCATAAAAATTATGTCTGCACAATGCTTCCTCAGAAATCTTAAAACTCACACCCTATTTCAGAGCCCCTCCAAGCACTCGAAGTGCCAGGACCATAGAGCACTTCAGTGAATGGGGTTCCTTCCCATAGCCCAGGTCATGTCAGAGCCCTTTTATATTTGAATACACAGAGCTGCAATCTCAAAAATCAAATATGATTCACAGGAAAGCAGAGAGAAAGGTGCTGTACTCTTCTCAGGGGCATCACTAGCTGGGATGAGAGCTGGGACACAGGAAAGCTATCAAGGCAGACTGCCACAAGGGCATGCAACAAGAGGATGGAGACCCAACTTGTTCACGAAATCACTTTGGTTGGAAAAGACTTTTAAGATCATCTAGTCCAACCGTTAACCCAGCACTGCCAAGGCCACCACTGAACCATGTCCCCAAGCACCGCAGCCACATGGTTTTTGAACACCCCCAGGGATGATGACACCCCCGTCCCCGGGCAGCCTGTGCCAGCGCCTGCCAGCCCTCTCGGTGCAGAATGCTCCCTCACACCCAATCTCACCCTCCCCTGGCGCAACGTGAGGCCGTTTGCTCTCGTCCTGTCGCTGGTTCCTGGGGAGCAGAGACCGACCCCCCTGGCTACAGCCTCCTGCCAGGCCGTTGCAGAGCCACCGGGTCCCCCCCAGCCCCCTTCTCTCCAGGCTGACCCCCCCGCCCCCCCAGGCTGGTGCCCCAGCCCCTGCCCCAGCCCCTGCCCGGCTCTGGACACGCTCCAGCCCCTCAGTGTCTGTCTGGCCGTGAGGGGCCCAACGCTGAGCCCAGGCCCCGCGGGGCGGCCCCACCAGTGCCCAGGGCAGGGGGACGGGCGCTGCCCCGGCCCTGCCGGCCACACCGTTTCGGACACCGGCCGGGACGCTGCTGGCCTCCTGGGCCACCTGGGCACGCTGGGGGCTCATGCCCAGCCGCTGCCGCCCAGCCCCCCCGGGCCCTGTCCCGCCGGGCAGTTCCCAGCCCCCTGCCCCCAGCCCGCAGCTGCCGGGGGCTGGTGTGACCCAGGGGCAGGGCCCGGCACTCGGCCCTGGGGACCCCCACACCACCGGCCCCGGCCCCTCGGCCCGGCCTGCCCGGAGCCCCCCGCAGAGCCCCCTGCCCCCGGCACAGCCACGCTCCCCCCGGCTTGGTGCCCCCTGCGACTGACCGAGGCCACTCCATCCCCTGGGCCGGGCCGTCGGTGAAGACGTTAAACAGCCCCGGCCCCGGCGCTGAGCCCTGGGGACTCCCCGTGTGCCCGGTGCCAGCGGGATGGGACTCCGTTCCCCACCGCGCTGTGGGTTTTCTTAGCAGCCACGTTTTTACCCAGCAAAGAATACACCTGTCCCAGCCACAAGCAGCTGGTTTCTCCAGGGGATGCTGTGGGAGATGATGCCAAAGTCCTGGTAGACAGCAGCCACAGCCTTTCACATCCACTAAGCAGGTCACCTTGTCATAAGAGGTGACCAGGTTTTCCTCTTCATTCTGCCTGCAGAAACAGATGCTTTCACGCCTGCCAAGACTGCTGCGGTACTATTTTGAGCTTTTTGCATCTCATTATTTAATTTATTTATTAAAGCCTGATTTGGGAAAAGGGAGACAAAACTTGCTCAAAGCATTTGGGCTTTACTTAGATTAAGCCAGGCTGTTCAAACTGGCTTGTAGTCAAATTGTTCCACTAATTACAATCCCCATTTTAGAGAGAGTGGAAGTATTCAGTTAGATCCTCCAGCTGGGTAACTCTTTACTTAGGGTGTGCATTTGTCATCTCAGCAAGTTTAACAAGCAGAGTTTGAAGCATTTGACAATTCTCAAACCATGAAATGTTATTCCTCAGGAAATAAGTAAATTTAAATTTTACCTGTAAAATTAAAGCATGTTAACTGCTCAGCATTAGTTAAATATTACAGGTGAGAAAGCAGCAGCTGCCCTAGGTAGAGCATGCCCTAGCACTGCCACCCATTTCAAACGAAGGTTAATGGGTAATAACACCACAAAAGCAGTAAGGATCAGCAGCATTTCAATCTTTACCATCAACTACATAACAAATCACGTAACCATTTTCTCTTCCCCCTCCCCCCCCCCCCCAATGACTGTCTGAAAGGGCAGGTATTTTAAAGACAGAAAAAGCAATAACTGATAAATATTGAATACTCAGCATTTTTAAGAGCTGGGCCATTAAGTTAAAAGCTTGACTTGAGCCACCATTTTCTGCTATCTGTGGTCAACAGTTTTAACGCAGAATCTGAAAGTGTTTCATGAACAGCAAACATACAAAATCCTTGAAAGCAAACTGGACTCATCAGCCAAAGACAATTATTAAACTAAACCATCCAATGCAGAACAGGACCTTTCACAACAGCACCTTTTAACTTCAGAGAGCAAACGACATTTTTACCAAGCTCATACAAAATCTGCGAGTTAAATGTAGCAGAGTTTGCTGCTGTTTCCAAACCCAAATTAATTTAGTTACGATTTGCATGACAGGTTTACTACCTCAGTGACACAGAGGATTTCATACTGTTAATGTCGGTTGGCATAATGATCAATAAGTAATTTACACATGGAGAGCAGGTAGTAAAAGTCACAGCTGATTCATTTATTATGGGTTTAGTCCAGAGCTCTCTTTCGCCTGTGATCCTCACCGCTCAATACTGAACTGAAAAGCAGACGTTTTCCCATGGCTCTTTGTCCTCTTTTTCTCTGGAGACAGAATTACTTCTACACGAGCAGCGCTGTGGCTTGTAAACAACCATATATTGCTCTGTCAAACGAGCCTCAATACTCCAAAACCTTTTCCGGCCACTAATTTGCTGAAGACCATTTAGTATCCTGCCTACCCTAGTCACACTTCCAGTTACCAAACATGGGTGCATTGGCAAGAGGAGGATTTTATTAGTCTCAACGTAGAGAAGTGTTACATATCATTTCAGAATCATATTAAAAACAATCACTTTTTGACCTTAAGTTGCAACAAATGCAAAATCATTTTTATAAATACATGGGGGGGGGGGGGAGTGGAGTAATTTGCAAATATGCCGTAATGAAATTTTATGTAAAAACTATAACATATATAATTGCTGTTGCACAGTGGTTTGGGGGTTAACTTCAGCTTTGGATGGAAAGTACAGGGTGAGAACACCCAGCCTGCTCTGCTGTCAGTTCACCATGCTGAACAATGCTGAACAATAACATAAACACATTATTTTGTTTTAATTGTTTCCATTTGAGGCTGCTGTTCTATATTAAGAGTGTTACAGACCTTTATATAACTTTTCACATAGTTAAAATGTAACATAAAAATATTTTTTCCATTTGGAAAAATACTGACATAGTAACGATTAGGAAACAAAATATTTGTATCTGCTCCCAGTCTAAGCTGTAAGCTGGAGAGCAACACGTAAATATATATAAAAAATTAAAATACTTGTTACACAATTTAATAGGTTTTAAAAGGAAAGACTGCATGACAAAAATGTTTCACAATTATTGGCTTCCAGTTTGTAATGCACCCGAGTAGATGACCCTGGGTTACATAGCAAGTGATGCACAGGATCATCAAACAACTGGTGCTGAAGTGAATCACGAAACACTCCAGATTAAACATCAGGACTTGTTTAATTTTGAAAATCATTATTTGTTCCATTTTTCAAAATTACAGGACAAGCCTTACACCTTGGCAAAGTGCACCTTCAGCAATAGAAGTAATAGTTTATGTTTAGCACCCATGAAGTATTGTTAAATGAATACTACCTGTTTCTTATGCTGATACAAAATAGCTGCAGGCAAGAGCACTTGCTAATCAATAGACATAAAGAACTTAAGCACAAATGACAACCAGACCCCCTAAAAATCCTCTTTGCTAACAGGTGATTAAAAGAAAAAACGTCTGATCACAGAGTGATATTCCCCAGGAGATGCTCTTACCAGTGCTCCGAACCATAATATCATTTTGCCTCCTCCTCACTGCCTTTTTATTTTGTCTTTTGAAATACATCATGCTGACAAATAACAACCAAAGACTAATTACTGTTTCTGGGTCTTTTTTGTATAACTTAATCTTAACAGGCTTTATCTGCAAATCACCATGAGCGCAACACCACACTGCACAAGGCTGTTCATCCCCATTCTGTCATTTTATTCACCCTGCTTTTCCTGGATGATAGCGTGATCTCTGTTCCCAGGCTCCCCAGTGACATCGTAAAGTGATGTAATGAGTGCACATCTGTGGACTCTACCTAGGTCATGAATGAAAATGTTAAATCAGGTTCCAGCTCCAACTTCTTACCAAATACTCCCCCTTTAAATTCCACCTGTTTAACACCTCATCAACTGCTACCCTTCCATACCTATCATTTGCATAACTGCTACCCTTCCATACCTATCATTTGAGGAGAACCCTGATTAATTTTATCTCAACAGAAATGACAGAGTGAATGGAAGAGAAACTTCGTTGTCAGCTTACTCCAGTTTTCTTGGTTACCACAACAAAGGTGAAAAGTTCTTCATACGTCATGTAGTGTAGCTCATCTTCTCTAGTTCAATAACACTCTGGGTGACATAGAATCAAATGGACTTCCGAAGTCCATATAGCATTTATCTGTTACAGAATCCTTCATCCTAAACAATGCTTAAAGAACATCCCCCACACACAGAATTAGTCACACAATCACAGAATGGTTTGGGTTGGAAGGGACCTCAAAGCCCACCCAGTTCCAACCCCCTGCCATGGGCAAGGACACCTCCCACCAGCCCAGGTTGCTCCAAGCCCCGTCCAGCCTGGCCTGGGACACTGCCAGGGATGGGGCATCCACAGCTGCTCTGGGCAGCCTGTGCCAGCGCCTCGCCACCCTCACAGGGAAGAGTTCTTCCTTGTATCTATACTAAATCTCCCCTCTTTCAGTGTAAAGCTATTTGCCCTTGTTTTATCACTACAGGCCCTTGTAAGAAGCCCCTCTCCAGCTTTTTTGGAGGCCCCTTTAAGTAGCGGGAGGCTGCTCTAAGGTCTCCCAGCAGCCTTCTCCTCTCCAGGCTGAACAATCCCAATCTCCCAGCCTGTCCCCACAGCAGAGCTGCTCCAGCTTCTGACCATCTCCATGGCCTCCTCTGGACTCACTCCAACAGATCCATGGCCTCCTTACGTTGGGGGCCCCAGAGCTGGACGCAGTGCTGCAGGTGGGATCTCACATCACTCTTGCCAAATATATATTTTGTTTTAAAATAATGTTATTTACAAAGGCAAACCTATCTGGCAATTTCTTCCTCCAGTCATTCTTCCCTTTAACATGCTCTAAAGCCCCATTAGCTCTCAAGGTCAGATTGATAGGTCTGTAGATGTACAGATCATCTTTCCAACAATTTTTTTTTTTTTAACTAGACACTGCACATCAGTATTCCACAGCCCAAAGGCTCAACTTATGTTACTTTCTATGACCAGCTCTTCACCCTCACTATTTTTAAAACTGCTCTTAAAAGATTATGAGTACACCTGCCCAAGAACAAAATTCGATTATAATTACATGGAGAAAAGATTTTAAAAGTGAATTAGGGTTACAGAGACTATAACACAACTTCTGAAAAAAACTAACCAAAGCATTAAGATAAAAAGAGCAGCAATGAAAACGGCAGAAAATTTTATTTGAACCAAGGAACATGAATCCCATCAGTATAAATAATCAGGACAGAGTACAACGTGGACTATTTTAGGGGGAACACAATCCAAATGTTATGACTAGGACTCCTACACACTCCCTCAGTACAAATAAGTAATACGATATGTATCCATATGTACCACGTTCTCATTTCCAGCACTCAGGATGAGCTCTGCAGTTTAACAGTCAACTTGGGAAAGGACTCTGCATTCTCTGAAACTCTGGTGTGGAAAACAGCTCTCTAAAACCAATTTTAGACTGACAGCTAAGACTGATTTGCATCAGAAGTCTGACAACACCCCAGCCTCAGTCTCCAAGGGCTGCAAAGTACCTACTTGTACTGAATCAATTAGGCATCAAAGCAGTTAACCAGTTCATAAATCAATGCTGTAATTCTATCCTGAATTAATTCACTTAGAGAGGGAAGTGTGCTACACCCTTCTGAACTGAAACTTCACTGAAAACACCGGGAAGAAGTCAAGATACAAACTACAACTCTGGGAGGGGGGGACAGGGAGGGGGACCAAGGGAAAAAAACAACAAAAAAAAAACCCAACCACCAGACCAAGTGATGCACAGCAATTCCCTTTCCCCGTTTTCAGTTCTGTTGCAATTTGCTGCCCTGAGTTTGCTATTGATATCACTGGGAGGCAAAGACAGCAGAGGAGCATGCTGTACTCTCTTCAGCTTCATCTCCACATGTAAGTCCCAGAAATATTTCAGAAGATGACCTGGAATAAGGCTGAAGGTGGCACACTGACATCATCTAATTTCAGTCACCTAAAATACCCAGTGCCTACGTTAGCATGGTCATCTCCCATGCAGTCTATGGATAGTGTTCCTTAAAAGACAACTCATAACAGCATTTTACTTACATTTTTAGATCCCAAGCAGGGCTTAATTTCAAAATCCACACATGAAACGTTTGGATTTCATTTACTCTATATGTAAACACATCTCAAACTATATCAGTGCCAGCAAAGGTGCTTTTAAGATGTTTTATTGAATAATCACTAAGACCTTTCTTAACCAGATTAGGATGAGATGACACATAATATAGCTCACACTATATATAACAAAACTACTTTGGACAACTATTTCACATTGCTGAACTGGTCTTTTTTTCCTCCTCAGCTCCATCACTTAAAGAGGATATTATCTATTAAGGAACATAAAGTGACCTGCACAATAATTACAGTGATTCCACACCTCAGTAATTGTACAGCTTTACCTACAAGTGTTTTACACCTAAGAAGAACAGAGGCAGCTGCCAAAAGAAGAACACCCCAACAAGGAAATTTAGAAACTTACCGCTCCTACTATTTTCACGCCACCCAGAAGTTACAGCAACAGAAAACTAATTAGGGCCAAATTTTTCCAGAGTTTGTTTTTAAAGACTTTGTCTATATATTCAATAGCTATTAATGAACATGTATGACCAAGGGAAAAAGCTTATAAAAAGACTCTTAGCTAAAGAGTGATTTCCACTCTAAGTCATTAGCAGAAAGGAAGAAAGGAAAGCCTCTGTCAAAATGCCAGACAGTCACTGTGAAGAGACAGAGATATGTGTATGTGTATATATATTTAACCCCATTAAAATTATAGCTGGGGGGTGTGTGTTTGTATTTAATTGGAGATAAAGGGAAAGCATCTTGTGACAAATCACAGTCCTGACCTGCTGTTAATTTTCAGCCCACCACAAGCCCATCAACAGCCCAGACTCCCAAAGGGCTTCTGACAGAGTCTGGTCATCAGGCCTGACACCTTGTACTACCCTTATCATATGTGCAAATTTGGAAAACTTAAAAAATTCTCCACAATACTTTCTGGCCTCAAAATGAGTGGTTTTTTCTTCAGATATGACAAAGATACCAGAGAAATCATAGTGATTTATCTCGTCCAATATCAAGGGACAGTGGCCTTCACCCAGCTACTCTTACATTTTCAGTGTGAATTTGTTGCTTCTGGCCACACCATTCATAAAATCGTTACGCTACAAGACACTACAGGAACTGGCAATTCCACTTGTGTCTACAGCATCCTATAAGTCTTCCTAAACCTGAACAGTAGGATTTCCTTCAGTGAATGACAGTTCACTTACTATTTATTGACCTGGCTACAGAAAAGCAAGACAGCCCTCATGCCCAAAGAGGAGACCACGAAGCCTAGCTATGAAGTGCTCAGGCTTCTGCAAGTTTGCTGATGTCCATGACTCCATCACAACTTTAAAGCAATAGGAAACATATAAAAAAATAAACTGTAAACAGAAATCAATGAACACATACACAGTTGTCTCCCACAGAATTTCTCCTTCAGATCCACTGGTAAAAGCAAGGAATGTCTTTGCAAAAACTACCTTCTTCTGTTCTCCAGTCTCAATAGAGGGAGAAATAAATCTTTTCTAGGTAATGCTGCAGAATCAGGGTCTACAGAGAAGAGGCAGAAGCTCGCTTCATACAACCATTTCTGAACTGGCACGTGTCTGCAAAGCAACGGGACAGAGCATCCCTCCCTCCTCCTCACACATGGCGTAAAGGGAAGATCTCAAATCCTTCAAGAGATGACAGAAACCCAGCTCCTTCCTGAAAGGCTGCATAAAGTCTGCACATAGAAAAAGATCTACAGATGGAGAAGGAACACAAATGTTAGAAGAAGATGGGAATAGTAAATGTATTTGGACCACAGCACGCCCCCAGTCCCATGGCACAGCCCATGTTTTAGCCTAGTAGTTATGTTTGTACCCCAGAACAAGATGCATGAAGTTACATCAACCTACAAAAAAAGGGAAAAATCTCCCTCCATCTTCCCTGGAAGAACCTCCAGCTGAGCCACAGAGACTTGCTCTGGAGGACACTGCTTACTCTCCAGAGCAGAGGGTGTGTAAGGCTGGCATCACCAGCAGTCCACCCCTCCTGCAAGATCTCATTAGCTTTGATGAACTTCATGGTAAAATACAGCTTACATGGTTCACCGCTTAAGGAGGCCAGGTATACAGTTTTGTAGGGTAAGCCGCTACACTATCATGTCTGCAGTTACATTTCACCATGTTTCTGTTCTAGCTGCCTTGCAATGCTGAATAATCAGTAGGAGGCTGGAAGAATGGCAAAAGATGTCTTCCTTCACCACGATGTCTCATCTCATGCATACTCTCATACATACACATCTTGTATTGAAAACAAGCAAATCTCAGGCACAAAAGATATCCTGGCGCCTTGACCAGCTGTGATCAGGTAACATGATTTTTGCACAGTGATTTTTTTTTTCCTTTTAATTCCACATGACAAATTCCTGTCAGCACTGAATAGAGAAATTAAGATCACATTTAAACTTCATCACTTTTAACACACAATATCCTTTTTCATAAGCCTCAGTGAAGATAATTTAGGCATATTTATAGTAACATTAACCACATTTCTCCTGTAGGACAGTATTAGTCTCAGAACAGACAAGTTGGATACCAGTTGCCATGCAAAGCTGCCATTAAAATATGTTTCTAAACCTCCAAATTCCTATGTGGATAGCATCACCATCATAACATCTTTAAAACATATAAATAACTTGTCCTTGTTTCTTAGATAGGGGAACCAAACCAGGAAGATTAGATGATGACCATATTCCCATTTGATTCCTAAAGTTGTAGGTTGTGTGGTCATTTATTCTCAAGGGAATTGCACCTGATCAATGTTAAGGGTATACCTGATATGATGGTACTTGGTGATCTGGCAGAACTACAGAGGCTGGGGGGGGGAGGGGGGTCGCGGGGCTGTGATACCAACCTCTTCTTTCAGAGGAGAAACTCCCGGAACTTACAGCAATACAAAACCTGAGATTCTTTGCTTAAAAAGACACTACCAGGAAATGCAGACAAAGAAGAAAAGCTGCTCTCTACCTCCAAGCTACCAGAACACATTGCACCTCCTTTCCAGCTAATATTTAAGTCAAGGGAACCCACATTCTCTTATCCATAAGCCTTGTTACAGCTCACAGTAACCAAAGCCCTGCAGAGATTTCAGTTTGTGCAGCCATCTACCATTCCTCAAGTTGGCACAAGCACACTGTCAACCATTCTCCCTCTCCCATTCAGCTCTGGTTCCAGCGCTACATCCTAATGCTGCCCATGTCTGCTGGCCAAGGATGCACGCAGCCACCCAGAGACAGGGCTCAAAGCAGAATTGGAGAACCCAAACCAGCCTGCTGCAGCCTCAACTTCAGACACATTTCAGAAGAAACAACTCGCACATTTTATAAAACCAGCCAGCATGCCAGCCTTGGGCAGCTCATTTATTCATTCCCTTTGCCTTTTTAGGACAGAAGCCCCCTTATTCCCTTTCTATTTTTCCTTAGGTGCTGTTAGAAAAGTTACAGGCTATAAAGTCACTACAGCTTTTACCGCTGGATTACACATTCCCGTTTTCCACCAGCAATGTAATCCCCACCCTTTCACATTCAAACACCAAACCTGCATAGGAACTATCATTCCTATGCCATTCGCGTTAAGAAATTATGCACGTATTGAGACAACATTTGCCTGCTGTCCCAGAAATCTTCAACAGCTCAGGTTACTGAGAATAGCTGCAAACGATCCAATAATTAATATTTTAACATTTTTATGTTTTTACATAGTTCCGAGTTTTCTTTGGGCTCACCACAAATTCATATAAAACAAGTTAACAGAGTATCAGCAGTATCCCTAAGAAAAAAAAAAATATGTTTCCAGCAACATTAGAATGGATGTTTCATAAAAAATGTGCATAGGCGGGAAGTCAAGTTCTCTTTCTGACTTTGAACCACTTCAACACCTCCTCAAAATGATTCATACTCCAAAAGTTGAACAAGGGCATACTTAAACACCCATTACCATTCCCAAAATGAAAAACACTGACTTTAAAGAACTGCTGCAACCTGTGCTTGTGAGAAACAGATACTGACTGCCCAAATTTAAAGATCTGCCTGTTATATGTTTGAATGCAATAAATCAATCAGTTAACAGAAGTGCACTAACATTCTGTCAAGCAACCAGACAGCAACTATAAATAAATGCATCTGGAAATACAGTGTATCTTGTACAACAATAAATTCAGTTCCAAATTTTAAAATAAAAATAAAAGCAACTGACTGTAAAATCATGCCTGTTCCTATTCTCCATTTATAAAAAAATCACAGAAACACCAGTGACCTCAACAGTAACTATCTCCCAGTATATTATTTGGATTTCAATATTTTTCTATCAGCTGACCAGCAATTTCAGTGTCTGCTCACAATTCAGATACAGTATTTTTTTCTAGCAGCACAGAAATCCTTGATGGGCAATAACACAGGAGCTTTCACTGATTTCTTTCTTGTAACACTGACCCGCACAGTCAGCATTTCAGTCCCACACTACTTTGCGTTTCAGGTCTCACACTGGCCAGAACGTTTTTTCTTGGCATTGCCTTTGCTGATATTCAAGATCAAAGTAACAAAGGCAGGCATTGGAGATACTAAGCTCTGAAATCACTATAAAATTCATGTGACACTCTCCACTCTGCATTAATAGGGTATCAGTCGTATAAATTAATCATTAAAAAGGCAGGTGAACAACTTTGATAGGAAACGTGCTGCACACTGCTACGAAAAACCTTCACAAAGCCATCTTGGAAAGTTTATTTTAGAAGAACTCAAACATGTTCTTGATTGTGATAAGCAATGAAATCCAAAAATTGTGCACAGAGTAAACCTCAATAGTAGATTTTTCTCCAGATAAGGCAATTACATTCAAAGTATCTGGCAACAGTGCCACAAGACCAATATTTAGAGCAACACAAAACTTCAAAAGGAAGGTTATAACAACACATGCGCAAAGATGGGGGTGAGGGGAGCGAACAACCAAAATCAGTCAATACATAGCTACACATTATACCAGTAGCAACTCCCCAAAGCTAAATCCACTAGAGGTGTAATTTTTTTTCAGAGTAATACTAATGACTGAAAAACAGCAGGGATGAAAACTACCACAGCTTTAAAAGCAGGGTCATTGAAGACTCAGTTCTTTCACTTCATAATGACATAATATTAAATCCAACCTAAATTTTCTGAATGGAAAAACCATTCTCACCTTCTGTATTTGAGTTCATAAAAGGAGTTTACAAAAAATGCTAATTCATCAAGCTTCTTACACTTGGAGATGGGTATTAAATTTTCATGCAATACAAACACTAGTAAGAAAGTCTTCAAAGGGGTGTTTTCCTAATGTAGCCTTCCTTATTTTGTGTCCTTTCCGACTACAGAAATAAGCAAAGAAAAAACCAAGGTTTCTGAAAAACAGGGAATAGAAAAAGAAGATAAATAACAGAAAAACTGGGATCTTCACAGATGCATTCATACATCCTGCATTAGTCTCTACAAAAAGCTGAGTGGCACTGGCTAATGGTAAAAGTCATTACAGATAATTTTCACCCATAACAGGACTTGTAACACCCTGTACCTACATGAAGGAACAGCCCTTATTTGAATTTTTGCAACATGCAATAAGCACGTCTGAGATGAGTGTTGTGTACAGCAACGCTATTTCTTCTATGGCTACCAAGCTCAGCAAGCATGACAACAAGGGGGAAAAAAGGTAGTTTACACATTGGAAAACCCTTGGTTCAAATGCCCAGACCACCTCAGCTAGCGTGATCTCCCTTAGACCAGCTTAATTCTACTTCTGCATTTTCAGAGAAGTGAAAATTCTGAAACTGACAATACCACAGGAAACCTGTTTTACCAAATTAAGTCACAACCAGTACCAGGAACGATAACTAGATCCTGGGGTGTCCTAGAAGTATTTCATACCATCTGATTTAGAGATCTGCTGCCCTTCTTTAGCCAGAATACTGCTCAGCCATTCATTAAAACATTTAAATTTTTCATCATGTGAGAGGCACAAAGGCTACTATCAGCCCAGAACACTGAGTCCATTTCCTTCAAAATGTTAGTCTAAAAATCCCCCACTATTTTGATGTACCAAATTTAGCTTTTCAGATTTTCACATGAAGACTGTTCTGTGTGCAATTACAGTCTCTTACCAACCCTAATGATTTCACAATTCTACAATCAGGACAGAGCCCTTCCGTTTTGAGAACCCCAAGGATTTCAAGGCTCTACAAGGCAAAACTGTGCCCTGAATCATATGCATGCAGCACATCCACCAAAACCCTCACAGCAACCTGCCTCTCTATCAAATAAATATTTTAAGCAAGGGAGGGAAGGACATTAGTCTCAAGTAGACTCTAAAGGAACTCCATGTGGATCAGCCACAAACAAAGCAAGGGAACAAAAGCAGGAAACAAAACGCAAACATCATTACTGGTTCAGTGTTTTAGTGACTAAATGAGTGTTTAATTCAAAGCCACACACAAAAGCAAATTATCATCTCTGTTCTGTGCTGTAAAATTCATTATCAAATTTTCCTGCCCTGCTTTCAGGATACTGCAATGGTTACATGGGCAGATGTTAGCACACGGCTATTCAAGAACAGAGTACTGTAATAATAAATCGTGGTACTTCGTAGAGTGAATTCCACTTTATAGCAACTCACTCCGCCACCACCCCAATTACTTTACCTACAAAACCACATAGTTCTCAATCCTGCCTTCTGTATTTCTTAATGTATCTTTTCACTATGCTTCAGACCATGTGATGTAAGAGCTCCTAAAGAAGTATTTGCTGAGAACATTTTGAGTGCAGGGAAGAAAGCAAAGCTCTACCAGACCAAGGAGCTAATTCCAGGCACTGTGCTTGGAATTTCAAATTGGAAAAAAATTCTTCAAGGAAACTGGCTGTTTAAGAGAAGAGCACCCGAGGGTATCATAAATTAATGCAGTATATACAACAGTTTGGTCAGTAGCAGCATTATCTCAATATACAAAGGGTTTTCAGCATGGATCTTCATGGACACGTTAGTCACAGTAAGCTCATGGTTTAAAATTTGATTGCTCATGAAAGCTTCAGAGGAACAAGCCAGGAAAGTAAAATCCATCACATTCATTCCAAATGTTATTTAACTTTATCGGGACACATGATAAAAACATTGTGGGTCCTGGTTATTTTGAAAGCTCGATTAAAAAAACCCAAACAAACAAACAAAAAACCAGTTTCTGTGAAAACAGTGCTAACCTCAGACAGTGCTAACCTCAGTCATTTGTTGGTATTTCAACAGAAGTCATTTATGTAAAATGTAAATTGACTAAGATGGTAACGAACACCCAGTTGGACATCAGCTTATTTTGGATCCATAATGAAAGAAGCAACTGAGACTGGGAAATAACAGAAAAATCTAGAGCGCTGTCAGACAACTTCTGCTAAGCTGACTCAGGCAGCTATTCCCTGATATTCAAACAGACATAGAGAAATGAGACAGAAATGTCTTTCATGTTGACCACTGCAGAAAAGGAGGCGTTAGCAATCAAGTCTGAGGCAGTGGTATGTTCCTGGAATTGGCAAGCAGAAGAACATTATGCTCTACCTGCACCACTCCTGGAGGTCTCAACACTCAGACATGCTTAGCAGGAAGGCAGCAGCTGAACACTGCTTACTCCCCTCTCTCTCGCAGGTTAAAACCATGAACTGTTCAGTAATTCCAATAACTAATGCTCCAACGGTGAAGGCGTTTGATGCGCACGAAGCAGAGATGACAGGTAGGATCTAGCCTGTACCGCATTGTCTTACTGTTCTGAATTTTCCACTATTGACTCCTTGCTATAAAGCAGACTGAAAAGTAATGATAAGAAGTGAGCTTACTGCAAGCATTAACAAAACCTCACACAAGTCAAATATTTATGCTGGCCGTTCAGTACAAGGCAAAAAGCGTAGAACATCTCAGATATTTCAGAAATACTGAATTATTTCACAGAGGAATTTTCTGTTCTTAAAACAGCCCTAGTAAAACATCAGACTGTCCAATAAAACAGCAAGAGTAACAATAAAACAGTGAGAATTCAGATGAAATATTAGCCATGAGTTTATCTCTCAATGAACAGGCCATTTAAATACATGTATAGATAGACAGAAATATAGATATGTATATGCATATGTAGACAGATATACACACACACTTCCTAGCAAAGTTATAAATCCAGAGCTGAAAATAATGCCTCCAAAAACTAAATAAAAGCACATAAAAGCTCTTTTTTCCCCCAGTGTATCCTTTAAAATTGATAATGCTTAAGTATTTCCTACTTAAAATAGCTTATTCTTTTATTACCAGTGCAAAACATTTGAGTGAGCCTCTCGCACAGCAACATGAAAGAGAAAATCATTTTAAAGCACAGTAACGCACTAATGAAAAGAGAGAAACAGAATGGGATCAGGCACAAATGCAGCACCCAAATCTAATTTGAGCACTTAAACTGATTTGATTCAAACTGCCAACATCCTTAGATATATCAACTAGTCTCCTGACTTTCCTAAAGCTTTAAACTGCCTCAAGTAGCATTTTAAAAACAATGGTTTTGTATACTAGCTTTTGACCAAAATTTCCCGTTTGTTTAAGAATGGGAACTGTGATAGCTCTTTGCCAGCTAGCCACTCTCTCAAGTTACAATTTACCCAAATCTTCTAGAGATAAAATTCCTCTTCACTGTAATATTCTTTGGCCAAGGACACTGTATTACCACCAACTCCTTAATAATGTTCAATGAGCAGCCCATAACTGCCTCCATTAAATTAATAAAAAGGTAGTTTAAAAGATACACTCTAATCTTTTCCTTTTTTTTCCTCCAACTGTCACGTTGCACTGTTAAGTACTGCTCAGCATTTTCCATCTCCCACCTCAAAAAAAAAAAAAAAGGGAGGTGCGGGAAGGGAAAGCATTATCATGAAAAGAGAACCAATGCATTTACATACAAAACCTAGTTTTCTGGAATGATTTGGTATTTCATTATATAGTCAAAATATAGATTGTTCATATTTGAGGCTACAACCATACATCAAATTGCCCATCAGTGTGCCTATATACACAATCCCTGGACAACTACTGTTCCAGAAGCCAAGCATCATCCTGGATTTGTTAAACCAACCCTCCACAATCTCTGGTCCAAAAAAATCTACGTACAATAGCGGTCTTTTCTTAACCTGTGCTTTTCCTCCCCCATCAGCCCCTGTCTGTCTGCTTATCAGACAGCTGGCTAAAACAATTCAATTCAAGCAGGACAAGAGGTTGTGTCACTGAGGTCCAGGAAGCACTTTGAAGAGTATCTGGTCCCAAAGCTTGCAGCACCCTTTTGACTGTACAACGCCCAGTGCTGGCGAGTTCACTCTCCAGAGTTTGGTGCTCCTGAGCTCCCACTGCTTGAAAACGTTACCTCCAGCATGCTGCTGCAGCCCTCTGTGACTGGGAGATTTCTCATCCCTCCCAGCAGACAGCCTCACAGCAGTAGTCCTCTCCTGCCCAAATTATGGCAGCTTGAAGCCACTGGCCTGCAGCAGACTCCAGTGAGGTTTGTACAGAAATAGAAAACACAGGCACATCAGGCACGTCCTATATTTTCTATTTCAGCTTCCTTTAAAACCAAGATCTTTATCTTTAAAGAACTCAAGTGGCTTGTTCCACATCTTAAAAAAAAAAAAAAAAAAAAAAGAGTCACTTGAAGTCCTTCATAACTCAGTCTTCCACACACACCCCAACAGCATCAGTGACCTGTGCATAAATCGGCCTTTTCTCAGAAACCATCCCACAACCAAGAACGATTACTAATAACACCACACACAGGCACACTTCTACTATGCCCTTTCCTTTCAGAAGACACAGCACGCCACCCATCCTTAAAAAAAAACCCATACATCCGCATTAGAACGGTAACGCACTGCACACCATCTCTCCTTTTGTGGCTTGGGTGAAACAAGAAAGAAAATCATCCGCCCAAGGTTTGTTACCTACATGCCTAACCACAATCTAAATAAACAGACTTTCCCCATGAAGAAGGCAAGTAGAATATTAGCGGACTGCAACATGAAGCTACGATGTTTGTTCTTCACTGCTAACACCGGAAGATGTGAGGGATTAGTAGGTCAGTGAAGCACAAGTTTTATCATGACAACCCCAGCGTTCAACATAAACAAAGAAGTCAAGGCCACAAATACAGTCATCATATACATCTAGATAAGGACAGAAAGATTAACATGCCAAATTTAATTACACCTCTCAGTCAAGCAGATAAGAGTGTGGAATATACCACACTTACAAAATAATTTTCACCTGCCCTTCTACTTCCCATTTGTACCTACAGCATCTAATAACATGTCGAGTATTTTAAAGCCAAGCTCTTGACAGCCACGCACAAAAACAAAAATAAATAAACCCCTGCAGTGCCATTTCTGACAGGAGACAGAGCAAATTCAAGACGTGTGAAAGTTGCAACTGCATAGCTCTAAATATCATTAAAAACACTGTTTGCACTTCTCAGAACTCAGTTTAAAAAATATTACTAGAAACTTCAAGTCGCTAATAAATAAACAGCTAAATAAAACACCTAGAGAAAAAACCATGCACTATATTTTCAGTCAAAATTTTAGATCAGTTATGTGTGAAAAAGAAGAAAGCTTTATCAAAATAAACAAGAGGTTAAAAAAAAAAAGGCCCTTAGCAGTGGATATATCCAAATTCTTTTTTTTACTCAGCAGCACCAGTTCTGCCATTTGGAAAAGAAGCCTCTGCCTTTACCCAAATCTAGTCCTCTTAAAAATGACCAATAAACCACTTGAGCAAAGTAACAGGTAAGTGGCTATTTCACAACACACTCTCTCAACTAGAAAAAAATTCTTATCAGGACAGGCAAAAAACATTGCAAAGGAAGCTTTCAGCTTCCAGGGCTTGCCTAGCCTGGCCATCATTTCCACACAAAACCATTTTCAGATTAGTTGCATCACACACCCATATATGAGACTGTCAAAAAAACACAAATAAAAAAATACAAAATTAACTCTTAAAGCACACAAAGTGGTTTTCCTCCATGAGTTCAGCTTATATGAATAGCTTCCCTTCACCCAGATCTACAGGGAGCATCATCAAAGGGTGGTTGGTACTTTCCACAAGAAGCTCCCTGAAAAAGCGATTGCTGCCTGGAACGACCATCCTTTTTTTATTTCCTTCTTTTCCAAGAATAAGCCCTGCCAGGGAATTCACTTAACGCAAGCAGACACACATGCTGCCTCTATCGCTACCACTGCTGATGAAACCAAAGCAGGTAACCATCTCACAGAGACCTCTTCCACTGAAAACTTAAGTTTATGCAGAGAAGCCAGGGTGCCTTTCCAGCCTGTTCCCATGAAGATTTCAGATTTCTCATCCAATGGAATAGACTTTAGACACAGAGCCCAACTAAGGATCCCATCACCAGCCGCACTGGCCTCAGCACTGCAGGCAACATGCTTTCCAGTACCGCACAGCCCAAAGATGACCTTTCCCCTGTACAGCCATCCCTCACAAACACATACACATGGCCTGGACAAGCACAGAGCCGGGGGAAGGTGGGGGGGTGTCTATCTCCCCCCCCCCCCTCAGAACACAGTTTAGCCTTTTTTCTCAAAAAAAAAAAGGACCCCACGCAGAAGAAGGAACCTCACACCACCCCTTGTCCTGTTTGATCCTCTCCAGCTGTCCAGCGCTGGCCTTGTCCCCCAGCAAACATGTGAGCTTCCTTCCACCAGGCCATTATTCCCACTGTCCCTCCCCAAGAGCCAGCATCACTCCCGCACGTGCTCCCCTGCCCAAGAGCTGAGCCTCCCCACGTGCCAGCTACCCCCTTTAAGACACTGCTTCTCTCCCCCGCCCATATTGTTCCCAAATTCAACCTTAACAAAACCAACACCTGCTTAGCTATCTGCCAAGATGAGCTTGCTTAAACCCCATCCCCCCCTCTCCAAACACCCCTACTGCTTCCACCCAGCCCTAACACCTGCTCATATGCCCTTCCTCTCCCACTCCAACCTGCTCCCAGCCAGATCCAGTCCCTTACCTCCACGTCAGTCCGTATCTGCCCCCACCCAGGAACTCGACCCACACCCAGGCTGTCCTCCAGCCACAGCACCTGCTCCCCACTGCTCCAACACCAGCCACCCCCACCCACAAAACCATCCCCCATTCACACACCATCCTTCAGACTTCTACTTAGGGAAGCAAGGGTAGGTTTGGGGGCTGTATGAACATGTCCCCCTACCCAAAAGCCCCCCCTCAGCCTTACATTCTCTCATAAACCCAGTTACCTGCATTTGCAGCCCAGCTCCTCCCATGCTCGGCCCTGCGCACCCCATCATGCCCACATCCCACCCACACAATGCCCTGCGCCCGCCCTGCTGCTCCTGCAGCCCCACAGCCCCTCACACCCCAGCTGCTCCCCAGCTGCCCCTGTGCCAGCCCAGCAACCAACACCCAAAATTCCACCCCCCCGGAGGCACCTCTCTGCGTTACAAACGCCCTGCACGCACCCACCGCCACTCTCCCAAGTGCTGCTCTGAGGGGCACCTGACACCTCCACCCCATTAATCCCAGACACCCCCCCCCCGCCTCCCAGCCCCAACCGCTGCCATCCCCTGCAGCCCCTCAGGCCTGGCCTCGGGCACGCTCACCCGTGCTCCTGCCACCCTTCAAGCCTCCCCAGACACAGCCACATGCGCCCAGAACCCCTTGCTCTGCACCCAAACCCCTGTTGTCCCCCCACCCGGCTCCCACCCCGACCTTTACACCCCGCTGGATCAACCCCTCACACCCACCCCCCCTACTGTCCCCTGGATGGTCCCTCCGCAGACCCAACCAAGGGACACCCAAGGCCCTCTTGTTCCCTCCTCACCTCCCACCTGCACCTTGATCTGCCCCTCGGGCCCACGGCGGAGGCTCCCACCCCTCCTGAGGCCCCAGACCACCCTCACACCCCCCACCTCCTTATCCCCCTCCCTCCAGGCGTCCCCTTGGCCAGCTTAACCCAGGGCCACCAAGTCCCTGCTGTGTCTGTCTCTCTTGCTTATCCCCCGTACCCGAAACCAGCCGCTCACCCCCACGGCCATATTGTCCCCAAGCCCCCCTCCGGCGACACCCTCAGCCCCCCACCCCCCCCTCCCCTTAGGGGACTCACCTGAAGCGCCCCCCGCAGTGCTGGCACTGGTCGCCCACCCAGCCGGGCTGGCACTCGCACTGCCCGCTGGCCGGCTGGCACCGCCCGCCGTTGGCGCACGGCTTGTCGCATTCCTTCGCCGCCGCCTCCTCAGCGGCAGCGGCGGCGGCGGCAGCGGCGGCGGCGGGCCCTAACCCCGGCAGCGCCGGCATCAACAACAACAGCAGCGCCAAGAGCAGCCTCCGAGGCGGCCTCCCGCCCCGCCAGCCCGGGCCCCGCCGCACCGCCCGCTCCATTTGCCGACGCCGACGCCGCCGACTCCGTGAGGGGCGGCCGGGGGGCGGCGGGACAACGCGGACCATCCGCCGCGGCGCCTCCCGGGACGGTGGCCGGTGAGGGGGCTTCCGCCGCTACGGTGGCCGCGAGGTGTCGGTGCGGAGCGGGGAGGAGGGGACGGGGAGGGGGACGGGAAGGCGGCGGGCCGGGCGCGCAGCAGCCAGGCGGCGCCGGCGGGCCGCGGCCGATGACGTCACCCGCACGCCGGCCACGGGCAGCGGGGTTCCCCCGCCTCCTGCCACCGAGTGGGGGCGGCGGGAGGCGGACAGAGCGGCCGCGCTGCGGGCACCTCTGCCGCCCAGGGAGCATAGAGCGCCGGGGTTACCCCCCCACCCCAGTGTCAGGGCTGACTCCCCCCTTCAGGGCCTGACCCCTGCCTCAGGGCCTGACCCCTCTCCTCAGGGCCTGACACCTCAGCCACCCCCAGACTGCCCCTCATGCCACGGGTGAGGGTGGCACTGAGGTGTGTGGGAGGCCTCGAGGTTGAAGAGGAGGGAAAAGACTGAATAAAAACCGAGTTTGGGGTGGGTTTGCTTCGTTTGCTGCAGGGGCTTTCACCCAGGGCCTGCAGCTCTGCCACCCGCCATCTCCTCATGCCACCCACCATCTCCTCGCACCAGCCTTGTGGATCCCCACGCAGCACTGAGGCGGTGAGCAGCCTCCCCCATTTACAGGATGGACGGCGAGGCCCAGCATGCTGCGGCGATGGGGACAACGGGATGGGAAGGGATGCCACGTCTTTGTGGCTGGAAACAGGAGGAGTTAAAGCTGGAGTTGTTCACGCTCAGATTATGCTTCGGGGTTTTCTGACTGAGAGCTGGATCTGTGCTGAGATCTGCCATCATCAGGTCTGGCTCCAGCAAAGCAGGCAGTTCATGCGAGAGTTACAGAGGCATGTTTATCGTCGCTGGGTAGTAAAGGTTTCCTGTTTAAAATTAGGAAGGTGAATGTGCCTTACTAGTTGGTTGTGTAAGTGAGAAAGCAGGGATCTGCAAAAAGGGATACCTCCCCATCCTGGAAAACAAGATCTCTGAGGTCTTCTAGGCTTTAATCAGTAACAGCAAAGACTGAGGGAGGAAGAAGCAAAGCAATTACACCATTGGTCCTCTTCTGAGTTCACGGGCAAAGCAGCAGGCTGTTTTCTATGCACACCAGCAAGGATGTCATGTGCGGCGGGAAGGGTGGAGCAGAAACACAGATGCTGTTCAGAATTCTCAGACCTTTCATTTTCAGTGGGGTGAAAGAGTGAGAAAGTTGATGATGTTAGTGTTCTTGGGTAAATGTTGCCTTTGGTCTGTCTCCATTGATCTGTTTGTGTCTGGAATTACTCCTTGTTTGAAATGCGGAAGGATGTCAACAGCTGAGAAATTTTCAGGTTTTAAATGAAAGGCAAAAAAATACACTTTTCACATTTTTCCCTATATAAAAGGGTGACTGCGGTTTAGGTACAGTAATGCAAAGACAGACAAGAGACTAGATGGAAATAGCCAACTCACCGTATTTAAATAGTTAATTTGTATTTAGAAATCAAAATATTAGTTACCTGTCTGAGCTGAAGGAGGTTTCTTCAGGGGGAGCCTTGGTGATTTCTAAGTGAGTTACCTGGAATAATGAAGGGTGTTGAGCAGATAGGAAAGAAAACAGTCTAAAGACCAGTTTCTGTCTTCTTGTCAGTCAAGAATCTAACAAAATCATTGTTTATGCATTTTGCCTCTTCTGCTTGAGGCCCCAAGAAGAAGAATGAAATCTTGACTTCATTTTTAAAATGCTGTGCGGGGCTGGCCTGGCCTGGTATCCAAAGGAAATGTAAAACCAAAAAGATGCGAGAGGTGAGAAATGGGTTACCAATACCTTCTAGGCTACGCAGAGTTGGAGACACAGAGAGGGTGTATTTCTATATATGTGCATGTTCCTGGGACACAAACACCTGCCAGCATGCCCTGAATCTGCCGATTCAGGTACCCTCCGCTGTCATTATCCAAGGTGCTACCAGCAAAAGCCAGTCTGGCTCTGAGACTCACCCAGCTCAAGATAAAGCCAGCACATGATGCTGCTCTCTGGATTATCCTTTGTGTGTCACTGGGGTGGGTTGACACTGCCTGGACACCAGGTGCCCACCAGCCATTCTATCACTCCCCTCCTCAGCTAGACCCAGGAGAGAAAATATGACGAAAGTGTGCAGATACAGGCAGGGAGATCACTCCCCGGTTAGTATCACGGGCAAAACAGACTCAGTTTGGGGAAAACAGTTTCATTTATTACCAATCAAATCACAGCAGGGTAATGAGAAATAAACCCAAATCTTAAAACACCTTCCCCCCGCCCCTCCTTTCTTCCTGTGCTGAACTCTGCTCCCAAATTCTCTCCCGTCTCCCACCAGTGGTGCAGGGGGATGAGGAATGGGGGCTGCAGTCAGTCCCTCACACGCCGCTGCTGCCGCTGCCACTGCTGCCCCCTCACACCCTTCCCCCCTCCAGCGCGGGGGCCTTCCCACAGGAGACAGTCCTCCATGGGCTGCTCCGCCATGAGTCCTTCCCACGGGCTGCAGCTGGGGATCAGCTCCACCGCGGACCTCCCCGGGCCGGGCCGGGGGGCACGGGCTGCCTGGCCGGGGGCTGCCCCGCGGGTGGGGGGCACCTCTGCTCCGGCGCCTGGCGCTGCCGCAGGATCTGTCCCTTGTCCCCGGTGTAAGCGGCGCCCCCCAGGCGGTGCCAGCGTGGCCGCTGGGCTGGGCCGTGGCCAGCGGCGGGCCCGGCTGGGAGCCGGCTGGCGTTGGCGCCATCGGGCACGGGGGAACCTGCTGGCACCTGCTCACAGGAGCCGCCCGGCAGCCCACAACGACAGGCCCCGGCCACGCAGGCACCATACGGTCACGCAGGTGCTGCCCACACAGGTTGCTCCCACCAACTGAAGCCAAAGGGTTCCCACCAGTGGAAACGCCTCTGGACCGGCTTCTGTACTGCTGGTGCGTGTTGGTATTACCAGCTCAGGCCTGGGGTTGGCATCTGCTCTCAAATACTGCCTCCGTCCTCTGCTTTGTCTCTCCCCACATGTTCGTATTTGCTTCAGTTATCAGAGATAACAATACTTACATTTTCACAACACCTGCTCCCCCCTTCCTTCCCAAGCACAGCTAGGTGTTGCACAAGAAATGGAAAGTAAAAACATTGGTGAGAATAAACTTTGAGAAATGGTTCCCATCCTGGGCTTCAGTTGAACATCTCTGCATCGGCATCAGATTTGAAGAACTGCTTGTGTGCTCAGCAATTTGTGTGGGTTTTTTTCCAGCTAGGTGAAAAAATACAAGATGCCATCTTTCCTTGTATCTCTCCCCACCCTTTTTACTATAGTAGTTCCTTAAAATTTGTAAATGAAAATGTTTTCTAGCACATAACTAAAATAATCAGATCTGTGCAGTGGCTGATGGTTGTTTTTCATCAAGCAAACTTTAACTCTCTTAAATGAAGAATTGGAAAAGATCATCCAGCAAATCAAAGTAGGGAAAGAGTTTTCACATCATGACAAGCCGACAGTCCAGTTAACAGCTGTCAGTGGCCAATCTCAAATACTTCAGAGACGACTAACATCTGTGGGTGTTGCACAATAGAAGAAATCCTTCCCTGACCTTGTTAGTGATCACACTGTACCCTGTCGCTGTCTGCACGAAACATTAACTGTGGGAGATCATTATAGTTAAATTGTTTAATCTGTTCAATTTTAACATGCAAAGAATGTTAAAAAATGCTGCTGCTTTTTTTTTTTTTTTTTTTTAATTAGATGACAACTTTTGAACATGAAAAAGCAGTTGGTAAAGGGAGGAGTTAGTTTAGCCCAGAGTGCAGGCTAGGCTATTTTTATTTTGGAAAACAGAAATATTTCATAATAGACTTACTAGAATGATTAAAACACTCTTTCCTGGCAACAGGCGCAGCAGGACAATGGTGTTTTTGCAAACCGCATGTTGTGAGGGTATTGCATTGAGGGATGGAGGAGTCCCAGTTATCATGGCTGAAAAAAAATAATGCCATCAGAGCAGCACTTGAGTGATTCTTGCACAACTTCATGCAGCACGTGAAATCAACAACTAATTAAGCAAGCATTTCCTTGGACATTGATTTTAGACAAGGCTGTACAATGAGCAAGTGCCACCAACACTGAGTTATGTTTGGAGTGAGGAGCTACACTTGCCTCTGTTCACTCTTGCTGCCAGACTTTTATGACCCTGTATGTTGTCGTTATACGTGTAGTTGAATGCATATTTACTCAGCGCATGTTTGCTTAGTATATAAGTTACTGCCCACTTCATATGCCAAATGACAGGATAGCCAGAGATGCTAATTAATGAATTGCTCTCTGGGGTGAAATTATGTCCTCGTTAAGAAGACTCCCATTGATATTAATAAGGTCAGAACATCATTGCTGATGTCTGAGTCACAGCTGAGCTGGATATCACGGATGTGTTAACAATGGAGCTGCCCTGGGAAGCTGGTTGCTCAGTCTGTTTATCTAAACAACTCAAAATGGCTAAGTCATGGTGATACCTGGGGTCAAAAATCAACTGAAGCCATAACCATAATGCTGCATTGTACATGCTTTTTTCCTTTCCTTGAGATGAGCTGTTTCACAGGAGCCCTAAACTCCTGAAGTAACTCCCTTCTCAAGGGCCTGGAACCAGCCATTTCCAATTAGCTTATAACCATCACCAGTTTTTCTGTTCCACACCCAGCCTGCCGTTTCCACCCACTGCAACCTTTGCCCATGTTCCCAACTCCTTAGTGTCTCCCAGCCCTGTCCCTTCTGTTGAAGGTACTCCCAGCTGCCCTAGTTGTATCCAGATGATATGGCTCCAGCAGCATGTCCTTGCTCCCTATCCAAAAACTCCTCCATGATCTAAAAACAGCAAGAAGAAGGAAAAGGATGTCCTGCCATCCAGCACTGTCATCATCCCTTGCACTCCACTAGAAATTCCTCGCCTTTCCAGGCTGAAGAAAACTGCAAGAAAGAAATTCTTGCTATTGCAAAGAGCAGCTCACACATAGCTCTAAAGCCCTTCTCATTAAATGCAACTTCAGGCCGAGCAACTGAGGTGACTCAAAAACCTGTTTTCCCCAAAGCTCCTCTTCCTTCAGCACCCATGAAGTCTGAGTCTGAACAGGGTCAGACCCAGACCAAAATATATTCACTTGAGATGCTCGTCGCTGTCTGGGGAGGTGTGTGGGCCAGCCCCACACTTAACAACTGCCATGCGATCTTCCTTCAAAACACTCTCTGGGTCGTTTGAAGGGCTTGCTTTGGGATTTTTTTGGGGGTTTTTTCCTCTGCAGAATTCAGACTTCCTGCAAACAACTCACCCTTGTTTCCCTTTGGTTTCTCTGATCATGTCCCAGACCTCACACTAGCACAAGTCCTCCTTCTCTCATGCAAATCAGGTGCTTTTCCACCGAAGGTCTCCAGCTGATACAAGTGTCAGAGCAGCAGGAGTAAGCACAGAAACCTTCTATTTTCTACCCACCCACCTGGAAATCCTGCCGTGAGCCTGTTTAACAACACACATCCAATTATTAAGCACATTTGGGCATAAGCTCAGAGTTTGCTAGAAGTCTAGTTTGACCTCTCTTTTTCCTTCATTTAGACGTGGATGTAATGAACAAAGGTCCTTCAAAAATACACTGAATAAGGAATGAAATACAGTAACTGAAGTGCTGCCAGGAACAAAGGTCTGATAGATTTGCAGGCACGGTAATGATGAATAGCTGAGAAATACCTCCCCATCTGCACAGTAGCTCTAGATCTTTCAATTTCAGGATAGGGGGAAATTAGTAATAAAACTTCATTGAACTGGAGAAATTAGGAGAGCAAATGAAGAACATTGCACCCTTCCAGAGCTGTTGTGGAAATGGTGGTTAGTGAGACAGGAACAGCCCCCATGGACCTGGGTTAAATCATCTGTCTCTGTGCAGAACCCTGCAAGAGCTCTAGTGATTACAAATGTTAGGACCTCGGTTTTATATCTAATTCAAAAGAAACCATATTTCATACTGCACAATCCTGTAGCACCACAGAGGCTGCTGGATCGATCTGGGTTCAGCAAAAAGCATCACAGTGGCCAAGTTAACTTGCTGTATATCTGCTCCGCTTCTGTTTTTCTTGTAGATTTTCTATTTTCAGGTCGTGTCTTGAAGGAGCTTTATGGAAAGATCTGACCCTTAGATCTCCATCTGGTTTTAGTGGGAAGGTGGGCAGGCTCAAAAGACCAGCATCTGATTGCCTCAAGTTGGGTAGCTGTGAAAACAGAGTGTCTATTTAGGAAAATGTTGATTTGTGTAGACTAGGGACTAAAATTAGGTCTAAACCTGTAAAAAGTGTGGCTCCCAGCCCAGAGACGTAATCTCTGTAAAGCCAGTCCTCTGAAATCCTGGTGTATTTTGAGGTAACCTCCAGCTTCATAACAAAAATCAGAGTATTGTGTAAAGAGTAAGGAGGAAAAAGGGGAAAAAAAGTCAGAAGAAAGTAAGTTGCGCTTCTTGGGACCAGAAAAATCACTTCAGCGGACCACCTCTGACATATTATTTGGAAACTACCAAAAGCTGGTAAACTTGCTGCAGAGAAAAAAAAAGCGAACTGCATTTTCAAACTCTGATACTTACAAAAAGAAAGGGTTTGTCTGCAAGCAACTCTTCTGCATAGCTTAATCATCCAATTCCAGCCTGCTCTTTGGAAAGAGCGTGTTGAATACATCAGCCCTTTTTTGCAAGAACAGAGCAAAGTCCCAAGTGTAGCAAGTAATTGAAAGATCATTGACCAACAATAGCAAGTTAGATGCAGTCTGGGGAGAGCCTAGATGCAATAAAAATAGCTCTGTCTTCCCTCCTTCCTTCCGAATCGGAGCCCGGCAAGAGGATAACGAAAGGCATTCAGAGCCGCCGCCGAAGCCCAGTATAATGTGACCCCCTGCACATTCAGCTGGAGGGAAGGGGCTGAAAAGAGAGGAGCTGCCGTCATTGTGCAGGGTATTCTTGGTAGGAATAAAGGGAAGCAAGGCAGTTTTGTATGTTCAAAACAAAAACCTGAACAAAACAGCAAAGATGGGCTGCATATTGTTAGGGGCTGTGCCAGATGCTCCACGAGAAGCATCTCTGCTGTGCCTGACCTCGACGACTCTCTCCTCCGACACTGGGGCTGCAGGAGCAGCTGGCACCCGTGGGGGATTGATTGAGTGAGAGCCTCACCAGCTATGGGTGCCAGACTCTTACAGTAACTCCACTGTCCCAAGGGCACATCAGCAGGCAGGCAGGCAGATGGTGCTGGGTGTGTTTGACGAGGTCTCACCTGTCATAGAGAGATCAGATTTGCGAGGAAGAGGAGGAAGGGAAGGGGATGCTATCACATTCGACCTCCCCATCCTCTCCTCTTCCCCAGCTCATTTGCAGAGGCTTTTGCATGCGCACCACTTCCTTGCCTTTGCCCTTTCTGGAGGGAGTCAAACAGTGCTGCCCAACCCTCGTTGACACTACTACAAGGAAACGCAATTGCTGCCCTTGACATGCAGGCTGCCTCTGGCTGACTCACATACCCGGGATGGAAACACCTTCCCTAATCAGCCCCTGGCACCGCTGTCCCCATGGTAGCTTTTACCACCCAGGAACTGGAGTCACTCCATCAGAGGGACTACGGGAAGGTCAGGCACCGCTCCAGGGATGCAGGTGCATTTCTGGCTGCTGCACGGACAGACCCAGTGCGGGTCTGCTGGGTGCAATTCCACTAACAGACAGTAATTAACTGAGGGATTGAAGCATAAGCATACCTGTAGACACTGCTTAGGTTTATTTATGTCTCTTAGCTCTGCTACCAGTTCTCCCTCTTTCTTCCTCTGGCTCACACATCAGGTTGACTCCTTTGTAGCTCTTGGGAAAGACAACTGAATGTTATTCACTGTTTGGGAGAGGATGCTGATGTCCATTTTCTCAGCTGCTTGAAGCCTTAACCACCTTCCCTGGCTATGGCCAGGAAAGCAGCAGTGGCAGGAGACACCAGCCTTAGGCTTCAGGGCAGTTTTGCTGACCCCATGTCAAAAATCACCGCTGGAGTGTACAAGCCTCGCATGCTCACATCTCCCTGCTGAAGCTCCCAGGGGGACGGAGCAGGGCTGGCTGTGGTTGTTTGAGCACCAGCCCCTTGACTGAGGCTAACGATCCTGCACGTTTGTTAATAGCTCTCAGGAGAGCCACTCCTGCTGAAGACCTGATGCAGCTGTACATGAAAGCACCCCGCTAAAAAGCCAGTGGGGCCTTTCCACAGCTAAGTATTCCTGACAAAAACAGTCCTGGGGCTCCACATCGCCAGCTCTGCTGCACTCAGTCTGGGGACCTTGCTGTGCAGCGCTGGGCTGCTGATCCACAAGCTCTCCATTAGCTCTCATGCAGAGCTGATAGTAGTTATTAGGAGCTTGGCTTTGTGCCGGAGAAAAGAGAGACCGTTAAAAAAAAAAAAGTCTCTGAAAGTACAAATGCCCTCATCCCGACTTTTACAAGAAGAGTAACACCCAAGACTAGCATTTGGGCTCTTCTCCATCAGAAGCACCTTTCTTCTCAGAGCCTTACTATCTTTTTTTGATACCACTCTCTTAGTGGTAATGTCCCTGAAGTTTCATGCACCTTGCTTACCGTCAGCCAGATTTACACCGGAGGCTGTTGTAGCAGAAGGGCACTGAATCTGTACCTTTGGGGCTGAGGAATGGAGTTACGTGTTAAGTTATGTGGTCTTGGGTTTCGTAGGTCTCATCCTTGAGATGTGCAGACTGCACAGCACGCTGGCACTGGGAAGACTGGGCTTCGGAGCATCGCCTGCCAAGCTTTGGAAGAACCTGCCTGAGGGTAGCTCCTGTTTCATACCAGTCTAACACCATCAGCCGTAGGAGAACTGCTGTTTTTTCATAGTGTAAACAAAAAGAACTGGGGCGGCGGCATTCAGTGCCTAATAATGACATGGGCTCTGCTGCTGGCTTCCCTGGGTGAGATTATGCTGGTTTAAATCAATTTAATATTTAGCTGGGGACTGTGTTTGCAGAACAGATGTAAACCCTGTTGTGCAGCCACCCCAGGCTAATTTGGTTTTATCAAATATAGCTCCTCTGGGGTCCACAGCCTAGCATTTATACAAAGTTTATTAAACTACATTTCATCCAAACTTTTACACATGGACCTGTAATTAAGAGGGTGAATGGTCAGGCTGACTTCCGTGGGAGTGGCTGCACACGTAGTTAAACTTGCGCTCGCAGCTTAACGAGAGTGAAACTTCCCCATGGGCTTGCTCATGCCCTGTTGAAACAGCACATAAGGAACTTGGATTTTAGATTACATCTACACATTTTGCTTCCTGCTATCGTGACAGGCCAAACCAGTAAGGAGTTACTGATTTTAAACTGAAACCAGTTCTTCAAATGCCTCTTGCACCTCAGTGCAACAAAATAGTTGTGCAAAGTATAATTGGGATAATAAAGCCTAGGATAATAATAGCATCGGAACAGGTATTTTGCTAGAGGTTGCATGAACAGCACTAGAGAGCAGGAAATGCCTAAAAGAGGGGAATGCACAATTACATCTGGAGCACACACAAAACCCAGAGATGAATTGTCTTATGGACAGAGCAAGGAGAGATGTGGAATCACATAAAAACTTAGGTTGGAAAAAACCATGTCCAAACCTCCCCCCTTCCTCCAAGCAGCTCAAACCACCTAGGAGAAATATTTGGGGCTTGAAAATAAATGGCTAGTCAACACCTCTGACCACTAAAGCAAGATTAATAGTTTCATGCTACTTAACTCCAGTACAGCCACAGATATCTACATATTATAGTGCTTAGCAAAGGATTAAACCAATTTTAGGTGTGAAAGAAACTTGGGAAGAAGAATGCTCACTCCTCACGTGTTTAAATTGGTGTAACTCTGTCAAGAGGAGTATTACCAGGGCATGGGTTTTGGGCAGCATGGGGAAGAGGAATAAACTTCTGGGAGCAGACTCGCAACAGCCTTTGCTCAGCGGGGTGAGTTGCTGCAAAATCCAGGGTGTGAGGGGAGAGGGGTCACGCAGGAAGGGAGAGGGCAGGTGAAAAGAAAAGGAACAGATGGGACCAAAGGGATCTGTTTTGTGTAGGATTTATGATGGTTCATGGGTTCAGTGGCAAGGAGGAACCATCAAGGCTGGCTTCCTGCATCTATGGCTGTTTGGCTCCATCCTGTTGCCCCTGCCCAGGGTGCCAGTTGTACTCCCACCCCATCTGCAGCCCCAGAGGGTCTCATATCTCTGGGCTTCCAGGTGTTGTTGTAAAAGCTCAGCTCTGTGGCACAATTTGGGGCGATTGCCACTGCAATTTGAGCCCTGTGCAGCTTTTCAAGGAAGCATAACGTTTGGCTCAAGAAGAATATTGCTCTGTAATCCCTGGGGCTTCTTGGGAGGAAACAGTGTCTCACTACAATCCAGAAAAGTCTCGGGGGCTGGGGTTGGTTGGTTGGTGTTTTTTTCCATTTTTAATTAATATAACTAAAATGTAAAATGTGTTGTGATATAGAAAAGAAATAATATTAAAAGTCTTTTCAGCTTTTTTTCCCACTGTTTTGAGCTCTCCTCAGCATAACTACTTGATGAGTGCTCAGCTTGAGCAAAGGCAGCAGAGGAGGAAAGGTGAGGGGCAGAGGAATGAGAAAAAAACAACCCCGATTCAGCACGTTACTTGTTGCACATCCCTGCACAGGGATTCTGCAAGGATGCTTCGCCAGCAAAGGCAGCAGGCTTGGAGGTGCTTATGGGCACCACATTCCCCTTGATGTGCAAGTGCATGTTCAAGACTATTGGGAGGCGAAGAGACACCTGCCAAAACAAGAAATGTTGGTTTGGAAAGAGTGGAACTGTCTTGTGCAGCAACTGTTTGCTAAAAGGATCTACTCTGAGCACAGCAAAGGTAGCCACTGCTGCGGTTGTGTTTGAGAATGCAGATGAAAATAGAGCGGGCTTTTCAGCAACAAGATGCTCCCAAGAGGTGTCTTTATAGCAGTACTGTGTGTTTTAGAAACAACATTAAATAGAGGTATTATCTGGGGATCTGTGAGTCAGATTATGTTTGGTACCAGAAGATAAATATGCTATTTAAGCACATAGAATAATACCCATCTCGAAGGAACAGCTCAGGCAATCGATATGACCAGCACATTTGCTAACGGCACGCAGAGATCAGCATTAAGAAGTTGTTGTGGTTAAGCCCTTAACAGTTAGGGAGAGCCAAGAAAACGCATTCCTTGGCTGAACTGTGTTCCAGAGATGAGTAGGCGGTAATGGCCTTTGCAAAGCCATGAATGCTGTCCTCGCTCTAGCCCAGAAGTTCTGCATGGGTTCCAGGTTATTTGATATTTTTTTAGCAGCACTGCCTCTGCCTCAAAGGGTGGGACTCATCTCAGCTGCCTAAGACACTGACAGCACAGATGTCTCCTTCTGAGCTAGTCCCAGAGGTATTTTCTGCAGTCAGTAGAGAACTGTAGACATTGCAGCATGGGTTTTCCTTGAGCTGCTTTACACGGATGTCTACCCTGTGGCACATACCCTCTCCTGGGACCGTAAAGGCTGCCTAAACATGACAGATACCTGGCTCCCACTCACAGTCATCTGCAGACCGAAGCATGGCAGAGTTTTGCTTTCATACAGGGACACTCATTCCTGTGTGAGGGCAGCCTGTTACATCTGCCCCATAGCACAGCCCAAGCTCCAGAGCTCCTGGTTCAGGTCTCAGCACTGCACTGCTTGGGCTACTAGGCCTCGTGGCTGGAGGACCTTGGTCTCTGCAACCCTCAAGGCGGCTGCTGCAGACTCCTGTGGGTTTGGGTTCAGATGATTTTGCTCAGGTGCTTTAGCCATGCAACGTCCCACTGCTGTGGTGGTGCAACAGGGGACTCTGAGGAATGCTCCCTTGGGCATGCTGTCTCCAATACTACTTCTACCTATACAGCAAGATCACTGCTGTAGATCTGCATATGCTCCTCAGCAACTCCAAGACACAATCTTAAAATTGTATGGTTGTCAGGGGGGTTGGGAGGTCTCTAGCCCATCCTCTGTCCCATGGCAAGGCTGTTGCACTGTTGCAAACCTGGGACACATCAGTTTGCTCCATTACTGCTCACTGAAAGCAAATGTTGCTTGCTGTCTGTGTTGGAGGTGAGCCCATACGGGGGATACAGAAGCCAAGGTAGCTCTTGATGGCTTGTACATGGCTGTGTGGAGCTAGCGAAGGGGGCTCATCCGCTGCTCCTGAGAAGGAGCTCTGGGAGATGCTAGAGCTGCCATGCCAGCAGGCAGTGGTGGTCTCTCAGGCGTGGAGCTTACCGTTGCACTTCAGCATGTTGTGGAATTACGTACATGAATATTTTAACCTACCACATGCTCCATATGCTTACAACCAGTCCTGGTACTGGCCTGAAGCCCCACACAGAAAGGTGCCCTACCAGCGCCTGCCAGTCTGACATATCGTCAGATCCTCCTGTGTAACTTTCACTGACTAATAATTACATGTTTTCTTGAAAATAGTATTGAATCAGATCCCATGATGAGAATATGTGCATTTTCAAAAAGATCAACATGTATTTGGAATGTATTAGTAAACAAAGTGTTTAATTTTTCCATTATCAAGCATGGTTTATGCATACATCTGGTGACCAAAATACTCCAGCACTCCAGCGTTCTCTGGACTAAAGACACAATATGTGCTGCATTTTCATGTTTCCATACCGATATTTCAGCATTTTCCCATTACTACTTCTTCACTTCCATTTTGATTCTAAATATTATTTTCCTGTGTCAATTGAATATTGTACATGTTGTCAGGGCCTCAGGTGAGGATTAGAGGTTTGGCACGTGGGATGTTAAGCAAAGCAAAACATCTCTTCTGCAGAAAGCTCATGACTGAGTGGCAAGCAGGACTCAGCAAGTGGAGGAGCCAAGCAAAGGGGGTGAGCAGGATGATGAGTATCCCATTGAAAAGCTGTGACTTTTAGCCTGTGTTTTGCAGACTTCAGCAAGAAGTGGCTTTCCACGTGTCAGAAGGGAGTTCCATGGGCAAGGCTGGGGAGACAGCTAAGGAAAAAGCAGACAAAAATGTCAAACTTTGGGGGTTTGCAAAAGGGTGCAGCTACACGGAGAAGTGAGTTAAAGTAAAAAAGAAGGAGCTGTTATTTGGTGTAGGCTCAGACTGTGAGGCAGTGGGAGGATGAAGGCACAAGGGCAATGTGTTTGAGGGATAAGCTGGGAAGACGATCCCAGCAGTGATGCTTTATGGAGTCCCAACATGCTCGTGGAGAGGTGCCATAAATAACCCTACCCCTCAGGCCAGCTTTCACCCCTTTGGCTTGCACAGAAACCTCATGACCATGTAAAGTGGCTCTTTTTCATAACAAGACCTATGAATTATTTTATTTTTTTATCGTTTTCGCTCTCCCTTTGCTCAGAAATGAATGCATTACCTTTGGGGCAAAAATAGCAAAAAATAGACAATTTGCCTGCATAAGATATCAAGCTAAGGAGTGAGGAGGACAAGGGGGAAATAACTCAGCTGGCGACACGGGGAGTTATGAGTGGGAACAGGGGGTTAAGAACAAGGATTTTTACGGTGGAGTAATTTTAATGACAGACAACAAGCACCCTGCAATAATTAAGTGCTGAAAAATAACAGCCTACCATTAACTGATCACATTATAGTCTCCACAGTGATCATATAGCAGTCTCGATAATGGTGTCAAACCAGGATATTCACTGGGGGATTAATGAGCAGTTACAACACGAAAGCTCCTCGCCAGAAGGTTATCTCCAGGAAATGCCTGCAAGCTCGATTGTTATTACTTAAATAAACAGCAAATGGCATTGTTGGATATAAAAGTTTTTACATTGTCTTATAAAAATGTCAGCACAGAGGTGAAGAGGAAGTATTTTACAGCATATATCCAGATGCAAACCTCTTTTCCACATCTTTTGCCATATCTTTAACACCCCAAGCTCCTTAATTTGCTCATGTGTACCATGCTGTGATTGATGTGTTCCTGATATCATTTTAGGGAGTCCTCTGCCCTGGAGTGTGGTTATTTCTGCAAGAGCTGTTCTGTGAGGGATGTTAATATATTGTTCCCATTTCTATATTCTATTTCTCCTAGTGTGAAAATACCTTCTTCTTCTGCACAAGCCTACAGAGTATGACAAAATCCTGGCTGATGGTTAGAAAAGTTTCAGAAGCTGCTGGGGAGCACCTAATCCAAGAATTGGGACTGCTGATTTTATTTTCCTCAGACTGGTATCTCTGCTTTAGAGGCATAAGGATTAAAAAGGCTTAGAGAGGGGAGCCTGTCTTGTGTTTGGATGAGCACTGCTTTGGAGATGGCGATTAAATGCTCCACTGACTGTTTTTAGAGGATTTGCCTTGTGTGAGATGATGCTGTAAAAGTTACCCATCTACCTAGAAAGCACTGATGGCTGATAAGGGGGCAAGGCAGGAGGCTGGATGAGGGTGACTCAGGAGTCAGGTTCTCTCAGGGAAATTAACTCTGTAGACACCGAGATAATTAACTTATTTTAATCTCTGTCATCCAGGACTTAGTTCTGTTACATGAGCCCAAACTCAGGAGACAGTGGTGGACAAGGTCCCTGGGATGAGAAGCCGTGAGATTTCATGGATCATTGGCCACCTCTTGTCCTTAGGGAGAAACTGTCCTCCATGCCCCAGCTGACAGAACAAACAGACTTGAACTGAAATGAATGAGATTGGAGTTAGTCAGTGGAGGAGTATTTCTTAGGACATGGTCAGGATAACGAAGCTCTGATATCGAAGCCACCAAAGCAACGTCACTGGAGATGACCAGGCACAGGGTTGACAACCACTTGTTGGGAAGGCTTGAAGTATGGACTGGAAAAGCTCTTTACAGTGCCAGTGGTCTTCCTCACCGGGGCTGCAAATCAGTGCTGGGGCAGAGGACCTGTTTCTAATACGTGAGTCTTGAGATCCTCAGCCTGGGATACCCTGACATGTGTGTTTGCTGCCTTAAGCCATTGTACACAGGCCACTGAGATGGGATAGTTCAGCCCAGACACAGTTCAGGCCACCATCGCTTCGGCCTGTCCTACTATAGGGTGGCAGAACTGGGATCGCAAACATGCAGGTGGCCAGAAACTGGCCTCTGAAGCTCTCTGCCTTCCAGCTTCTTCACTGCTGAGTTAAACCAAGCTTGCACATGAGCAGATACACAGGGAGCATCCCAGTGGCTCTGCCAGCACCCAGCATTCACAAACAGCATTTGCATGGCATTTTCTGTGTCCCTCACATCTTCTGTAATTACCCAGAGGACTTTTCCATCCCACCAGCATTGCTCTGTTTCTGTACTGAGTGCCTGGACCCGTCCCACAGGCAGCTTTTCCAGGAATGCCGCAGCTCACCTGCCTTGGCACAGCATATTGTGTGTCGCAGTCCTGTGCCTTTTCTTATAAATCTGCTTCTCATGTCTGATTTTTAAGATGAAAGAGGCCTTGCAGAGACAGGATAAAGCCCTGTGCTTTCCTGTCTCCTCCTGCTTACTCTCAATGTATCCCAGCTCTCTGATGCCAGTGGAAGCACGCTGAAGTCCACTCCGGCTTGCACAGGCTGCCTACAGCCCCAGCGACCTCGTCTCCTTTCCAGCTTCGTGAAGCAAGAGTACAGCATCTCAAGTAGCTAGAAATCTCCCATTTTGCACCCAGGAATCTGTCCCTCTGTGCCTTGCACTTAACCTTCCCCAGCTGACCCCAGCCACAGACAAGTTCAAGCCGTTTCTCTTTGTATCTCCCGGAGGAGAGGGGTTTTTTGTGCAGTGTTTAAATCAAGTGCATGAGTAACTGGGAAGAAAGCCTTTTGCAGCAGGAAACAACCTCAAAAAGGCATCAGCTCCCACCGCCTTCACAGACTCCCAGCATCTGGCAGAGCCCTTGTCTCCCCCAAAGCGGCAGTTCAGTCACTTCTGAATGGGAGGTGCGATGGGGAGGCCGGTGGAAATGTGTCATACGGGATTTGGTTCCCTTCTGGCGTAGCTGGAAGGAAGAGGAGAAGAAGGGAATGAAAAGGAAAAGCTTATTGAAGTCATTGTATGCTCCCCAGAGCACAGCATCTTAGTACCTCACTTCTCTGTCCCATTCCACAGCATTCACTGGGCTCTGGCCTCAGCATTAGTTGAACATAGACATCTAACATACAACCATGGCCAGAACAGCAAGCAAGAAACTTCAGGGCTTCAAATCCAGCTTTGAAGCTTTGTTACATTCTTTGGTCCCCAGTGCGGTATTTTTGGTGCAGTGGCTCCTGCTCCGTGCACCGCAGTGAGCACCGCTGATTGCCTGCTCCAGCAAACGCCAGGCAGGAGCACAGTATATCTCTCCATAACAGCTGAATTGGCCTGAGCTTTACAAAGCTAATCAACCATGAAAATACCCCTCCTTGCCATCCTGGAAGAATTGACTTAAATGATGAGAGACATTCTCTTTCGAGACTGATCAAAAGGGTAGGAGGCCTTTCAGGGAGATTTCAGCTCGTCCTTCAGAGCATCCCATGTAGTCAGAGAGCGCAGGCCTGCCTCAGAGCTTTCTTTTAACCCTCTCCTACCCTGAAGGCAGGGATTTCCAAAGCTTAACTGCAGGATTAATACAAGACCTGTACATTTGGGGGGGTTTTAATTACTTGTCCTGGAGATCTTCATGTGTTTCTTCCAACCCTGAATGTCTGCAAGTGCTGGTGACTCCATCCTCCTCCCCATCTCTGGCACCCACACCACCCTTGGCATCATTTGCCATCAGAATTGAGTGTATTTCACATGCATTTGGTGAAAGAAAACTGGTGAGAATGTCATGGGTTTCTGGGATATTTGTCCCAATGACAGCACAGGCAGAGAGTCTTCTCCATGGAGCAACAGTGGTTACTGTGGGGCGTCCCACAGTTATTCTGGAGGTCTTGCAAGAGGCGGTGTCAAGGTGCCCAGGGGGCAGGGGGGCCAGTGATGCCTGGGGCCTGAAATGCCTGAAAGTGATTCTGTATAGTGACCTGTGATGGAGACCCACGTAGCAATGATGGCACCTATGGCTTGCTGAGCTGTATGGAAGAAAGCATCCTTCCTGGTGTCTGGGAACAAATATTGATAGACCTGTCTAAGCTCAAAACCCAGGCTTTTGGTTTGAAAGCAGATGGTGGTACATGATACCAGGGATTGTCCTGATGAGGGACGTCCTACAACTTCTTACTGGAAATGTTCTTGCACATTGGATTTAGCCCAATGTCCTGACACAGCTGAAAGGATCAGTTCCTGGCTTCTGCCCTTGCGCCCATGTCCCATCTCACATCCACGCAGCCCACAGATGGGGATTCATCTCCAGCATGCACAGGGCTGTTATCTGTGCCTACATTTAGACTGACAATGTCGGCAGGACCCTGTGTTGCAGACACCTCGGCTGTATCGCTATTTTCCCTCATTACTTTCTGTATCTCCCTGTGGCAGCAATTTTTCCTCTTGCTTCCTATCTCCGAGTGTTGTCTTCTAATAGCCCAGCCTCAGCCCGGGAGGCTCTGAAGTGTCATAGAAATGACGGGGCATTTATCCTGCCTCCCAGCTGAGCTGCACAGGCCACCACAGGCTGATGAGCCCAGGTTTAGGACACAGCTGCAAAGAACAATATAGGAGTCGGGGGCTGAGATTTTCAGGGGGTTGGTAAAGACCCTCTGCTAGCAAGATGGCCAGAGGAGACTGTCAGCATGCAAGTAAATAGTCATAATTCACCCCGGGAAATGTTACTTACCCTGGAAGAAGATATTTCTCTCTGTGAGGGCGGCTTGATGTCTCTTACTAGTTATTAGTAATATTAATAATATTGACTGGCTTGGCTTTGCAGCAGTGTCAAAGGTGACAACCGCAGAGGACAGCTGCCTGTGCCACTCCGAAGAGGGTAGTCCCTCCGTGGAGCTGTCAGAGAGGCGCTGGTAAGGCAAGCTGCACATTTTGGGTCACAGTGGTCAGCCACGACCTCCCAGCTGAGTGAGAGATGGCTCAGAGTTTAGGACCAGCAGTCACAGCATCCCACTCTCTCTCCTTGCTGACTATCAAAGGCATATCATGAACCCTGAGCAAAATACTCATACCTCAAGTAACTACGGAGAGCAGAGAGGAAAGGACTGGCACGTCTGCACACAGTGCTGGAGTATAAATCCTTATGCTGGTGCTCCTTTTTCCTCCACAATCTTTGGGTACAGCAATTAACAAAGCAATGGGAGTAAAATGGATTCAGCACAATGTGAAGACAAATCTTTCCAATTCCTTTCCAAGTTCTCCATGCCAGGCCGGCTCGAGGTAGAGGGTTATGAATTTATGGCGCATCTGAGCTCCCAGGGTTTGCACGGAGCTGTTGTACCTCAGTGCTCTTCTCCATGCCAAAACCCACTCACCCCTTGCTGTGGGTCAGGAGAAAATATTCCGAATGCAAATGAGTTTATGTTATATATAGATGAGTCCCTGGAGGTCTCGCCAGGAGAACAAGTCTCTGTCTGAGCAGTTCATCCCACACCTGGCCTTTCTAACACGGCTCTGCGCTTCATGAGGAGAGAGGGGTTCAGTCTCTTACCACCAAATCCTCCCAATATTACCAAGAAAAGAGGTAATTATGACAGCTTCGCTGAAGCAGCCTGTCCAGCATAGGGAGGCCACTAAACTCATCACACAAAGCTAATTGTCACCTGGTGGGAATGATGCTCAGTTGCTGCCCAGCCATTGTGGATTCTGGTCCATTCTCAGCCCTGATGCTTTCTTGCAGTGATTTATTTAAGCCCATATCAAGGTTGCTCAAGAGCTAGGTCTGCAAGCCAAGTCCATCACTCCTGGGCCTGATTTTTTTATCGTGGGACAATCCATTCCTGCTGTGATGGTATCTCTTTGTCATGGAGCAGTGTTGCTCAGAGTGTGTCACCACCTTATTTTTCATTCACAGGTCATCTGGTTTTGTTTATCTTTCACTAAGAGGAAAGCATGTGTTCAGCCATTTAGGTTAATTAATAGAGGATGTTGCTCTTCAGGGAGCGAGATGGGAAAACACGTACTGGGTTGAGAAGTATCGGTCAGATGAGTGTGCAGCAACACGTGCTCATAAATTTTACTCTGTCCGCACAGTGGTGTTCTCAGCCCTCCCGGTCTGAACTTTAGCAGTTCAACCAAGGAAACCAAAGCCTGAGTTTATATCTTAGATCCACCACCTGAGCCTGTGAGTTGGCAGAAAGTCGATGCTGAAGAGTAGCAGGTAGCTGCATGTGTTCCTGTTCTGAGTGATGCTCCATGTCTGAGCAGCTTTGATACCCTTCCCTCTAAGCCCAAGGGCAGAACTTTTCCCTCTTCCCAGGAAACTCATACCTGCTGCAGAGCTGGGATTTTGACAGCATGCTTTATCTGTTGGAAAGGATATTTGCTGTCCCCACACACCAAAGGTTGTTGGGGTGCTGTCCTCTGAGATGGTCTTTGATGGACCACAGGGCAACGGCAACTCAGAGAAGTGACCCTAATGGGAAGGTTCTCTGCAACCAGGCAGGAAACTGCAGCCTTATCTAGAGACCTTGTGGGGAACCATTTAGCAAATTAACAAAAAGTGCTGCATGAGCTTTGGGTGACTTCGAGAAGGCTGCAAAGAGGCTGGTCAAGCTTTTATCTGCTGGTTTGATGATCAGACAGGTTGTAATATTGTCAGATTGAGGCCACCTGTGCAAATAACCAAAGATGAGCTATTGATTAGGGTGGGTCAAGCCTTCAATGCACTAACCTTGAAACCACTGATCAGTGGTTTCATCTCGTTACAAAGAATCATCAAATAACCAAGGCTGGAAGGTACCCCTGATGTCCCTGGTCTAACCCCTGGCCAAAGCAGAGCCAACTTCCAAGCCTAATCAGGTAGCTCAGGGTTAGGGTTTTGCCCATGAAGATGGTGATTGCACCTTGCTGTGCTCCTGTTCCTGTCATTAGTCACCATCATGGTGCATTATTTCTTCTTTAAATCAAGTTGCATTTCTTTTTTCTGCAGCTTGCATCTTGCCTTGTACAGATGCAGCTGTGCATCTCTAGGAAGTTTGTCTCTTTGTCATTCTCCCCACCACCAACATAGTAGAAGGCTTTACAGGATCTCTTTAAAATGTATTTGTATGCAGCCGGTTCTAGACACCTCTTAATTGTCAGTGTTAACCTAAGGCCATCTTCAATCTGGAGACCTGAAAATAAAGAATTGATGCACAGGCCATGTAGGAATGACTGGGGAAAGAGCAGAGCTTAGCTGGCTCCTGGTAAGTAGCACAGAGGAGGGGCAAGTTTGTCCTGAGGAACTCTCCCTCTATATAGCCTTTGAGGAGGTTCTTTTATTCTGTAGCAACTGTCTTGCAACTGTTTTTATTTAAATTCATTTTATATATTGAGGCCTGTTTCTCTGCTCTGTCACCTTCAGGCTGTGGCATTTATTTGGGATTCTGGATGTCTGGGAAGCCAGAGCATGCTTTGTGGGAATGAGCTGACTATGCTCCACTTGGACTGCTCCATGCCCTCCAGCCTGTGGATGCATAGGATGGGTTATACTCACCAGGCATTAGCATAGCCTTGGCACCATGTTGGGGCACACAAACTGTCCCCATGTTCTTCAGCTCCTTGACGGAGCCACACATCCCTCATACTTTTGCCTGGCCCTACCCCAAACCACTCCAACAAATTTTTCTCTACCACTTCCTTGGTGGACACATGTAGACCTTCACTTTGTAGGGACATGTGCCTGTGTGCTTTGAGCTTTGGAAGGAGCTATTGTTTCAGCTACCTGTTTTCGTGATGGTGCTTAATAGATACTAACAACCACCTTCTGAGCAGGGCAGTGATTAGGCAGAGAAGACTCTGCAGGCTGTGGTTAGAGAGGAATCTGTGTCTGTGGAGGCTTCGCCCTGGCTCTCTGTGCTCTTAAGATGGCCTGCCTGTGATGGTAAGGATTTTTAAGTCTAGTCCAACACCAAGTCTCCTCATGCCCCACCCCATAAGTGTCTTTGGGCTTTTTAAGATTAAAAACTAAAAAGTAATGAAGGGTTTTCAGAATTTGCTCCATGCATAACTGCTTGAGTTGGAAGGAGAAATGTGACTTCCGTAAGACTTTTTCTACTGGCCTCTGGGAGACAGAGCTTGTGGAATCATAATAGCGTGGTATGGTTTGGGTTGGAAGGGACCTTAAAGATCATCTCGTCCAACCCCCCTGCCATGGGCAGGGACACCTCCCACCAGCCCAGGTTGCTCCAAGCCCCGTCCAGCCTGGCCTTGGACACTGCCAGGGATGGGGCATCCACAGCTGCTCTGGGCAGCCTGTGCCAGCGCCTCGCCACCCTCACAGGGAAGAATTTCATAGTAAATCTTTAATTTATTGAATATAATTAAAATCCATTTGCATAGTGAATCCTCTCCTTGCAAGGGCCTTATGACACCTCTCAGCACTTCCAGAAGCTCGGAGACCCAGTATCCCTTTGGTGGCATTGATTTGCAGCAACTGAGTGCCTTAATGATTTTAGGAGCTGCACCCAGCAGAAGTGCAGCATGCCACGTGCCTGTGCAGCAGTGGCCTCAACTGGGAGATGTATTTGGACGCCCTCTGAGAGCCGTTATCTGGGGCCTCTCCTGGCACACCAGCAGCCTGGTCTGGTGGCGTGCTTGGGGAGGACCTGTATCACAAGGAGTCCAGCAGGATTTCCATCTAGCTCGCTGAATCTCTTGACAAAATTACATTGCAAAGAGCGTTGCCAGGTGATGCCAACCGTGCTTTGAGGGTCTTGGGCTCTACAAGCAAAAAAAAAAAGCTTGCAACAAGGACTCGGCTGGCCAGGATGTTAGCAAAGGGAGAGAGCTTGCTTCCCCCAAGCAGCATCGCTGCTGCCATATTGCTAGCAGAAAGGCCCTTGTATGCTTCAGCAATCAGATGTGACTTGAAGACACAGAAGAAGGAGTTCTGCTGGGAAAGAAGAAGCTATTTTCGTTTGGAGGTCACAAAAAAAGCATTTGTGACTGCAGCCGCCTTACAAACAGAGGCCCCTTTATTGTTTGCAGAGACACCCTTGGCAACCTTTCTTAGCAGCCTGGATATGAACCAAGAAGGGCTTTGTGAAGCCTTATAAAAGGGCATTATGAGCGGGGGGCCCCACGGGCGGGCGGGATGTGCCGGGGCGGTCCTCCCTAGAGGGAGCTGCGGGAAGCAGGAATCTCCAGGAGATGTTTTATACCGGAGCTGGTCTGGACCCAGGCTCCCATGTGCTGGGGATGGGACCACTGCTGCCACCTCCCTGCTCAGAACATCCTCCCAGTCAATAGAGAAGCTGTTTGTGAAGCTGAGTGATCAATCTGGGCCATCCAACTTGAACAGCCTCACTGAAACCCACCATAGTATAACCATGTAATGGCTGAGATAGGGGTGAAGGAGTTTGGGTCCTGGGCTGCTCTGCTGCAGAACATCTGAGCAGCACTGCTCAGATAGATGTCTGACAGCAAGAAAATCCTGCTTTCCTGTGAAAACCATAAAGGACCACCTGGTGAAATCCAGTCCTTGTTGCTTAATGGTATATTAGTGGTTGTACCCCAACCCCAAATCAGGTCCTTTGGCTCTGGAAAGGGTTTTCCTTATCTCTGGTCACTTGACAGATGTGTAAGGTCTAATAGCCAAGAATTACTACTCTCTGGAGGAAGGCATGAGTATGTTACAGACAATAAAATAAAGATGGCTTCATCCCAGCCTTATACACATGGTTTCCCACTGTTGGCTCTCTTGCTGGAGGACCAGCTGCCTTGAGATGCTGACATAGCACAACTGCGTCACCCAGCATCTACAGGTTTCCTTAGGAAAGATGGTTTCAAAGTCAGGGCTGTTCTTCTGTCTCCATATCTTGGGATGTCTTGTTGAGCCAGGAGGTAACGACATGGAAGCTCCCAAATCCTGTCTGTGTGCTTGTCACACAGGAAGGACACATCACCTTGTCAGTGGTGCAAGCAAACAAGCCTTTCAGGAGGAGGAGGAGGAGGAGGTCAGTTTATGTGGCAACCACAGCCAGGACTGCTGCTTCTGCAGCCAGACTCAGAGCAGAGGCAGAGACACTCCTTCTACTTAGCTACCAGGAAGAAAAATCAGGCCAGTGCCAACCCATGGAGATGACAGCAGCAGGGAACCTTCTAGCTGTGCTGGACCACAAACCCTGTAGCGTGAGGCTACAAACCCCAAAGGGGCTCTGGGAAATGGTGCTCTTCCTCCTTCTTCCCTTGATTTCATGACAAAGTCTACCCCCAATGCCAGCCCTCTTGTCACAAGACAAGTGGGACATGGCCACACATGAGGGACCCTCTACTTTGACACAGGAGCTGCCCATCTCTCCTTTCACTCGGACGTGCAGGCTGAGCCCCATCCATGACTTGGTGTGTGCTTGTGACAGTGTGCAAGGGCTACACTTATGTCGGTCAATGCATATGACAGTCAGGGGTGTTGAGACCATCAATAAGAAGAGGCCGTCGGTGGCTCTTTGCTCGTACCAGGGGGACCCTTGAGAAGATGGGGAGGTGGCACAAGACATTCTGTAACCCCCTTTATGTGAGGATGCCCAGGGCCGGCTCTCACCAGAGCATCCCACCACACTGCTGGTCTTCATTCACCGTGAGCTGGCAGGGGTGAGATCAGGCTCCATCCCTGGTGCCTTGTATGTGGGCTCCATCTCCTGGTTGCTCTGCAAACCCCACCACCCCCAGCCCTGCTGCTGCGCACAGTCCAGCTCCCAGCAAGGACAGCACCAGCCGGGCAGGCATTGCCGCCACCACCTTCTCCGCTCTGCATGCAGCCATGCTTTGCAGCCTGTCTTTTTCCTAAAGAGCTGTCAAAGCGCATCCCAGTTGCCAGGGGTTTCCCCAGGACGTGCTCCTGTTGTAAACCAAGTGGCTCCATCTCATTCCCTTCTGACCTTTCGGAGCTGGATATAATCCCCCCGTACTTCACCCATCAGGTTGGATTTGTAGCACCTTCCAGCTCAGCCGATCTTCAGCTCTCCAGGGCATTTGGCTCCAACCTCCCCCTGGTGAGAAGCCCTGGCCGAGGCGTGGGCTGTCCTCCCTGCTGCTGGAAGGAAGCTTTGCAACCCACTGTGACAGCACTTGGAGGAGACCAGCTTCCACAAGCTGTGCTGTAGCCAGGAGAAGCTCTCTCAGCAAGAATAAATTTGCCAAAATTAGGTTCTTAGACTCTTTACACATTTGAGCCAAATTATTTTTGGCAGGCAAAACCTCTGCAGAATCTGGGCAGAGAGGTTGCTGGAGCTCTGTTTTACTGGTAAAGTCAGTGGTGGCTGCACCAGCCTGTCCCTGTGGGTCTGTAGGACACCTTCAACCCCACGCTACGGTCTAAAGGGGCAGTCTTAGGGTCCCTACAATCCACGCAGCAGTGCTTAAATTTAAACCACTTCTCCTGTGCCATAAAACCAAGGCTGACTGGTACCTTGACATGGATCAGGGCTCTTTCGTGGTCTGTCCTGATTGAACCATTCAGCCAAGTGTGAAGCACTTAAGTGTTCACCAAGGTGATGCCAGGAACAGCTCTCGATGATAGTGTAGGACATTCTCCCAGAACAGAGACAACTGAAGCATCCTTCTTTTTTCTCTTTCATTACTCACACAAAATTGCCTCGTATCAGCAGAAGAGATGGAGAAGAGCATCCCTCAGCTCCGGTGGCTGTCTGGGAGCTGGGGCATCTCCCTGGACAGGGCTCTAGAGCAGCACCCTGGTCCATGTCTCCCACTGGGAGATGCTGCATAAAGAGGGAGACTTCAAAGACCTGAGTTCTGTGCGTGCTGTGTAGGAGCCCATGTGGTTTTACATCAAGTGAAACATTCCTGACAAGCATAGAAATAAATGGAGATTTTGATTTTTGGGGTTATGGCAAGAAATAATAATAAAAAAAAAACCAGCACAATTTTCTGTTTGGCACATGGGAAGTAGGCAGGGACTGCCAACAAGAAATAAGTGATTCAAGGGTCACGCAGATGAGAGAGCTGGGAATAATGTGATTAATATAAGAAGGAGGAACAAACTGGTGAGGAAGATGCATCTTCTAGCAGCCAGGAGCGGCTTTCCAAGAAAGGGATGAGAGTCCCAGCATGCAGAACTTGCAATTTCTGATAGGCACAACCCCAGAAAATGTCCCGCTGAGGATGGTCCCATCCTGCAAACCCACACTGGTGGGCAGGGCGGCTGCCTGAGCCCATCCACTGCTTGCTGTCTGCAATTTCTTCGATTTTCACACATTCTCCAGACTTGTAAGACTGGCTCAGAAAGTGATGAGCAGTTGCAAGATTAATTGCTTTGAAAGCACAAAAGGAACAGAAAACGCCTGAAGGCACTGGGACAGATAATGTGTTGTATTCATAAAGGTTTTAATAATTTATTGCCAGCAGCTGTATAAAGTTATTCTGTCCCCTTCCACTGCTCCTCTTCAAGGACGACTCAAGGCAGCTTGATTCGTGCTCATGGAGCACAAATCAACTGATGCCTTGAATCCTTCTAGGTGGAGTTATATTTTATTAACCAAAGAAACTTTTTTTGCTGGTAAGAAATTAAAAGCACTTTTACCGAGTTCAGGGCTTATGAAAAATTCCAGATGAATGCCCTGGAAATCAAAGATGGTGTTTGCCTCGCCTCTTGCTGGGGAAAGAAAACCTGCTCAGGGGAAGGAGTTAAGCATGTCTTTAAAACCAAGCATGTACCTAAGTGATTTCCTGAAATAGAGCCCAAAACACTGCACGGCGCAGCACTGCAGGACTCTCATTTGCTACAGAGCCCTGCGTTCTGTGGCACTGAGAAGGCTGGACATCTGTCCGGGGTTGCCTCTTTGGATGTCAGTGCCTTACAGGCAATTCCTGCAAGAAGGAATTTGGTTTCTTCAACACGATCTTGTACACTTACAGCCACAAACCTGGTGATCAGCCAAAATAACCCAAGAAAAGTTTTCCTAGAAGGACGGAAGAGTGGAAGGGGAAGACACTGGGCTGAAAAGGTGGGGAGAAAAATAGAAGTGTCTTACAAGGAAGCCTAGAGCACCTTATATTTGCATTTTGTGGTTTATTATGATTGGAGGCATTTCCTCTAAAAATGTTATCCTGGTTGTAAAGCGGAGAGCAGGATATTGCTGTGAAGGAGTGAACTCGGCCCAAATGTGCCTGGGGTAAGCGGTCATCCTGCCTTGGCTGGTGATGCTGCAGCAGCACTCGTCGTAGAGGGGATTGGCAGACCCGGTTTTGTGGGGGCACTGGTGGTTTGGTGAAGTCCTGTTTGGCATCTGTCATTGCCCTCAGGAGAAGCAGGTGCAGAGTGGGGCTGGCCAGGGGAATGGGATCTTTTGTCCTTCTCTTTTTGGGAGAAAATTAATGAAATTTAAAATATTGAGAAGCAGGAAGGGCTGTGAAGGCCAAGGGCTTCGTGAATACGCTGGGGGAAGACCAAGCTGAGCACCATTCCGGGAGATGGGAGCAGTTCCCATGCTGACCCTCAGGTTTCCCCAGCACGTTTTGTCCAGTTTGATCAAAGCTGAGGGTTGAAGAGGTCTCCTGGCCTGGAGGAACTGTGGAAGGGATGCTCTGGGAGTGGTGGGGAGGGGCATGGCAGCTGGCATGAATAAGGTGCACCAGGGACCCCTCTCATCACCAGTGGGGTAGAAGCTTGGGATCCCATGGATGTGCTGGTGACTATTCAGGGAGGCAGCAGAGCAGGACTGGCCACAGAGTGAGGAGGAGACCACATCAGGCCTCAGGCAGGATGGACCCCACTGCTCCAGGGCTGGGGCTGCAGTGGGTTCATGAATAGGTCCAGGTTTGCAGTTGAGAGGAAGAACCTGTCTCCCCTGACCACCAGCTGTATCTCAGCATAGGTGTGATGACATCTCTAAGATCAAAGTCAAGGCTGGCATTTTTTTCCTGAAGGCTGTGCTCCTGAGAAGAGGCACATGGAGCAGGTAACGGCCATCCACATCGTCGTGGTGTCACAGTTTGGGGGCATCAAGTCAGCTTATAGGTTGACTGGTCCAAAACCAGCACAGAGGGTTAAGCAGTACAGTTACTTTCTGTAGGTTAATATGGAAGCTTACACTTTCCATGGGTTCAGAAAGTGATCAGCCAACTCTTTTTTAAACACAGGACCATCCAGATTATCCTTGGCATCCACTGAGCCATGGAGAGCTGCTGGCCGGGGAGTGTCCAGGCCAGGACCGCTCTGCGCTTGCTGGGATACTCTGCTGTTAGCCAGGGGCAGCCAGGATCTGGGGCTAAGGGAAGTACTCAGTTGATTCACTATGGCCATTTTTAGGATCTTCCATTCTGAAACCTCCACGCTTGAAATGCAAAGTAATTCAGCCAAATCCCATGGTTTGAATTATTCTGGGGGTCCAATTACACAAACACAATGATCCCTTTCAGCCTCAAAATCTGTGAATAAAGCCAACAAGAGCCACTCTTTTATCTGTGGAAGATCTGGCCCACAGAGAATAAGAACTGCTTTAAATTGAGACTGCTTCAGCTCAAATAAGCCAGAAATTATATGAATAATTTATGAAACTAGACAGGACACAGGGGTAAAAAAAGATGATTTTTTCCCCCTAGTTCCACTTGGCAGTGGAGGAGGCAAAGAGCAAGGCTTCTTTTGACGAAAGGGGGTTGAAGTCTCTGGGAGGAGGGTTGGGTCAGGTTCATTTTGAAGCTGGGCTTGGGTTGGCATGGCTTGCCACAGCTGCCTTTGCTGAGTTACAAGTGACTCACAAGCTCAGCTGACTGAGGGGAAAACCAGATGGATTAGATCAACAGAAAAAAATAATAACATTCCTTCCATGGGCAGAAACCTGTATGAAAAGAGATCCTTAGACTTTGCACCTACGTATCAACCTGTTTAAGTGTAGCCTTGCCCAAGTAGATCCTCTAAATGCTGGGAGGCAGAGCAAGACTGAGAGGTCATCCCATCCTTGGCTGCGCTACCTTCAGAGCCAGGAAAAACTGACTTGAAGCCTTACACTGCCATGTAGAGGAATTTTGAGGGCAAAAAAAAGGGGCCAAATTGCCATCACGCGTCAAGTGGTGCCATTGAGCTCGTTGTGAAGGTGTCTCCCTAATGTCCCCCAGGAATGGACAAGGACCCCAGGTCTTAGCACATCCCCCCTCCCGGGCAAGGCCAGTGCTTGTGGATAAAGCTGAGCTATGAAACTGCTCATTATTCCAGTGGCCCACCTCATTTCCATGGAAATAGCATGTTCATCACAAATGTTTTGCTGTTGCTGCTTCTGGGCTCCTCCTGAGACGCTTCCCTGACCTCTTCGGGCTTTTTCTTTCTTCTACTGCAATTAATATCCTCATTCACATCCTCATGGCCTTGGCAAGTTGAAGGGTGGCATAAAGACCTTGGCATTAAATATTTCATTACCAGGCAGTGCAAGATATTAACAGGGACAGTTAATAGTAAATGTCCTCTTTGTGAAGGAAAATTAACTAATTTATGACACAGTGCCTTTCTTGTTTCCACAAGGGAAGGGAAAAGTCAGGGTGAGATCTCTCCAGCATGCATTCAAACATCCATTAAAAATTAAGCTTAAATCCTAAAGAAGGGTTTGCCCAAAGAATATACAAGAACTCTGTATATTATAAAAAATCCTGGATAAATAAACATAGGCTGCTGTGTCTATATGACAACAGGGATTTCTCATCAGGTCTGGGCACATTGCATTTAAAACCTGCCTGGCTGAACCAAGGCATGGGAAACTACATTCAGCATCTTTCTACAAAGGACAATTTCCAGTCTCTCTTCTCTTCCCCTTTGTTTCACCGAGCCGTGCTACTAGTCTATCTTGCAGTCATTTAATTAATTTGATTAATTAGTCTGATTCTGCAGCATCTCTTAAACCTGTTCATTAAAACAGAGGTTCCTCCTGCTCAGTCTTTATTTAAACCTTCTTCTTTGTGTCCAGATCTGCAAACTCCCTTCACATTAACCGTGCTGGTATATGAAGGGTAAAAACCACCATTGTCCACTTATTTTCATGGTTTTCCTGATTTTTTCTCTCTTGAGAACCCCTAGTGCAGGCTCAGGCTGAATCCCCTATCAAGCAAGGATGTGAAGAGGATGCCAGAGCATCTCAGGACCACTGGCCATGGAAGAAGCCCTCATGGCCCAAGGAGGGGAAGGGATGGGGTGGGGACAGGGGGACAGGATGAAGTCCCCTTGCCTCCCTGTGCCACTGGCCCTGACAGCAGGCATTCACCCTCTGCTGTGGCTCGGGATGCAGCTGAAGAGCCGCATGGCACCGACAGTGCGTGGGGTGGCTTTCCCTCCGCGTAGCAGCTTTATTGGCTTTTAAGTGATATAAACAATGAGTCAGTGACAGATACTGCGGTTAGCATCCCACTCAGGCTGCCAAATTCCCACAAAAAGAGAAGGGAGAGAGCTTCATCTGTGGTGCCTTTATACATCCAGGCTGGTGCCTGTGTTAGTGATGAGCGTCTCAGATGGACCAGTGACCCTGGGGTAAGCCTTTCCCCCACTCCAAAGCAACCATACAGCCTGCAGCCATCAAGGGCTGTGAGAAGGCAGTGGGTTCTTCTCACCTGGTACAACTCCCTGTATTCATCTGAAACAAACAAATAAAAAATACCCATCAGAAAATCTACAAGGATCTTGCAAAAAGACCTATTCCACAGCCCTCGTTCGATGTCCAGGCAGGATGCACAAGGGGATGATGCCGAAGATGGTTTCATTCCTGTCCGCTTGACTTTGCAGCTCAAGTCCATTCCCTTGCGTACGAGATCATTAGATCATCATTATGTCTACTTTATGGGCTACTGGCTCCAGCCCTGGGCCCAGCTGCTGGAGCAGTGCCCAAGCGTCAATACCTCTTAGCATAGCATCTGTGATGCTGATGTAACCTTGGTGCTACCACGACAGTCCCATGAGGAAAAGGGTGAGCTATCACAGATATGAGGCATCTTTGTATAAAATGCAACCAAACATGAGATGTTCTCACTTAACTGCCTGGCTAAAAAAGTACC